>NC_137463.1:118323094-118923094 GCF_964235325.1 Thermobia domestica | reverse complement strand
CCTTTGGTGCATGGGGTCCTTGGTTCGATCCCAGCTTGCGCCAAGTGAGCTTTGTGGTGAAACGCCATGCACGTAGGTTTTCTCGGGTTTTCCCGTTTCCTCACACTTTCTTCATTCCACCATTTTCATTCATTTCTCATCATCACTGTTTTCTTTAGCCCACACCATAGCATAACCGCGGGACATAAAACTTCAATAATTCCATTTCATTTCAAACGAATCCACACATTTAGCACTTTAAAGGAAATTTCAACATTATAGAAATTGTTCCATTCTTACCTTACCAGCAGAAGTTTCGAAAACGCTGAAACACTATTTCCTTATTTGCGGAGGTTCATTTCTCTAACTTCAGAGATTAGTGAGACAAACTATACTTGGCAAAGAGTTTGAAGTCCCTTAATCCCCCTTTGGATTTTTACTTCCAAAAATCCTTTCTTATCCTCTGTAAAAGGAGCATTCTATCAAATTTCACATTTCTATTGTAGTAAGTATGGCCTAAACGATGATAAGTCAATCATTCCTAGTTTTTATAATATATTATTTAATAGTATTCATTATTCTGAAACAATACTAAAACTTCTCCTTCAAGAGGTGATCCGAACTTCTTCAAAACTTCTCCTCTAATCTTTATTAGAGGTGATCCGAACTCCTTTGCAAGTCTTTCTCGTGGTTGCATACTTGTTTTAAATAAAAATTGAGTTGAGTTGATATTCAGTTTAACATCCCGTTCAACAGCGAGACTATATGAGACGTGGACCTACTGATCAACATGGAATCCAAACCTATGAACTCCCGCCGAGAATCGAACCCGGGTCTCCCACGCGAAAGGCGCGTACGCTAACCGCTTAGCCACGAAGGAGCTCTTGTTTTAATAAAATGTCACTCATGTCCACCATGTCACTTATTAATATATTTTATGTAATGAATTACAAAGTACATAGCATTACAGTCACGAAGTTAGGGTCGACTAAACAGCTAACAGTTGGGTGATGTATGGTAAGCATGATTCCACATGTCCATGAACAAAAGTAGTTGTTCATGACTTTTTTAGAACGAAATTTATCATCTCTTAATTCCGTGCCCTCATTAATTCCGTGAGTAACTCAAGTTTTCTTCTCTCTTCAGCCATAGGTTGGTAGACAATATGGACAATATTTAATTTTTTTCAGCTCTTCAAAGAACAGTCTGAAGGTTGATACCTTTTGTTCTTTCTAATCGTATCTAGGTATTCCTTTCTTGGTTCTCCTTTTCCCGGTCTTCCTTCTATGTTTCTGTCGAACAACACATTAATCTAATTTGAATGTTGAAAAAAGTGACCAATCATTCTGTTAATTCTTTTCCCTATTACTTGCATGATTTGCCGTTCTTCGTCAGCATTTTTTTTTAACCACGTCTTCGTTTTTCCTCATTACCATCCACGGGTTAATCAGCATTCTGCACCAGCACCACATCCAATTTCCATACTTCTGCTTTACTCAGTGTTCATGTTTCTGAGCCATATTGCGCGACGTTCCATATCAATGTCTTGATAAAGGTTCTTCTTAAGGTTGGTGTAAAGGGACAAGCTTTGCCGGTAGATGTCACTATAGTCTTCGTATCTCTCTCACGTATTTTTTACCTTTCACGAAAATTCACGATTTCTCTTACAAATTTCAACCTAGAGACTTTGAATTTTTCGAGAAGAAAGTCCATAACCTATCGAAGACAACAATCCGTGCCGATTTTTTATTTAGAATTTTCTTCATTGTTGAAACAGTTATATTGTTGAAAATTTGGATATCCATTTCAACAATCAAGCCATTTAAACAATTAAGAAAATTTTAAATAAAAAATCGGCACGGATTGTTCCCTTCGATAGGTTATGAAGTTCCTTCTCCAAAAATTTGAAGTCTCTAAGTTGAAATTTGTAAGAGAAATCGTGAATTTTCGTGAAAGGTAAAAAATACATGAGAGATATACGAAGAGTGTAGTGACATCTATCGGCAAAACTTGTCCCTTTAAACCGACCTTAAGTTCCAATGACACATATTTGGGGTCAGTATTCCTCCTTTCATTATGAATACCCGTTTTGCTTGTGCTATCCTCGAAGCACTTTTTTTGGCTCCTCCCGTTTGAGGAGATTATACTTCCCAAATATTTGAAGGATTTGACTTCAATTCTTCCTCCTTCTAACGAGATGCTTCCTCTTTAAGTGGAATTCGAAAAATAAAGATGACTTTAGTGTATACACACAGAGAGATTATGGAACGTTGTTCTTCTATTCCGCTGACCATACAGGCACGCTTACTTTACGCGTACATTAATGCCAAGCGAAGTCTTATATCAATTAGTAATCTAACTTGTTTTGCAATGAAGATTATTTTAACAGAAGTATATTATTCATATACTATGAATGTCATCATTATAATGTAGATTACAATACTCTAAACGCACGAAAGTCAAATCATCCTTTCGAACAGAGGAATATTTTACAATACCTAATTCGTGTGAAGTAATATTGAACAGTTGAATGTTCTTGCTTAGCTCTTTTAATTTAGATTACTGCCTAATATTGCTCATACTACACTTAGATATTTTGCTCAGATACAGTACATGAAAAGAATAACGGCGTTACTTGAAACATTAATAGTAGGCGTGACTCCATTTGTAGTATTTGCTTGTATAATTTAAATTGCGACATACATGGCAATCTCTAACAAGACTGCAATGTTTTTATTGCATGCAAAAGGGATTACAAATAATACATAAATATAAATTTATCTAACTTGGATATTTACTACAAAATCTTACCTGGATGTACAAAGGCTTTACCATAACCAACAGCGCCTAACGCCGCAGAAGCGAAAGATATAATAAGCAGTGCCTTAAGCATGGTCCTGAAATGATAATAATAATACAATTAAGAAAGTAAGGAATGACCATATGCAGTTTCGTAGACTTATATATGGGCTACTCAAAACCATCGAGCAGTGTTTGAATGCTGACATTGAGCATTGTTTGTTGTTCAAATAATATAACATTAAATTCAATGTTGACTCCCTTCACGCCCGTAGGACTTTTTCCAATAAGGAAGGGAGAGACCGATACGCAAATACAGTGGTGAATACCAGGGTGGATTGATTTAAATCAGTCTAATTTAAATCACGATTTTAATCAAGATTTAAATCACTTGATTTTTTAAATAAAAATCGTTGATTTAAATCAAATTCCGAAATAAATTAATTTAAAGTGAAAATAAGTAAAATTCCGTTTCTGTTCTGTTATTTCGATTGCGCAATATGAAAACGAGTATCATGCACAGGATGATTAGGAAAAATCCCGTTTTGAACGGGTAACGGGTGAATCCTACTTTCCTTCTCTTCGTAACACGGTTTTTAAATCGTTAACTATTCCAACGGGGAAATCACCATGGACATTTAAGATGAAAATTCTTTTGCGTCTGCGTCTATTTCTTTATTTCCAGGTAATAGGGGCGTATTTAGAGGGGTTCGATTCCCTCTCCGAAACAAAATAAAAATAAAATAAAAAAACAATTAAAACTTTAGTCGGCATTTATGTACTAAATACATAGAAGTCCCTCGGAATCGTAGTACGGCAAATTTTGGATGCGTTAAAATATCAAATAATACTTTTGATAAAGTGAATACTTTCAAATATCTAGGATAAATATTAACAGACGAAAACGATATTTACGAAGGAAATAAATGTCAACTGAAAGCAGGGAATTCATGTTATTATTCAGTTCAAAATCTCGTGTCGTCTCGAATTCTGTCGTGGAATTTGAAGGTTAAAATACATAAAACGGTAAGCATGCCTGTTGTTCTGTATGATTGCGAAGTATGGTCGCTTACTATGAGGGAAGAGCATAGACTGAAAGTATTTGAGAATAAGATCCTG
Organism: Thermobia domestica; assembly: GCF_964235325.1. Taxonomy (NCBI): domain Eukaryota; kingdom Metazoa; phylum Arthropoda; class Insecta; order Zygentoma; family Lepismatidae; genus Thermobia; species Thermobia domestica. Next base: position 118,919,197 of record NC_137463.1, on the reverse strand, counting down.
AGACGAATATTCGGACCCAAGAGGAACGAGAATGGTGGAATCTTCATAACGAGAAATTACATAATTTGTACGGTTTACCAAACATTGTTGAGGTCATCTAGTCTAGGAGACTCAGGTGGGCAGGTCATGTAGCCAGGATGGAAGAAAGTAGGAACACTTTCAAAGTCTTAAGTGGGAAACCAATGGAAAAAGACCATTAGGAAGACCTATACACAGATGGGAGGACAATATTAAGATTGATTTCGCAGAAATAGAAATACAAAGTAGAAACTGGATCCAGTTGGCTAAGGATAGAAGTCAATGGAGACCTTTTTTGAATATGGCATTGAACCTCCGGGTTCCATAGGCCATAGAGTTAGTTACTTAATTTTAGGCGAAGTTTGTGTACTTTTTATGTATTTCGTGCCGCTAGCTAGTTATGAGTTTTTAAAAATATGTCCCTACCAAATATCAGTAATTTTAGTGAAAAGAAAAGTGCGATGTTGATAAATGTTGCTGTACTTTTTCTTTAATGCTTAAAAAACATTGTTTGGGATTGAAACAGGCCCGTAGCCAGCCCAAAAATTTAGGGGGGGCCGGTAGAAGTTAGGGGGGGCCCGACCCAATCATATTATACTTCATCACCATATTATAGTTCATTTGCAAGTCTACCGTGAATTTTTATGGGGGCCAGCCAAAATTTAGGGGGGCCCGGCCCCCTCTTGCCCCCCGTGGATACGGGCCTGGATTGAAATAGGTTAGCGATTAGGAATTAATTCAAAATTCAACCCCAATACTTTCACTTAAATGGCATAATTGGCATTTAATAGTAATTCCTAATGTTTCTTCTTCAGTTCGCGACTTGTATTATACGAGGAGAAAGATTTGATTTAAATCAAAAAAATTGATTTAAATCAAAAAAATCAACAAAAATGATTTTTTTTAAAAATCATTATTTTTTCCACCCTGGTGAATACACACATACTTGTAGTCTGTGTACTTTGATGTACGCTTGCACATAAACATTATATAAAACAACAATTATTTACACATATCCTTATTAACTATAGTACTATAATAGTTACTATAAATGTATTACGTAGTATAGTATGAGAGCAAATTGTAGATCTTGAAATGTATTTTCAAGAACTAAACCATCTTCAAAAATCCAGAGGCAACTAATTCCCCCCACTGGCAGCCATAGTTGACACGTAAGTGAATATGTCTGAACACTCTCAAATATACAATATTCAATTAAACTAGCAAATCCGCACTCCTGTGCAAGCGCAAGACACTATTGTTGTCTGAATGATTGAATATGATACAAAATTAAAAATATTTATGGCTAGTAAAGTAGTTTTAATAACATGTTAATAATATCTTTAAGAATTTCTCGATAATTACTTGAATTTAAGACATCCTCGAATCTAAGACGCACCCCGATTTCGCTGAGTTAAAATTAAAGAAAAATAGTAATATGTTCCGTTTTTTACTATTACTAAAGCGCTCTTTGATATTGGTTATTTTTGGTAATTTTTATATATAGTATCTTGGGTAAAGATGCCGCACTGAGTGAAGACGCCCCTGCTCGAATTGCTCAAGGCCTGTTGCTCGTGGTCACAGGACTTGCCATGCGCGTGAAAGGGTAGGCTACACAGTCTTGAGTAAATATATGTGGAAGTCGCATTGAAGAAAGAAGCTGCTTTTGTTCAGACCTGTTCACAAAGCTAAGTTACTCTTATTCCAGTGTTTATAATTTTAAAGAGTGAAACGTAGTAATGCTCTTGACGGTAGTTAAATAGAAGCATATGAATGAAACATAATTGCTTAAAACGCTAATGTGCTTTGTTGTGTTTCTGCGTCCATGAGTATGTTACGTGATCGACTGGAGCCTCTTTGCTTCAAAATTGAGAAAGTTGCCCCAGTGAAATCGAAGCAAAGATGCCCCACTTTATAACATTAAAGGTTTAAGATTTCTGTTCGCGACAACCAGTTTATGATATGTTGCAAGGATTTGTAGGTTCGTTATGTTTTAAACAATGTTTGGTTTGAGTATGAAACACTACTTGTTCTGTAATAACCTATAATTAATTGTTCAGTCAAAAGCAAACGGGAAATTCTTATTTGGAGTAGTGGCTTTGTTTCCTGGCTGGGTTGCTGCTTTCAATGATGCAATATTCTGTTTATAAACTTTTTTTTTCTTTTCGCTCCATACGTGATCAACATTTGACTGCATGGACTTTACACACACACACACACACATACACACACACACATATATATATATATATATATATATATATATATATATATATATATATATATATATATGACACTAGTTGGCTAACAAGCTGAATCAAAAGAATGTACATGGATTGAGTTTTAAGTCACTTGTGCGAGCTGAATATGTATGAGGGTTGTTCAAAATACCAAAAAATATCCTTGGAAGAGAGGTTCTGCGACACACTTGATTTGTCACAACTTCCTTTATCCGGTTGAATTATTTTGAAATTTCTGGGTGAATCAAATATACCTTCATTGCAAAATAAAGAGCATTTCCACTAATAGATCAGATATCATAGGTGTACCAGTGTTGTAGCTAGCAAGTTGTTATAAGGGGAGGCATTACTTTTTCAGGCAGCAGGTTTTTACATATTAAAAGAAAGCCGTCCTTCCCTCTGGTCTGTTAGCTAATACGTATCCCTTTGGTGCACGGGTTCGAATCCCGGTGTGAACGCCGTAGAAAATTTGAACGATTACGATGGTTGGAATTTAAACTGTGATCGCAAGAACCCAAGTTTGGAAAAATGAACAAATGATAATAATATATAAGGTCCACAATTCTTTTATCTCTTTTATTTTTATCCGTTGTTTACAAACGGATTTAGAAAATATACATGGAGAATACTTGTTATTTTGTTGAAAAATTTCTATATTATTAGATATATAATTAGTAGAAATTAAAGTTAGTAATATTAGTGGTACAAAAGCATAGTTGCTATGCTGTTTATAAACACATATTAAAAATTGTGAAACTGGGGCATCTTTCCCCCACATGCATGCCGAAGATGCCGCACTTGAAGGTTTTTGTAAATGGTTTATTTTAAGTTCTTAAATTTACTGAAATAAAATTATCTTTCGAGATATTACAAACAAGACATCAGTCTTCTAATTGATCATAAATTCAACAACCTCACCTCAATTACAGGAGTGAAAAATGGGTAATAATGAAAAAGTGAGCCATATTTACCCAAGTTACTCTATCCCTCTCCCCTTCCCATGTTGTGGGGCACGGCATGATAAAAAATTATCCCAGGCCCGAATGTCATGTATGTTGAAAATTTGATCGAAATCGGTTGAGTGGTTCAAGAGTTAAGTTCTATGTATGTTTATATCTCCCCTCCACCCTCCCCTATGTTCTACCGTCAATGTGAAAATATTAAGGAAAACTTTCCAGGCTCGATCGTCTTGTATGTTGAAATCGGTCAGGTGGTTCAAGAATTATTAAGTTTTATTTATTTTTATATATCTCTCCAATCCCCTCCTCCTATACTAAGTTCTACCGTCAAAGGGTTATGATTAAAAAAAAACAGGTCCGAACTTCATCTATGTTGATAATTTGATTAAAATCGGTTCGGTGATTTAAGCGTGATAAAGTCACAAAGTCTGTCAGTTTTATTTTCTTAACATATACAGTGGGTCAAATAAGTTTCCGTACACCAGAGATTAATAATTTTAAAATGTTAAAACATCTTAAAATATATAAATAGTAAAACGCAATTACATTAGCTGAATTTGTTCGTGTCTACTTGTAATGTGTACACATTATAGTGATGGTATTGAATATGCTGATAGAATAGCTGAAGATTTAAGTTAAGTTGCTGAAAATTGAGGTCAAAAAAGTTTCCGTACACGGCACAAATATACAAAAGAAGGAAGCAAAACACACACCAAACAGCATTTTCAGTGGTTACAGATGACAGTAGCATGCTCTACTAATGATAAGGTACTACTGCAGTTAAATTTGGGCAAGGAAGATCTACAGAGGCAATAAAACGACTCGTCAAAATGGAAGTGCCAATTCCAATACGTGAACTAATAGTAAAATTAAGACGAGAAGGTAAGTATCTTAGAAACATAGCAGAAACAGTAAAGAAATCACATTCTATAGTACAATACATTCAAATTGGTATATTGCAACAAATAGTTGCAAAGTTCGACCGCGCAGTGGCCGTCCAACAAAGCTAAAGGATAATCATAACCGTGTTATTTTAAAAACTATCTGAAATGAACCAAACCAAGTGCTCCAAAACTAGCTAGTATGCTTGAAACTAACTATGGTGTACAAATGGATCCTGAAAGAGTTCGCACTATCATCAGAAAAGCGGGCTACAACCGCCGCATAGCCAGAAAGAAACCATTTGTTAGTAAAGCAAATGCCAAGAAATGTGTAGAGTTCCCAAAAGCTCATGTGGTCAAGCCAATCAGCTTCTAAAACTGTTTTATTTAGTGATGAGAGCAAATTCAACATTCATGGATCCGACGTAAGAGTTATTGTGTGCAAGAACCCAAATACGTACATGGAACTAAACATCTGTGTCCTACTGTCCAGCAGGGAGGTGGTGGTGTGCTCTTCTGGGGTGTATGAGAGCAGTTGGAGTAGGAAATTTGGATTTTATCGGAGGTACAATGGACCAACATGTTTACCTAAACATTCTGAAACAGAATTTCCACAACAGTGCAAAGAAACTGAACACGGGAGCCTCTTTTATATTCCAGCAAGATAACGACCCTAAACATACGGTACTGCATGAAAAGTAAAAGAGTGGTTGTTGTATAATGTGCCCAAAAAACTTCATACTCCTCCATAATATCCTGACTGTAATTCTATTGAGCATCTGAGGGATGAATTAGAGATGTGCATTAGGAAACACTATATTAGAAACAAGGACTAGTTGAAAAATTCTTTACGTGAAGAATGGAGGAACATCTCCCCTGTAACTACATCAAAATTGGTCACTGCAATGCAGAAACGAATGCGAGAAGTACTTAAGGCCAAAGGAGGCCAAACTGATCACTAACTGCGGACGAAGTGCAAAGTGGTGCTCTTATTTATGTGCATTTCTTTATGTGTACGGAAACTTTTTTGACTTGTAATATGGTCAGTATTTCGTGTATATTTGATTTCCTTCTAAATTATAGATTCCAAATTTTTTATTTTCTTATGCATATGCTTATTATGGAGTTCCTTATAGAAAACACGCAGAAATTGTCCTTTTCTTTCTGTACTTTGTAAGATATATTACAATACATAACCGGAAAACATCTGTACGGAAACTTTTTTGACCCACTGTATGTCCCCCCTTCCCCTCCCCTACACTGTGCCGTCAAAGTAAATGATGAAAACATCCCGGGTCCGAACCTTATCTATGTTGAAAGTTTGATCGAGATCGGTCTGGTGGTTCAAGAGATCAAGAGTCATAAACATGGTCACTTTCAATTTGGATCTGATGTTTTTTGTTCAGAGGCGATATTAATATATAGGTATAAAGGGGGTGAAATAGAGAAACTGTCAAAAAAAGAAATCCTATATTGCATTTTTGTAAAATAAATATATAATTCACAAACAATAGTTGCAAAATTGTTCTACACGAAAGCAACAATCAATTTTAAAAGTTCTCAAAGCTACGTCATTTTACGCACTATTTCAATTGCTACTTACGTTCCGTTTTATAATGTCTCCAGTTTGCTGCAAACAGGTTTATGATTTTTACACTTTCAGAAATCATCTAATCGTTTGGATGTCGTATTTGTATGGGAGCGCGTATATTCATGAATAAAGATTATTAGTTTCTGTTTAGTGTGCGATTCTAGTAAATCTTTCTCGAAATACCTTTAGAGAAAAGTCAAAATTGTTATTACCTTGTAACTGTTCATATTCATATGAAATACACCATATCATGAACATAGTACTTGACACTGAAGTTCTTTGGATCTCCATTACACCGTCCATCCATCCCATTTGCGTATTACTGCTGTTGAGATTCCAAAATTTCTGACATTTGCGACATTGCAGCATACTTGGGTTGTAATGCAGAAGAAAAAATTGTGATAATGTGGGTTTCTGTTTACTGTGTAAATTTGAAGTAACAGTGGCGGCTAATGTTAGTGTTGCAGCGTTGCACAACAACCAAAGTTTTTCAAGGAAAAAATTATTAGCATTAGTAGTAAAGAAGTTAAGAATTTTACTTTCTATTACACCTTTACATATTTTAAATAACATATTATTTACTTCTATAACTGTAAAATCCATTAATTCGTTTTAAAAAGCAGAAAACAATCCGTCAGAGAATGTCTAATTTATGCCGCGTTGCAGCGAGCATACAACGACCAGATTTCTACAACATGAACATTTGAGTGAATGCTAAGTCGCTTTTCCTCTATTTCAGGAATTAAATACCCTGGTCGTTGCAATGTTCGTGCAACACGGGACGGTTTTCAGTGAACGAGAAGACTTTTCGCGCTAAATAAGATTTCTGAATATTATTTCACTCCCAATTAATAAGTGGCATTCATTTTTATGAATTCATAATTATATTTAAATTATGGAATTGTGCTGAAACAAACCAGTATAATAAAACAAATTATTTAAAAAAAAGTCATCGTAGAATTGCAAAATAAGAAAGAAAATATGTAGTAGTGCATAAAACAAATGAAAGTTAAACACGCATTTACAATTTAATTATTAGTTTATATAGATAATGAAGACTTCTTGTACAGTAATTTGTGAACCATATAATAATAATAAGTCAATATATAGTATCATATTTCAAGAATTATGATTCTTTCATTTCTGAAGACAGCGAAATTCATTTCTCATTTTAAATGAGAAGTCCATATACCGAATTCCATGTCTCTACCCTTCAGAGATTCGGAGATATGAACATTTTATTTTAAAAAATACTACCCTTATTTCCCACCGCTTCCTCGTTGAATTTCCAAAAATTCTTCTTTAGTGGTACCTTGCGTCACAAATCCTAGTCTTGCCTGGGCGTTAGTCAGTTAGTCACTCACACACTCACTCAGGACTCTTCTTTTCTATATAAAGAGTAATCATCGGCTAGATGGGGATATCGCCCCCAAACCCCCTAATTTGCTCGGTTAACAGCCTCGCATCTCATACATATCAGGCTTTGGTTCCATTCTTTGCACAGCAAGAGTCACTCGAGTGCTAACAGTGTTCAAAAATTCATTTCAAATGATTCACCCGTTTTTTCCTGATAATGACACTGGCAACCTCGAAGTCGTTTCTATATACAGAAAAAAGTTGAAATTGATCCTCTAGTCTCGTTAAAAGCAGAATTTCGAGATATGCTATGGCATATGCCCACTAGTTTTGATTAGTTTATATACAAAGTTTCAAATCCGTAACATGTTTCTAATTTTAAGGGATTTAGATACGTGAACCATCTTTAAAAAAAAGTCCAGATACCAACATTCATGATTCTAACCTTAAAGAATTTTTGACATGTGATCATCATATTATAACAATTGCAATCCCACCTTTTTTTCTCCGGGCCTCTTTTTCTTCCTTTTCAGGGAATATATTAAAAAACGAGTAAATACGTGCCTTAAGTGTGAAGTCCATATATCAAAGTTCATACCTCTACCCTTCAAAGATTCGACCCCATTTTCCCACATTTCCCGTCGAGTTTCAAAACATCATTCCTTATAGGTGTCTTATATTACAAATCCAATGCCTTTTCCAAACTTCGAATTCCTTGCTTAAACGGTTTGGTCTGGGCTTTCATCAGTCAGACAGTCAAAACTTCTTGTATGTATAGACATTATAAAGGTCTTAATGAAATTTTGTTTTATGAAAAATTTAATATATAAACGTTAAAGTGATTTTCGAGGAAATCATATATATTCACTTTTCAGTAAGCTACCCTTATTTTCGGGAAAAGGAGATCTCGAAAAACTTACATCCGTCGCTCCAGGCAATCAAAATGGTAAAAATTGGATTTTCTTTTGTTTGCGTCTAACAGGACTTAATAGCGTCTAAGAGGACAAAACCATTTCTACAAGGAGAGAATATTTTATTATACTCTTATAAGCGAGGATATATTTAATGTGCACTCAGTGGGACCTGGCCGGCTCATGCCTCCCCTTGGTACAAGATACTGAAAAATCGATTTTGATTAAATGCAGTGTGTTCCATTTGTGGTTCCGTTATTACGAATTTTTTTTCTAAAATTATCATTTAAAAAAACAAGTATTGTACAGTCATGTTTAAAAAAATACTTACTTCCGAGGAGCTCTGTGTTTTCAACTCGACATAAGATTTCAGCAAATTAGTTATATACTTTACTCTTCGTCTTTTCAAGCTTTTTTTTCTTTGTAGTAGATGACCTCTGCTTAGCCGCATTGGTAACGTGTATGACTGTGGAGCGCGGTGTGCATGGTGTCTCACTCTTGATAGGAGCATTTCGTATTGATACAGATTCATTAGGCAATCGGGTACAACCTGCTTTAAGAGGTATCGAACATTTGTCCAGAAAGTCGTAAATAATAGTATATACAGGGCTAGAAAAAATATTTTAGGTGGTTTAAAAAGTCCAAGATTATCTCAGTCTATAGGCTATTCCTTACGGATAACAGCAGTTGGAGTTATTTATGTTACACAAAAATCGGAACTTGGACCGTATAACGAATTCATTATAATTTATTTTTAACCATTCAGTAATATAAAAAGAACTACTGTCACGTAAATATTTGTAATACTAAAGGTTTTTTTTTTTTTTTTTTTTTTTTTTTAACTAGGCATCAGACTTGTATATCCAGTCGACATGATGACCTGGCTCCCGCGGTTCCTCGCTGTCTGTGTGTGTGAGAGAGAGAGCCTCCCCCAGCATAAATAACATATGCTGTACAGAACGACTCTCTTTTAGTTTATAACACGAAATTCTGTCACATATACTTTTAAGTAATTTTTGAATCATGGACTTAAACGGTGAAAGTGAAAAATAAATTAAGTCTCATAGCAACGTGATAATTGAGAAAAATTTACCTGAAACAGTATTGCATTCCGTAGTCCCAAGAAGTATGATAAGTTGCTCCTTTTCCTGATTATGTTATACCTAGGTATTAAACAAACAAGTGGTTGGGCTGTGAATACATCCGAACACTGTTAACATTGACATAATTGCAACAAAGGAAGTTGAATTGTACGGAAGAAGGCGGAGTATAGAGATTTTCTTGACTAGTTTAACTGTAATTGGTGATGGTCAAGTGTTTCAGGTCATAGATGGGATGGTGCAGAGAAAGAAGTCTCAATTATCAAATGTGGAAAGTATATCCGTTTCCCGGATTCTGTTTCGGTTTTTCTTCGTCTTTCTTTCTATTTTTTCTTCTCCCTTTTTCACTTTATCAATGATAACGAAACTCTTGTGGCTTGCCATAGTGGAAGTAAGGTTTCCTTCAGGAAACCAGAATCAGTCTATGGTTTAATGCAATTCTATGATAATATTCGTTATCTTGTTATTGTAAAAGCTCTGGATGCAAGTGGTTTCTATGCCCAAAACTAATCAAGAGAATACAAATCTCGATATGTGCAATATTTTATATGGAACTGCAATTTTTATGAAAATATTTTATTATTATTATTATTATTATTATTATTATTATTATTATTATTATTATTATTATTATTATTATTATTATTATTATTATTATTATTATTATTATTATTATTGCATTTACTGAATAATTTAAATGAAATAATGATATAACCTGTTGTAGTCTCCTCGACTAAATGCTCAAAGTTCTCTCTTTCTCTCCTTTTTTTACAAGAGATGTGTAAAAGGGAAAGACGAGAGAGGGAAAGAAGTGATCTAAATATAATTTTAATTATTGATGAAATGTGTGTATATGCAAAATTTGGAAAATAATTTGGAGAATAGTAGAGAAGGTTGCTAAGTTACTTTTGGATAGCATCCTATACCAGTACATAGTTAACATTATACAAGAACTAACAGTGGCGTATTTAAGGGGGCTTCCGGGCTTAAGACCCTCTGAAATTTAATTGCTATTTTAAAATAAATGAAATGTCTTGCAGAATTTTCACATTTCCTGGAATGAAGTTAGCAAATCACCCCCCCCCCTTCCCGAAACAAAATCTGGTATAGGGATTACATTTTACCTGGGGCGAAGAAGGCAGCAAAAAATGTTTGTTTCAGTGGAGCACACGTCTTCGGCAGAGGTTAAAATAAAACAACACCGTTTGCAGTGTGTGCATTTCCCCTTGTTAGACCCACTTAGTTTGCACTTGTGCACACATATTCACAGGGCAGACAGTAGTCAACCTCCAAATAGCTTTACATAAGAACGACAAAGTGAAATAAGACAATAGTGGTATCCAAGTCCAGAAATATCATACTTTTTTGTGGGAAGACCCTTCCACTACCCTATCCCCATGGTTTCTCCCAGGCGGGCAGGTTCTCCAGGATATCTTCCATCCAGGGTGCGAATGCCGAGGGGATGAGAGGGATTTTCCCCCTCAATCACATTTTGTTCTCCCCCAAAGAAGTCAGCTGAAGTATCCCCACCAGGGATGCTCGCTTCCCCCTCCCCAAACTACGCTTAGTATAACGCCAAATTTCATTGATTTTTGTCATTTCTTGTAAGTTTAATCTTCTAGCTGTGTTTCGAAATGAGCGAGTAAACTATTGAGTTTTGGTCATTTCTAAATTCCGCACTATTTTCGCCGTTGTTTAGTTGAACTATATTATTATGACTACGGTTGTTACTTGCAACCGTACCTTCGTACCCTTCAGTTCGTCATCGTTCGTGAATTTGAATGTACTAATTGCGCATAACAAAGTCGCATGTGGATTTATAAATGCTCTTAGTGGTTGGCCATGAAGAAGTAAACAAATAGTTACTTCCTCCATAGTTGGCGAAGGTCGGACATGTCATATTCATCCTCTACATTTGTATTGATTATTATTTTAATTTAATTTTTGTTATATTTCATTTTGCAGCGTATTATTTGTTAGCGCATGGTCCTCATTCCCCAGTAGTTTGCGTGTATGCAACTCAAAAGTTGAATTTAATTTGTGGTAATTAGCATAGTGATCACTACCTTTTATAGTTTACGTAGGGTTGCCGTATTTCAAAAACAAAAATCCGGGACGCTACTAAATTACGAGAATCTTTGAAATGCTTAAAATGCAAGGAAGTGTTATATACTAATTTGCTTTCTTCCATTAGATAGAGTTGTTCAAGTATTACGTAATCACATCTCATAGTCATTTTAGTATACCTTCTCCCTAGTTAAACAAACATAAGATGATGATTTGCCGCCTCCTCCCTTTAAGCAGATTTTTTTTTTTCTTTTTAAATTTCTCAGGATCTGGTATGTTTCGTGGCTTTCAGAGTCTGTTTTAGCTCCTTCAAAGTATGAAGTTTTCTTTCACACATTTTGTATGTTCATGTTGTATTCTTTTTTTCTTCTTGTATGGTCAGCGGAAAATTACCAAAAATTTCGGTAAGGGATTAAAATATTTCAGAAGCAAGATGTAGATTTAAACAGAGTACTAAAGATAGTAAAAAGATTCAGGAGAAAACCTTTTGTCCCTGGCCCAATGAAAGAAATGGTTCGTTCATGCCAAAGCAGTTAAATCATGTATTTAATTAAATCCATATTTTATCTATTCAAGTTTTTTTTTCAACTTTTGGATTGCCATACTCAGAAGTTGAAGAGAATAATTATATAACTAATCCTGTGAAAAAAGCAAACTATAATATTTCATTCCCTTCTTCTTTGCTGAAATCCGGGACATTTAAGCATCTTGAGAAATATTTTCGGGACTCCGGAACGCAGATCTTGATTCCGTGACAGTCCCGGATTTTTCGGGACGAATGGTAACTCTAGGTTTACGGAAATGAACTTTTCAAACTGTACTCAAAACCTAAGATATATTCTCTCGTCGCTATATGTTAACTACACGCTGGGGATGCGCCCTTAGTTAGAAGACATGTTAGTGAAGGTGAGTAAGCGCATAGTTGAAGATTTGTTTCAGCATTTGATAATACGACTGGTTCTCCGTGTCTGTATAAGCACTTCAACTGGAGCGGGCTTTTTAAAGTTAACCCTTCATTTTTGCATCTTTCTTTTCGATGTCCACAGTTTGCTGTCCACGCCAATAATGTTGTCTGGAAAACTTCAATGTAATGTTTGTACTTTATTTGAATAATCTAGCACTTAGTGAATCAACACATTTGTAGCCTAACAGTAAAGTAATTGTAAGTGTTGAACTCCTGAGCTCCATCACGGAATCGATATTTGAAAAAAAAAAAAAAAAAAGCGTGAAGAACGCAGCTTTAGTAGGGAGTAGGAGTTCAATCTCGAAATTTGAATTGAGAGTTTTTAAATATTTGGCCTTCGATTTGACCTTGATACCAGAAATCGGATGTAGCAATAATCCATTTCTCGTATGATAGGCTAATATCTAGAGTTTTTTTTTTCTTTTTTTTAATAAGTCCGGTTTTACTGCAAGGTTCTTATTGGTTAGGGAAGCGAAGGAAAACTTAGGGAAAACGGTGCAGGCTAGGGAAACTCAGGGAAAAAGACTGGAAATCAGGGAAAGTTAGGAAAATTTTATAAAATATATTTTTTCGAACATTAATTGTACAGCAATTTCAGCTTAGCCAACCATTAATGATCACAGTATTGAACGTTGGTCAGATTTTTATGGGTGGTAAGTGGAATGTACGTATGAGCAATTGATTATGATTTGTCTCTATAGAATAAATGTTTTCATATATAAATATTCATCGTTATTTATTCCTTATTTATATATCAAAGTCATCCGACACCTGTCATGAAAGTCAGGGAATTTCCTGTCAAAGGTCAGGGAGAAGTCAGGGAAATAAATTTCTTCAGATCAGTAGGAATCCTGAACTGATAATTTTAGTGGTTTTCAAAATACTGAACTAGGTTTTCTTTTGCAAGGTTGTGTATAATAACGCAAAGTGGAAGATTTCAATATGAGCGGAAAAAATAATATATGCTTGTGATCATGGCTATCGCTCGGGTCGAGTTCGAATTATTAAGTAAATAAACCTTAGAGAGCGAAGGGCACAACAGTCAATACAACATTTAAACGCATTCAGAAAGCTTAGGTGTGATGTGTGCATGTCAGACAATATATACGTATATAGTTATTGTCGGTAGATTTATTGAATTAATAAATCTCTTATTTATTACAGATGTCATATTTATGTGTGGGGGTAAGGCATTATTGTCTCATTTTGAATTATTACATCTTCAGACTTTACGTTCTGTTGGCCTAATTTTATCCCCCCCTCCCCCTCCCCCCCGCCCAATATAGATTATCTAATTCGCACACTGCTTCCATCGCTTCCGGAGCTAAGATAACTATTGCAATTACATGTCTCTCTTGTGTAAGTTGTTTAGGAAACCTCTCCGAAGACCTACAGATGTGACCGCGTCAAGAGTAAAAGGCTTTAACAAATCTAACGTCAGCCAGCTCTTCCAAGTCCATAACGAAGAAGTAACACTCATTACTCGCTAGATATGATATTTAATGTTGATAAGTGATTTGTACATTGTTCCGACGAGAATATCGCAGATAATCACACACAATTTAAAAAAGGCAAATTGTGAACTTACCTTTGCTGAAAGAGGAATGTTGATCATGTTTATAGTCTGCAACAGTGCTGGAGAAACATACGTACTATCAATGATTATCATTTCCAAGAAAGAAAAGAACCCTCAACTTAACAAGAGGGTTTACCTGGCTTCATATTCGTGTGTCATCCGTCTGCATGCATCCAGGACGGAAGTCAAACCATCCAGCACTTCTGATCTTCGATGGGCACCACACTAACGCTAAATATATTGAATTATAGAGCTGGCTCGCACAAATCACATTATCATTGTTTGCCCCCGCATTGCTTCCATAAACTCCACCTCCTAGATAAAGCATTTATGAGTGCTTTACAGTTATATTATAGCGAGGAAGTTCGTGTGTGGCTAATAGTTAATGCTCGTCCATTATCACTTTGATTTGAACGAAAACGAAGTATTCGGAAAAGCATATTTGAAAGTGCAAACAGGGGCAACAGCTGCTGTCAACGGTTTCCGGGCAACAGGGATATCCCCATCACTGAACCCCATCATATTTGATGCCCATGAATTCCTTGGTAAAAGGGAAAGACACCCCTAAGAATGAATGCTATTTCTTTGAGTACTTCGGATGTCCTTATTAATAATGTTTCCATGATATTTGTGCAAGTGAACATCAGAAAAAAAAAAACAGGAAATACTCAACCCTGTTGAAGATCAGCCTTCTTGTGAGATGTCCACTTCAATATCAGATCATTTGGTAAAGCTTACTGATATTTCGCTGGTATCGCAGTTGCAGAAGAAGAGTTCTAATCGAGACAAAAACTGGGAACAATTTTTGTGCTTACTTCCTTCCCATACAATAAGTTTTTGTCACGAACTGAAGTCCATTCATTAATAAACAAGCATCGTGGAGTCAGGAGGGATTCATGTTTACAAGGAAAACATAAAAGACAAAAGAGCCTTCAACATGGGCTTATAGGCATCACTAGTGGGGCGCGGGCGCCTTTTTTCCACAAGGACCACTAGCATCTCAATGTTACAAATCAAGTTGCACAGTTTTCTTTCTCCAGTAAGTCAATAGTGTTAACAATTAACAATAAAACCTTATATTCTTTCATCAGCATATTATTCTGAATTGTTCAAAATATTACATAAAATTCAAGGAGTACGTATGCTATATTACAAAATTAGCAAATGGTTTAATGCACTATTTTTTTATGCTACTGTATCTATCACTTTTTCATTCGAAACATTCGTTAGCAAATCTTTTTCAATAGACATCAACATAAATATTTCCAAATATTCCTCAGACATGTACTCCTTAACCTATTTTTAATGTATTTCAGTTTTGAGAAACTTCTTTCACATGCTACCTGAGTCACGGGCAAAATCATAGAAATTTGTATGGTAGTAGCAAACCTGGATACGCATTACTCTACAAATTACAACCCTGCAAAATTAGAAAAGCACACTGGACAATTTTTGCAACACCTTTTGCACTCGCCTTCCTTCTGAAGAAATGTAAATTCTTCTAATTCTGAATCACTTGCACCATCAGCACAATCAGTCGTTTCTTCTCGGCTGTACTCATCATCAAGACTGACTTTCAAGAATTCCCACTTCCTTGAAAAGTCCAAGAGAATATTTTTTTTATAGAATCCTTGGAAACTTCTTTACTGATTTTTTCAGAAAGTGAGTAAGTTTGTTGAAAGCCGTGTTTGGAAGTTCTCTCACTTGGTTGAAGTTTTTAAGGTCCGAACAATCCATAAATTATCTTGCTTCTTGAATCCTGAAGAAATACTCGAAATTACCGTGATGTAGTACTTGGTCATTGGGTCAGAAGTAGCTTTATCTTCACATTCATGGGGAATCATCCTTTTCCACCTCCGAAGGCGAGTTGTTGACAGGTCAGTAGAAAGAAAGAAATCATGTTCTAATTCTTCAGATTCGTCATTGGTCCATTTTGCAAATCTTAGCGCTGCATTCTTAACAGATTCAAAACTAGCTCTCTGCTATTTCCATTAGGACAGAATAGTTTGCACCATTCGATACGACTACAATACACCAGCACCCTGTGTTTGGAGATAGTTTGACAGAGAGGTCGTCACTTGAAATAGTCTCAGGAAAACGTGCTGTCAGAATTATTTTGAACTTGAGATCTTTAATATATACTTTCGCTTTACACCTAGCTTCTGGTTTATTTTCTGTAGAAGCAATTTTCTTTATTGTTATAGTCAACTCTGTTTACAAAGCACTTTCAAGATTTAAAAAATGACCAAACTTTTTCTGTAAAGCGGAGTGTTTTCCAACATCTTGTTTCCGCAATAACTGTAAGGTGCCTTTCTTGACCTCCAAATGTCTATTCACAGATAATACTCACACATAAATACCGCACAGTCATTCAGCAGAACAAACAATCACACAATCAATGCAACATTTTGTCAGATTGCATGTGACAAGATTGAGTATATGAGCGTAACATGACACGTGTAACGGATCATAAGTGTTTTGAAAAATCCAAATATTATTCTTACATGTTACTTGTGCCATCGGTTGAATTTCCAATGCACATCTTACTATCAAGGTTCAACTTTGCAGAATTTCCAAGAGTAAACCGCAAATATACTTGCCTGTGGTAGATATGCATTTTACAACTACAACAATTCTTTCTTTAACAATAGTTTTAACAACATACTGTAAAACAACAGAGCACTGGCGTATTGAATAGTGTCTAGTAGAACAGAAAACATACCAGCTCGAGAGACTTCTTTCGAAATATCTTCTCTGATAAGTGTGTTGATAGCATCCAAAGCATAATTCACTGTGTTTTTTTGAAATTTATGTGACCACCATCCTGCTTACTTCCTTGTACATGACTCAGTTTACTCTTCTCGATTACCTCTAAATTACTTTCAAGCGGAAGAACAAATTTGCTTAATAAAAGAATAATATCCAAAAAGTTTCCATGATCTGTAACTGTGTCTTCCAGTCTGTAGGCTTCTTCATTTACTTTTCCTCTGTAAGGGAGCCCTTTTTTCCCAATGAGTTTAAGCACTTCGACAATCTGTCTGTTCTTCTCAATCTGATACTGCCGTTGTTTTATCTGCCCATGAGGAAGTAGTTTCTTAACACTATGTTCTCTTTTGTTAGATACGTAAGCATCCACGCTGGTCTGATGTAGTTTGGAGGACCCGTGTTCTCTTAGTCGCTGATAAGCGTGTTTAGTGTTACGTTCGTCACGCACAGAACCTTTGGGAAACATGTTTGTTTGATCTGCAGAATAAGCTGTTCACACGCTGAAAAAAAAACTGCTTTTTGAGCAGGACAATATGACAGCCAAGTCCAGCTGGTGCCATCTGCTCGTTTATAAGAAACTCAGGATTAAAAGGTTATGCTTTATTTTGGTTGATGGGGATGGAACACAAAATCTTGAGGATATGATCCTTCTGTGCACGTATGAAAGAGTTCGTTGCTCTGTTCCCTGCTGCATCACGCTTTTCAATGTTTTCACTGACTTCGGAATCAGCATCACTAGAACTCGAGCTTTTTCTGTTCATTTTCTTCTTTGACTGCAACAATCGTAGCTTATGTTAGAAGCACACTAATTTCAACACACATGGAAGTGGAACCTTCTTGTTTATTTTCCACTCTGACAGTGACATTCGTACTTGATGTGGTGGAAGCACTAACTTCAGCATTCATGAAACTAGAGTTTTCCTGTTCATTTTCCACTCTGACAGTAATATTCGTAGCAGATGAGATAGGATTGCTAACTTTAATACTGTATTCAGTCTGTTGGCAGTCAGTAGTTGGTAGTCTTGCAGATCTGGAGGCACTAAATAGGTATGTGATCTTTTTGCAGGCATCAGCATCTACTTCTAATAACTTTGCCTTCTTTCCACGACACCGAATCGATTTTCACAATTTAAAGCTCGGTCCATTTAATCCGAAATTTTCTTTGATATGTTGCATCTTGGGGGCGATTCATTGACGGGGCCACCAGGCACCGCCCCTGGCCTTCAAAAGCGCTCAATTAAGATCTATGCAAGTTCCGATAATTACGACAGTTCATGCAGTGTTAAAGATATCTAATCAAAAGACGAATTCACTACAGATGAAAAGCAGAATTCTAACTCCCAAAGTGACACGTGTATATTCTATAAGGGTTATTTCTCTGAAGATTGTAAAGGCGAAAAGTTGGTTTCGAGTGTGATATGTGAGGAATGTGGAGACAAAAGAGTGTGATGGATATTCAGGGGGAGTGTATGCATTGACTTTTGCAAATAGTGAACATCGTTCATTTCTAGTCAAAATGCCATTTTTTGTATTGTCAGATAGTTATTGAACTTTTTCTCGAGCTCCTTTTTTTTTTTTTATTTGTTGTCCCTCAATTTTACGATGATAACTGTACAAAAGGTTGTTCGCTATATATCCGACCATATTCGATTCGGTGCTGCGACCTGGCGTATCATGCTGAAACTATGGGGTTGCTAGCGGGAACAGTGTTGCGTCTGACTTTGTACGTGCGTGAGTGTTGGTAGTGTGTTATCAAATGGCACAAAAAATCAATCTTTATTGGGAGGGTACGTAATGGCTCTTCTCCATGCTAACAATGGAAGGTCACGAAGTGGCTCCGCTGAGATCCGAACGAGACAATTGTGTTTGCATTTGATATGCTACAACTAGACGAATCCCAAAGTTATACGTGCCACCGGGCGGAATATCGTGAGTTACAACATATTTTGTAATGTAAAAGCTACAAAGCTGGCAGAAAAGTTTGAACCGAGTCATTTGTTCGGAAAGATTGGAATGGAAATCTCGCCGAACACGTATCCCATCATTTTCAAGGACACACTTTCAGGGATAAAAAGTTTGCCCTAGGGTCCCCCGCAGAGACTCAAACGAGATTCAACTCAAAATTTTCAAATGGCAAGGGGGCTTAAGTAGCACATCGTTTGAAAGCTGTTGTAAAATGAAAGAAAATGAAGCAAGTCTCGACTCTCTACGGCAACCCTGTGAAAAATGACGGCGGGTCAAAATGTAAACAAAAACTTAATTTAAAAATCCATGGCCACCCGTATAAATCGGAAACCGTGAGACAAATGTGAAAACAGGAAAGAGTGACATTATTACCAAAGTACCACGATTTAAGTTAAAACGTTTTGCCCCAGGGCCCCCACAGTGTCCCAGGTGGGGTCCAACTAAAATGTTTCAAATAGCAAGAGGGGTTAAATAGCACATTGCTTGAAAACTATTGTTAAATGAAAGAAGATGGAGCAAGTCTCGACTATCTACGACAACCGTGTGCAAAATGGCTGCGGGTCAAAATGTAAACAAAAGCTTAATTGAAAATCTATGGCCACCTTGAATCCAAAATGGCCGCTTAAAACCTATGTCATTTCACGTAATTAGAAACAATAGGAAGTCTAAAGAACAATTGGATTTCGATTCACTTCAACTATTATTTCATTCCGTAACAACACATATATGTTTTGTTCCTGATGCACGTTCGTCACGCTTCTATCGATATCATTTACGTGAATATAACGAATATGCGATTAACACACAACTCTGACTCCCTGTTCATACTGCTAAAAAAAAGTTAAATACTTTCGGGTACTTTTCAAATTTTGTCATATGTAGTTCATAAGGACTTGCTGCACCAGTTAGATTGGGGGCTCTATTGTAACGTATTCGTGATGATTGCATTTGTATGACATTCGTTGGTTTGATCGCAATATTTCAAGCAATACCAAATATACAAAAACATTAATTTACAAAATTGGCGAGCAGTACCAAACCACGTGTAAGTCATTTCAGTACATCGAGCTGCGTCAAACTTTGTTGATTTGGTCACAATATTCCAAGGAATAGCACATTTATATACAAACTCATTTTTCATGCTGGCAGCCATATTGGATTGCAGACAGGGCCGTGCTGGGATACTAATGAGGGCGGTGGACAAGTCTACTAAAAGGGCGCCCATACAAACAGGAATATATATATATATATATATATATATATATATATATATATATATATATATATATATATAGAGAGAGAGAGAGAGAGAGAGAGAGAGAGAGAGAGAGAGACTTTGAAAGAAAGTATGGGTGCCATTTTATATCAAAATCACCACTAAATTTGTTTTGATATTAACGTAAATAGCTCACCTCGAATCGAAATCCTCTTTACTAGCGAGAAACGTTTTAGTTCCTGTAATAACATTTTTGTCAAATAAAAAGAAGCTAAACGTATCAACAACTTAATATAGCACGCCAATGGACGTAGGAGGTTCATTGCCGCCTTTACAAAAGCTCTCCATTGATTTCTGTCCTTAGCCAACTGAACCCAGTTTCTATTTTATATTTCAATCTCTGCGAGAACCATTTTAATATATTGTCCTCCCATCTGCGCCTCGGTCTTCCTAATGGTCATTTTCCTATTTGGATTTCCAGTTACAATTTCTTCCATTCTGGCTACACAACCTGACCATTTGAGCCTCCTAGACTTGATGGCCCTAACAATGTTTGGTAAACGGTATAAAATTATGCAGTTCCTCCTTATGAAGTTTCCACCTTTCCCCATTCCCGTTCCTTTTGGAGTTCGAATATTGGTTTAAGAATCTTGTTTTCAAATACTTTCAGTCTGTGATTTTCCCTCAGAGTCAGTGACCATATTTCGCAACCATACAGCACAACAGGCATGATTATCGTTTTACATTTTGAGCTACAAACTCCTCACCAGAATTAGCAACCAGTGGCGGCGGTTGGACGTCAAAAGTGGGGGGGCAAGACATGATCTCAATATTTTTATATTAATGTTAGTTTTTTTGGTTGCTTCTAACATTTTGTTTGACGAAAGGTTGTATAACTATTAGGATACTGTATTTTCCAGTTAAAATACCGTATATCTTGTTTCATATTTTACTAAGTAAATTGACAAGAGCAACGCAAGTAGATACTAGCACTTTGTACTCTTAAACAACGAAGGGGGGGCGCGGTGGCTCAGTGGTAGAGCGTTCACCTCTGGTGCTTGGGGTCCCGGGTTCGATCCCAGCCTCCGCCAAGTGAACTTTGTGGTGGACAAACACCGTGCTCGTGGGTTTTCTCGAGGTTCTCCCGTTTCCTCCCACTTTCTTCATTCCACCATTTCACTCATCTCTCATAATCACCGTCTCCTTTAGCCTAACCGGCATAACCGTGGGACGTAAAACTCAGAGATTTCATTTTTCTTAAACAACGAAGGTGTAAGAAAAGATTTGATTCCTTGCTCATGAACATCTTAAAATTATGTCTGGAAAATTAATTCGTGTGGTCAGATTAGGGGCTTATTTGATAACAAACTCGCAAAACAAACAGAAATGATAATATTAACCGAATAGTAATGAAAAATGAGGCTTGTTTCGCAAAAGTTATATTGAAACTGGGAATTAATGAATAACTTATATTTTTAATTCCATGCATGTTATTACATGTTATTACTCTTAGAAAAACAGTAAATACTACAAGCATATCCTGCGACATTTAAAGAACTACTTTTGCAGCTTCCCGAAAAATAATCGTTGCCATTAGGTACAGTTTTCACTTTCTTGGAATACATCAAAACCCAACAATACTTAGAATCACTCCACACTCCAGTTATGCAAAATAATCCTAAAACCTAGAATTATGTTAAATTCACTAAATTTATTTGTATATACAAAATTTTATACAGTATGTATACTCCTAAATTCATATATTACACTGCAAAACAATGCCGCGCCTTTGACGTGGGAGACCCGGGTTCGATTCCTAGCGGGAGCTCATGTAGTTTGTATTCCACGTTAATTAGTAGGTCCACGTCTCATATAGCCTCACTGCTGAACGGGATGTTAAACTCAAAAAAATCAAATCAAGATATTCCTTACCATTAGAAAGAAGAAAAGACATTTTAGGAACTGTCGATTTTTGTGCAATTAAAGAATAATTTGTGAACAGTGTTTCTTCCAGACATGCTTTTGGGAGGCACTGCCCCCCGAAGCTCTGAGAGTATCCCACCCCCTCGAAGGAGACCAAAATAATACATCTATAATATAATAATAAATAGAATAGTACGTGCAGTGCTCCCCCCGGAATACTAAGTGTGCGCCCCGGAACATTGTTTCTGAAAGAAACACTGTTTGTGAAGAACTTCTTTTTTTGCGAAATGTTATCTCAATTAGTTCTAAAGCGACTGACTAACATATCGAGCCCTTGTAAGAAGAAATGAAAGTACACTCTAATTGTGGCACTCCAATAGGTTAATTTTTGGGCCATTTTTCGTGGCAATTAAAACGCAATTCATGTAGCTTTCTTCACTGTACGGGAAGACAACCAATACGTACTCACGGAACGGCAAATATTTTATGGCACCATTTTTATTCTATGAACCATTAATACATACAAAAACTTTATATTTCCAAAATAAAATGGTGAAATTATGAAATTATAGGCCCTATACATTCATGAGTCATTTCAAAAAAGTGGGGGGGCAACTGCCCCCCCTTGCCCCCCCTAATCGCCGCCCATGTTAGCAACAACAAAAGATCTTTAACTGAATAATAGCTCGAAATCCCTGTTTTCAGTTGACATCAATTTTTTTTAGTGATTATGGTTTTGGTCTGTTAATAATGATTATAGATATTTGAAAGTATCCACTTTGTCGAGAGAAAATATAAGTTGGTATTTTAACGCATCCATAAAATGCAGTATTACGATCCCGACAAACTTCCATTTATTTAGTTTTCTCTGCATTTACTTTTAAGCCTATATCCCTGCAAGCGTTAATTAAGATTTCTGCATTCCTTTCTATTATTCTATCATTCCCTATTAAATTTACATCATCAGCATACGCCATAACCTGGCAAATACAATTCAACTCTAGGACCTGTCTTTGATTTTCCTTATAGTGTTCTCCAGAACAAAGTTAAATAATAATGGCGACAACGCATATCCTTGTTTCAGGTCATTCTCAACATGAAAGCTCGTGATCAAGAATTTCACTACTCGAACCTTACTTTGGGATTCATTTAAACATATCTTAAGTAATCTACCTTTTTCGTTATTGCAAATTCTTTAAGCATGTTGTACAATGTTTCCCTCCTACCAGAGTCTAAAGGCAATAATTTTGATGTGCCAGGATGTTGTATTCTCTCATTTCTTTTCAAGTATTAGTCGAATGGTAAATATCTGGTCGATAGTTGATCGATTTTACCTAAATTCGGGCTGATAATCTCCAATAATTTCATCTGCGTATGGAGTCAATCTTGCTAATACAATGTTTAAGAGGATTTATTGGATGTTGACAGAAGAGAAATGCCTCGATAATTATTAAATCTGTTTTGTTGCTTTTCTTCTGAACTGGAACAATGATCGATTATCTTCACTCTTGTGGTAATTCCTCCTTGTTCCAGATAAGGAGAATGAGTTTGTGTATCTTGCTCTACAATTTTTCCCCTCCAGCTAAAGTTAAGTCAACCAGAATTTCGTCTACACCCGGAGATGTGTGTTTAATTTTTTTAAATAGCGATTTCTATTTCTGTCTGGTTAGGTTCATGCTGCATGCATTTCACTTTCTCCACCGCATTAGTTTTTGGCTATGTGTTAAGCAAATCGTCAAAGAAATCTTTGCATCTATTTAAGATGCTATCTGTATCAGTGAGAACTGTTCCTTTAGGTTTCTTTAATATATAAGCACGAGATTGATAGGCTTTGTTAAGTTCGTTGATGCATTTATACATGTCCCGAATGTTTTTGTTTTCACTATTATCTTCAAGTTAATTAATTTTAATTTTCAAAAGTCGTGTTTCTTTGTTCTAAAAGTTTTTGAAGTTTTCCGCCAGATGACAATGAAATTGTATGTGGTTATTTCGTTCGGATTTTGTAGCCAACGCTGTATCTTCTGTTTTCTCTTCTCTGCTACTTTAGTACATTCCTGGTTGAACCATGGTTTGTTCCTACATATTTCTGTGTGACCCAATATTTCTTTTGCTGAAATTTTAATGTTATCTCTAATTTCAACCAAGTATCTTGAACACTATTGTACTCCGAACCTTCTAAAACCGAGAATCTATTCGACACTTCAATCTGGCTCCCCTCTCACCTGATTCTCCTCTATTAAAAAAAATAGCTGGATTATCACCCCTTGTCTGTCCGCGGCTGCTTACTCAGTATATTCGAAGCTAACTTCTGTATCTAGAGACCTTCTCCTCGATCCACAATCTGAGGACGCGCCATGCCGTGGTGACAGGAAGACTACATTTTACGGAAATTAATACAGCTATATTTCAGAAATACAACAGGTACTGATTATCCGAACACTGCCTTAAAATACACAGGAACAATCAATATGCTCGGATATATGGATGCATATTAAGACTGTGAAAGCTTCGATGCCGTAAAAATCGTAAATTAGAGACTAGTGTCAGTGTGGTATTACATAAATGCATCGTACGTTTGACTATCCGAATTATTCTTGATGTATCACATTGTTTCGTTTTATAGATATATAACTTTATAATATTTTTGTAAGTGATTATACTCTTTATCTGTTCTCTGCCAATAGCAACTGTATGAATTCATAATACAAAACTGAAATAAGAAGAATAAAATAAAATAAAAAATAATGTGATATTTCGCAGGGCATCTTACGTAAAGGGCGCCTTGTATTCTTCACAGG
The DNA here is from genome assembly GCF_964235325.1 of Thermobia domestica. Classification (NCBI taxonomy): domain Eukaryota; kingdom Metazoa; phylum Arthropoda; class Insecta; order Zygentoma; family Lepismatidae; genus Thermobia; species Thermobia domestica. The sequence goes on along the minus strand of NC_137463.1, from coordinate 118,894,866 downwards.
TTCTGTACTACCAGTCAGTATTTGAATTTATTATACAAAGCTGGTATACAGGATAACTAAAACAACTTATCTATAATGTGCTGTTTCGTAGGGCGCCTTATGTAAAGGGCGCACTGTACCTTACACGGGTTCTTCGCCAACAGTAACTGTGTATATTTATTGTACAAAACTGTGAGTAAATAAAATCGTCCATCTTTGATGTGGTCTCGGAAGGGCGCCTAATGTAAAGGGCGCACTGCACCTTTCACGGGTTCTTTACCAATAAAACTGTAAGAATTTATTACTAAAAACTTGTACCTTTATTTATACTGTGATATTTCGGAGGGCGCACCGGGACACGTCCCGGTGTCCCGGTGGGCCAGCACGGGCCTGATCGCAGATGATACTCTTTGATATTTTGTGGATATCTACTATTAACCATAAACGTAAATACCACATTTCGCTTCTCCAACACAAGTGGTTTGAGTTGGGTATGCATTCGATACATAGTACGGCATTTTGAACTCAAGTTGTCGCGTTTTTGAACATTTAGCATCTTTTCGTTACCTACTAATCAACATTAATGCCAAATTTGGTTTTCCTAGCTTCAGCAGTTTGGTATGCCTATCCTTTCGATTTAGGTTTTAAGAGGCCATCTAGGATTCAAGGTGGCCATAGATTTTCAATTAAGATTTTGTTTACATTTTGACCCGCCTCCATTTTGTACAGGATTGTCATAGAAAGTCAAGACTTGCTCCATCTTCTTTCATTTAACAACAGCTTTCAAATGATGTGCTACCTAACCCCTCTTGCTATTTGAAACATTTTAGTTGCACCCCACCTAGGATCCTGCGGGGACCCTGGGACAAAACGTTTTAACTTAAATCGTTTTACTTTGAAAATAATGCCGACACCTCCTTTCCTGTTTTCACATTTGTTTCACCGTTTGCGATTTATAGGGTGTGGCCATAGACTTTTCATTTAAGTTTTTGTTTAGATTTTGACCGCCGCCGTTTTGCACAGGGCTGTCCTAGAGAGTAGAGACTTAATCCATTTTCTTTCATTTTACAACAAATTTCAAACGATGTGCTATTTAATCCCCATTGCCATTTGAAAATTTTGAGTTGGACCCCGTCTGAGACCCTGTGGAGGGACCGTGAGGCAAAGTTTTTACCCCAAAAAGCTTGTCCTTGAAAATAATGGGATACGTTTTCGCTGAGTTTTCCATTTACCCAACTGTTTCTGAACAAATGTCTCGGTTCAAACTATTCTGCCAGGTATTTTTTTTTTTTTTTTTTTTGTAGTTTTTACGTTACAAAGTATGTTGTAACTCACGATATTCCGCCCGGTGGCACGTATAAATTTGGGATTCGTCTAGTTATAACATCAAATGCAAACACAATTGTCTCGTTCGGATCTCAGCGGAGCTACTGCATAACCCTCTCTTGTAAGTTTTCGTATGTGCGCATTTTGAAACAGTGTCGGGAAAATGGGTTAACACTCGGAGTGACTACTGTGAAACCTATTGTTGCCCGTTACACACAACAGACTCCCTTTGCGAAATATTCACCCTCAAAAACCAGCAGGAGAAGGATTGCAAGCAAAGTGAGACCCGTAGTGCTAAGGGGGACCCGTCATTTGTCATGCCAAGAGAATTCCCCAACGCAACGTGATTTCGTCCACAGTTTCCACCTCGCACCATCAATTGTGAACAAAACAATTTGCAAGCGCCTCAGGTTAAAGTGTGTGCGGAAGGCCCGTGTACATTGCCGAACGTATGACGAACTGCGGGAAACTATATGAAAAGTACCGGCGAGTTCCAAATGGAAGAAAGTTGTCACAATAAATGACTCATATATCCATCTCATTGCTGGTGGTCACATTGAGGCGATCACATACTGTGAGATTGACGGCAAGAGGCGCAGCAACTTTGTTCGTCAGTACAGAGAAAGTTCACCTTGTGGCTTTATGGCTGTAACGGGATTCGAATATGAGGATAATTTGCTGATACGCAAGATGGACAAAAACGTGAAGGAGAATTCAAGATACTTCTAAGACTCCATTCTGATATCTATCTATCTGAGAGACATAAAACAATGTATGGAATAGACGTGACCCCATTGATGATCCATATGGACAAGACTTCTAGTCATACCCCCGAGGGGTAAAAGTGGATTTGAAAAGGTAGGGGGACGCATGACGTTACGAGGTCCCCCGTGCCTATCTTTGCCCATTGTAATATTTGTAGAAAGTGGGGGAGCCACAGATATTTTCTGGAAGTGGCCGGACGGCGTTCCCCTGTGTTCCCCCTCACTTTTACCCCCTGATACCACCATAATATCACGAACGTTTTTTATTATCAGGAAATGGCAAAGGAATAAGAAATCCGTGTTATTCCGTTTAAAGACATTCCTGTGGAAAGCCCACATACCAGTCCAATGGCATTTTAAGCATTTGGACTGTTGAAAGAACGTCTTCATCATCGCCGCCCGCGCACCCTCGATGATCTATTGAATGCTTACAGAATCCCCATGCCTGTCCTGCGCCGGAGCTTGCTGCAATGGAAACAGCGATGCCATGTGATAGTCCACAATGCTGGGTGTCCAATAGAACATGATTGGTGGTGGTGGCGCGCTATTTCTTAGGGTTAATACACGTCAAAAATGATCGGATATAAAACGAACAACCTTACATATGTAGCTAGAACGACGTGTTCAAAGCTGTATTTGTTAATACATAAAGAATTTTATAGTTTTGAATCAATACAATAATATTTTCATTTCAATTTTATATTTATGTTCCATAGCGTCAGATATTACGTATTTGTCGACCTTTTCCAAATTGAACACATTTGTTGTTTTTGCAATTGTCCCATTTTTCTTGTGTATTCAAATTATCACAGGGAAAAGCATTGCTACTTTACAAATTGGTTGTCTAATGTAAGCATTTTCTCTTTTTCATTAAATATTAACTAATTAAACATAAAAATGAAAGTGATATTCTAAATTTATTTCCTTTAGTCTCTCTCTCTCTCTCTCTCTCTCTCTCTCTCTTATATATATATATATATATATATATATATATATATATATATATATATATATATATATATATATATATATATATATATATATATATATGATGCATAGGGTGTAAAACAGCTCGGTGTTTACAACACTTGAAGGTGATTCTAGACATGAAAACAAGGAGAAGTGTAGGGATGGGCACGAGTAGAGCTAAAACTCGACTCGACTCGAAACTCGAAGCAAATTCGAGTCGAGTTTCGAGTCGAGTCAAAGGTAATTTTCTCGAGTCGAGTTCCGAGCCGAGTCACTGTTTTGAGGTCGAGTTTCGAGTCGAGTCGAGTTTGTAAAATGGCTTGCTTGTCTAGCTCATTTTAACTCGTTTTGAAACCATTGCCTGATTAGATTGGAAAGCGAAATTTATGAGAAATGTAAGCAGTAATGTGGAATATTTTTCGTGTTGCTCGCGAGGTGAGACACTGCTAGCATCTCGCTTCGTCTCGATTAACAAGACGACAATTGATTTTTATAACTAGGCAGCCTCAACTGTCGTGATCACTAACGTAAGTATATAGTGTAGTTCTCACCACCAAGGCTGGGACCTGCACGGTGAAAGTTTTGATCGAAGCAGAAGCCCAACCCGTGTAGGGATGTTAACCGGCTTAGCTCGGTTCAACTGAGCGAACAGCTCGAGCCGGCTTGGTTGAGATGAGGCACCGACTCGGCTCAGGTGAACCATCGTCTCGAGCCGGCTCGGTTCGTTTCGCATCTATTTTCGTGTAGATTTGGCATCTATTTTTGTAAAAGATTGGTTAGTACAATATTTAAGGCAATGGGAAACGTGTTTTAGTGGCAAAGTAGAACAAAAACTTAAAAAGAAAATAATAGAGTTGGGCATAATCGAGGGGAAGAGCAAAGATAGGGTAGTGGTGATAGGGGAAGTGCAAGTGTCAGAAGAAAAGTCGTCTTTTCTTTCATTGGGTTGTAAATTTAAAGTGAAAGACGGAACAACCAGGATCGATGACAGTCTATACTATAGAAGAAGCGTTGAACGAGGTTAAAAAAGAAGAGGACAGAGATGGGTTAAGAAGGAAGGCAATGGTTTTGGTAAAGAAAGAAATCTTCAGAAGATCTTCGAATTTGACAAAAGAAGAAAGAAGAGGATATGATAGCATTAGAAAAAGGAAAGACATAGTGGTAGAGAGAGATGACAAAGGAGGGGCGACAGTGGTAATGAATAAAGCGTGGTATGAGGACAAGGTGGAGGATTTAGTGGATGGATAATATGAATTAGTTGACAAGAAGAAAGAAGAAATTATAGAAGAATTAAAAGAAAAATGTAAAAGGAAGGGACTTAAAAAATGGATGAATGAAGATGGAAGAGTGCCGATGAAGCGTTGAAGATGGAAGAGTTTTCCAAAAATACACAAAAAGGAAGCAAAGCTTAGGCCAGTTATGGACTGTAGGAATAATTATTTGGAACCGCTAGAAAGTGAATTGAAACCAGTGTTAGAGTGGGTAAGAGACAGACAAAAGACTTTGGCAGTTAAAGACTATAGAGAAGTAATAAACTACACCAGTAATGCTAAAATTAATAATGATTGTATTTTGTTTAGTTTAGATATTAAAGCCATGTTCCGTAGTCTAAAGAGAAGTGCTATACTTGATACGATTAAGAGAGTTATGGGGGGGGGGGGAGAATGTCTTAAAGGCTAGAAATGAGAGAAAGTTAGGAAAGTCCTCAATATGGGAGTTTGGTTTCTGTAAAGTTAAGAATGACATATATAAGATTAAGGGTGGTTTAAGTATAGGATCTAAGATAAGTCCGGTATTGTCTGATATCATTATGAATATGTGGGAGAAGGATGTGGTAGAAAAGGGGAAAGAAAAGATTCGATTTTTATGTAGGTACGTTTATGATTGTTTTGGGATATGGGAAGGATCAAAAGAAGAGTTGATAGAGTTCGTTGGTAGTATTGAAGATAAGGAGAAGGGAATAGAATTAGAACTAGAGACACAGCACAGAGGTGTATTGTGTTATCTTGACATTTTAATAAGTAAGGAAGGGAAGAGCATTAAAACTCAATGGTATCAAAAGGAATGTAATGCTGGTATTTATTGTAATAAGAAAAGTATTGTAGATAGAAGCACAAAAGTTAATTTCATAAGAAATATGTTAAAAAGAATTACCAAAATTTGTAACAAAAAAGTAGAAGAAAATGTGGAAATATTTAAAGAACAGGTGTATGACAATGGTTATAGTAAAAGGGATATCGTTAAAGCATCTGTGGTCTCTGGGAAAGGTAAAAGTGGGGAGGACAATGAGGGGGTATGGAAAGTTATTGTAGGGCTAGGAGAAGATACCGAGATTTTAAAAAAGATGTTAAAAAAGCAAGGGGTCAAGGTGTATAGAAAAGGTAGCAGAACGTTGTTGGGCATGGTCAAAAGCAAAGGGAGGAAAAAAAGAAAAAGAGATCAGAAAGGTGTCATTTATTGTATCAATTGTAAGCATTGTGATATGAAATATATTGAGGAGACGGGGAAATTATTGAAAGAAAGAATTAAACAACATAAAAGTGATGTGAAATATGGCAGAGAAACTAACGGAATCTTTAAACACGTAAAAGAAAAAGGACATGATGTGAACTGGGAAGAAGTTATTGTGCTGGAACGGGAAAAAAGGTTGTGGCGGAGAAAGTAAAAAGAGGCCTAGTGGATAGAAAAAGAAGGGGATATAAACTTAATGAATTGGACCAAAGGTATCAGCAGTAATAAAGAATGGAGAAATATTGATAAATACAGAAAAATGTATGTGAATTAATGTATTCAATGGTTGCTTGCTCCTTGTTGTTTCTTTCTGGTAGAATGTTATGTTTTCCCATTGGTCAGTGCAGATAGATTTCCAGGCTTCTGATTGGCTGTTTGAATGGGCCAATGAGAGAGCAAATAGGGAGATGAATTGTGTATATATACTTGAGTAGTTTTTTGTATCACTCACAATTCAATTCAATTCAATTAAGAGAGTTGCTCGCAACAAGACGCGTCGACATGCCTAAGAGGAAAATTACGTACAAGAAACGTTCGCAGCAGAAAAGGGCCGTTTCTCCAGCCCCTACCGTAGAATCAGTTACGTCATCCTCACAACCAGAAGAATTTCCTTCAGATGACTACGGGCACAATATAGTATACATACACAACATGAAAGAAACAGTTCATCTCCAGAAGTTCACTGACCTTCTCAATACAAAGATGAAGCACGTTGTGCCCTTCATACTCACGAAGATAGAGTACCCAAATAGTGTGAAGTTAACATTTCGCTCATTTGAAGAAAGTCACGAATTTTTCTCTGCATGGGATCGCGCGGAATTCGGTCCGGACGCCTTCTACTCAGCCAACCGAATCAATCTTGAATTACCTGCACAGAAGAATGACACCCACACCCAGATAGAAGTCACGACGCAACCAACAGAGGAAGTCAGCTCTACAAAAGCAGAAACACACCAACAAAAAGAGAAGACAACACAGCAAGACATGGAACAAGACAAACAAGCCCACAAAAAGATGTCAAGACCATCACCTGCCAGGACTGACACCTCAAACAACCACATGTGTCATTAAAGGTGTCATTAAAGGTGTCAATACCCAAATAAGACTTAGTGAAATTCATGCTGATCTGCAATCACAAAAAGTTTCTTTTACCAACATCATCCGCATCCAGTCAGACCACGGGCCGCCCCCCCCCTCATCCGGCTCTTTTCTAAGGATCCACTCACAATCAGTAAACTCATACAAAGTAGTGTTCACCTGCGAGGAAGAAGACACCCTGTTGAAGCTTCTCGCAGCAGCCCCCAGCCGCAACCTTGCTGGAACTGTTACTCCTATGGACACGTAAAATATCAGTGCAAAGCCCCACGAGTGTGCTATCGATGCGGCGAAAGCCACACCAAGAATTGCAGCCAACCCATCGATCGGACATTCTGTACCACATGTAAGTTGAAGGACATCGCACAGGCAGCAGCAGCTGTCCCAGACGACCAAGAGAGCAAACCCGGAAGATACCCAACATCATAATAGAAAGAAAAACGGCCAACTCTGGAACCATCGGCCCTTTCAAGAGCCGGTTCACCACCCCGCTCAACCGAGATTCCATAACCACAACAGAAGAGGAAGAAATTGAGGAACAGAAGCCCATTGGTAACAACTCCATAGATGAAAAAATAAACACAGCAATTGAAGCAGCTACACAGAAAATCATGACTTGGGTTGCCTCCATTCTGACCATCACTTCAGAACCCAAACAGCAGAAAACTCTTTCAGCAGCTATTGAAAAAGCTTCAAGAACTATTTTTTCAATCTCACCTCAGAGCCATAACTACAACAGCAGGAGACATTTACATCCAACATGAGCAAGCTTCATTGAAGAACACAGCATGCGAGAAGAATCTCCTGTCCGAGAAGCCAAAATAAAATTGAAGAACACCATCACCCATCGAGTGTTTTTGAACTGAAGACCACAACGTCTTGAACTGCCTGCAATTCTCCACGGATGCAAGTACATCTCCGAAGAAGACATCACCACCCAGCCACGTACAGGACCACCGGTACAGGACCACTTCCCATGCAAGAGCTATATATCATCGGCAACACACAACATCGGGACCACACCAAGAACATCAACCAGAACCAGGCCTGTGACAATGACTAATTTCATCACCTCATCTTGCCAAAACTTCATACCATTGCATTGGGCAAAATAGCATGTATTGCTAGAAGCCCGTCTCTGCCTGCTTGGCAGAGAAAAGCTATTATTATGATTGATGATTCATTGATTGATTGTATCACTCAGTGTACGTCTGATGAGGATCTTGGCTAGAAGATCGAAACGTCACGTGTAAATGTGTTTTTATATTAAATAAGTGAAATCTTCTTCAGCAGTGTGTTTATTTTTCTACATTTGTTCGTTTCTCTGTATGGACCCCATAATTTCTTAACTTAGAGCCTCGTATCTGCCTTATTTGACAACACTGATGACCCAAGATTTACTTTTTTTTTCATGTTTTATGCCAATTGTTTTAGTGCCATAAAATGGTATACGTTCTACTTGAAAAACTAAAAGTTTGAGTTGGAGTGGGAACACTGCTTGTGTGGCAGTACTGCCGTGTTATTGCTCACGTGTCACCCTCCCGTAAGAATCATGTTACCTGCACACATTTTTCCTTTTCTGCCTTTTTCCGGCGTTTTTAGGGTATAACACAGCACATCCTCACCCGGCCACTGCATGGTGTATGTATTATACGTAGCGAGTAAACAAGGCATTTCCGCAGCGAGTGACTATCACCACGATGATCAGCAATGCAAAATTTAGTTAGCGTACCAATTTTCATAAATATCTAGATGTCACGATTCGCATACGTCCCTTGTAACAAACTGACTTTTTACATTAGCCATTCTGTATTTCCCTAATACTCCGCCTCACTCCACTCGGCAAATGTTATCAAATTTTTCCTCCAGCAGAACACTCACACAGAAACACACACATTCATAATGTGATGATCTGTCTTCAATATGTAAATATTGTTAGTTTATTCTGTATGTTATGTCTAATATAGAATATTGTAAATGATTGTTGATAGAATTAGAGTTTCTATTCTTGTGCTCACTGTTATCGTTACTAAGAGCCTTTGCAGCGCCGAATGATCTTTGAGACAGACGTACATTGACACTTGTCCTTAAAAAGGAAAAGATGACAGATTGGAAGAAAACTTCTTTTCCTTCAAAATTCAAGCAATCGTTTCCTTACATTGACGATGCACCCTTGACAATCAGCTGTGAGCGAAGTTGTAAAGAATACCAAAGCTACGACAGCAACGGCATCCCTATATAGATATTAAGGTAGGAAGTTGTAAAACTATCCTGCATATAGAATGTAACAGGTTTTGCTGTTTTCTGGTTCTCGCTTGAAGACGTGGGGCCTTATACAGAATCGTTTTGACGTGTGATTAGTGACATGCTAAAGAGTTCGACTAACATATGTTTCTTGCAGTAGTCAGGTCTTTAGTATGACACTAATCATATGTCAAAACGACTCTGCATAAGGCGGATGAAGTTTAAGGGAATCCTTCCGTACGTTAGTGTGAGAACCCATCTTCGTACATCTCGTGAGCTACATAAGGATCCTTCAATTCAGAGAATAGAATGTTATCTGTCTTCCACCTCCTTGAGTGACACACAGAGTGGCCTCTGTTGGTATTTGAAGATAGAAAATAATGTCGGAGAAAAACAGAAATTTGACATTTTTGAGTTTGAGAAGTTTGTGTTTGCACGGATTCATACAAACAATTCCCTTACTACCATTGGCTCAGATGATCATATCAACGAACTCGCAGAAGATGATTTCCTGAGCGACATCCCGGAATCTGAATTTGATGGAATAATATTAAATTCCAGTCCAGTTCACGCCAGAAGAACAGACCATGGTGGAAAGGACTGTTATGTTGCTGTAGTAGTGGTTGTCCTTAAGGAAATTTCTGCTTTAAGAAGAGAGCGTCTACGAAAACTAGAGACGCCTCCAATAGGGGAGACTTTTAGGCAAATTCTAACTACGCTGACAACGGTAATAATAGAAACCGCATGTCAAAGATAAGACTTGCACTGTTAATAATTTTGGAAGATGATAAAAAGAAGAAAATTATGAATATAGCTGCCGTGCCTTGGCTCATACAAAGAACTTTAGGTGAAATGGAAAATAGCTATCTACAAAACTATTTGGCTACTGCTACAATAATAATTACAGCTCAGTATGCATAAGCACTTGACTAGGAAATTACCTGGATGAGATGGGATTCGACAGTTCTCTTTGAAATCATTGAATCAACACAATATCCGGTGCTTAATATGAAATACAACTTTCTTTATGAATAAGGCTACCAGAAATGGAACATAATAATATGTATTTTGTTAATTTTTAATTGTAGCATCTCTTTTGTGTAGTACTGTTATGTGAAGAAGTGTTACAATTTCAGGTGCATTTAGCCAGCCCCCCCACCTTGGACTTTCGAAACAAAACTATGCTAATCATTTGTACTGCGTTTGCACGGAATATACCGCAAAAAGTTTCTTTTGTACCACTTTCGGTACAGAGATATGAGTTTTAAAGTGATGGGGCTGTGGAAACGGCAGCACCCAACCTTGGAATTTCGAAACAAAGCCTATGCCAAACGTTTGTACTACATTTGTACCGGAATGTACCGCAAAATGTATTTAAGTAAGATTTTTGTAAATCCATACCCAGATGGTTTAAATGAGTTGTACACACATGTGGATGCCCAGGCAACGAAGAAAGTACTTTAGTTTTGGAAAAGAAAGCGGCATTTCGATGAAGGATCTTTAAGACAGCGAGAAACTGAACGAGAACTGATTGAAAATACGAACATCGTTACAGCGTTGACAAGAATAAAGCTGGAAAAGCAAACAGAGAAATAGTTTAAAAGATTTATTGAAGTATATTATTTTGTTTCGTATGTTTAGATAAATATTCAAACGAAAAACTCAGGCAACAAATTGTTTTCTGTAAATGCAATCATGTTAGATGGAATAATGTGCGATAAATTTGTCATTTTTATTTTGGATTTTAAAAAGTATTAAAAACCATACGCTGCGTTAACCTGATATATTATCCATAACTTTTGAAATTATAAAAACAAGGGGCAAATACTTTATTAGCCCATTGTATAACATAACAGTGGTTCCCAACCCACGATTCTCAATCTTTGTTTAGGGGCCGCGGTGGCTCAGTGGTAGAGCGTTCAACCTCTGGTGCATGTGATCCTTGGTTCGGTCCCAGCTCGCGTCAAGTGGACTTTGTGGTGGACAAACACCGTGCGCGTGGATTTTCTCAGGATTCTCCCGTTTCCTCCCACTTTCTTCATTCCGCCATTTCACTCATTTCTCATCATCACCGTGTCCTTAAGCCTATCCGGTAAACCCGTGGGACGTAACATTTAAAGATATTATTTCAATCTTTGTTTACAATGTTAATAAGATGTCAGTAGAATTTGATTAAAAGTTTTAATGACGAAAATGAAATAAAATCTTTAAGTTTTACGTCCCATGGTTATGCTTACTAGGCTAAAGGAGACGGTGCAGATGAAATTGTGGAATGAAGAAAGTGGGTGGAAACGGGAGATCCCCGAGAAAACTCATGCACACAGTGTTTGTCCACCACAAAGTTCATTTGGCGCGAGGTGGGATCAAACCAGGGACCCCATGCACGAGAGGTGAATACTCTACTACTGAGCTACCGCGGCCCCTTTTTTAATGACGAATGACGAACAAAGGTTTTGATAAACATCCAGTCCTCACTTAATGTAAATAGATCGTTCAAGGGCTTTGCACAATTCGAAATTTATACTTAAGTCGATTTTTTTTTTTTTTTTTTTTACCGTAACCATTTTCGTAAACAAGTATGAAAAATCACCAATTACGCCAAATTAGCAGTTGTTCCTGTCTGACTCACTAGACGGTTCACTAGATAGAATTTAGAAATTTAATACTATTTCATACTTCAGATGTAAGCGCCATTCGTAAGCTTTACTTATACTGGAAACTTCTTACGTAACTATGAATTTGCATAATCCAGTTGATGTAACTCGGGGACTGACTGTACATGTCGGTGAGTGGTATACACGAGAATAAGTATCTTCTTTATAGAGATTTATTGGCTACAATCCAGTGCACAATCCTTAGATACAGTCCGCCGCAAGTGCTAACAGTGTGAACTTCACACAGACTCCTAAACAGGTACGCCAGCTATTAATGTCAGCAGTTACGCTTCTAAAGGAAACGCTGCTGCTGCTTATATTTTATCCGATCGCAAACATGTCAGTGTTTTTGATTTTGTCATGTAAAGTGTACAGAAAAATTTGGGCAAGTCTTAATTTGCCCATTTGATGTTGAGAACAGTACTCAACCAATCCCTGTGATGCTTCTAACCCGTTCCTACTATTATTATTATTATTATTATTATTATTATTATTATTATTATTACCATGCGCTCCGACTACGTGGGTGCTCTGGGGCTCCCAACACCCACACAAATAATTTTGTGGGTGTCCCGCACCCACAAGATTTTTAGTTTGATAGAAACAAAATAAAATAAATATTTCTCATTTTCCACTATCAAAAAATAATAAGCAATTAAAACATTGAGATGGAAGTTAAAATTTCTAAAACATAACTGTTTGTTTCAAATGTGTTAGTGCAAACACAACCAAGCAACACACTCCCCCTTCCTTGCCTGACTGATCTAGTCAAAGGCAGTCCCCACAATAAAAAATTGAACTCTATTCTGAATAGAGTTGAGTTGATTTTCAGTGTAACGTCCCGTTCAGCAGCGAGGCTATATCAGATATGATCCTACTGATTAACGTGGAATCCGAACCACATGAGCTCCCGCCGGGAATCGAACCCGGGTCTCCCGCGCCAAAGGCGCGTACGCTAACCGCTTAGCCACGGAGGAGCTCTCTATTGTGAATAGAGTCGCATAGTTCCAGCCTGCTTTGATGTTTCCTTACAAGTGACAGACTACAATGCGACTTATCCTTATAGTACAGGTATATTTTACTTTATCATAGCACAGCCCTTTATGAGTGTTCATAAAAGATTTTAACTAAAAGGAAATCAATCAAAAAATATCGGAACTCCCCTGAAAACATATAATACGTCCCGCTATTTATATGCACCTACATAATTAAATTTTGGAAAATCGGCGCCATTGACTATTACTACTACTACTTTTACTATGGATCTGTATAGTAAAACTGCAAGCTTATTTTAATGAAAAGGTGTTATGAAAATTAAAAAAAAAAATACTTTCCTTGGGCCGGGTTTCAATCCACGCCAAAAGCGATTTTCATTAGTAGCATGTTGATAGAACGCTCGGCTACAAGGGCCGACAGCACTTGGCATTTACTTTCTGCTATATGTAGGTCATGACTCTTGATGTCCTATCTGTATCGGCCAATAAGACCAGAGGATACCTGAATCGTTTGGGATCAGCAAATATGCCTGCTTGCTTGCACAAGGGAGCGTTTCTGGGACGGAATAATATGTATTACCTCGAGCATATCTTAGCTTCCAATTTGGATTACAGATCATTGTCCAAGAGGTTGAAACGAGGGCTCCCATCCGGTCCTTTGATCACCGTGAGAAAGTTGGTAAGTAAGAATTGTATCGTTCGACGTTCGTAAACAATTTATTGAGACCCTGGTATGAAGCGTGGATCTTTACTGATCAGAAACGTGGACATTGAGAAAAGTTTAAATATCCAAGCTGGAAGCATTTGAAATGTGGCGTTGGCGCAGAATGCTGCGCATATCATAGACCGAAAGAAAAAAGGAATGAGGACGTACTAAAGAAAGCTAATGAAGAACGACAAATCATGAAGATAATAGGGAAAAGAAGAAACAACATGCTTGACCATCTTATTCGGCACTCCTATTGAATGACCGTGCTGATAGAAGGAAAGGCAGAAGGAAAACCAGGAAGGGGAATACCAAGGATAGAATATCTAGATGCGGTTACGAAGAAGAGACCTTATCAAAGTATAAAACAGCTCTCCCAAGGTAGAGAAGAGTTCTAAAATTTCCATGTTGCCCACTAACCTACGGTTGAGGTGATCAACAAGTACAATATTTAAACATATGTTAAGAGCTTATTGTTCAAAGTGATCACCATATACCTTGGGTCTCTTTGGTACAGTCCGTAGAAAAAAACCTGCAACATGAACAAGTAAGTTTATTGTGAAACGACGAAGTCTTTTGCTCCTAAATAAGTGTGCAGGGGAGGACGCCGAGGTTTCTTCTGGTGTGATACGTGTCACTTAGACGTTATGTTGATTCCCTGCGCTGTTAGGCCTAGTTTCACAATAAACTTACATGCTCATGTTGCAAGTTTTTTGCTGCGGACTGTACAAACCTGTTTGGTATTGTAGACCTAAGTCAATAACATCAGATGAAATTATACTAAACTAAGGGATCCAAAAAATATGTTTACACAATGAGCTTTCAACGTATTCCTTCTAGTATATTGGTTTTTACAGAATTCATGGACATCTATGTTATTAATTTGGTTTATTAGCTTCACACTTCGTTGCATATAATTAATACTATTATAATACATAGCAACAGTGCAACAAATTTCTTACTAGATAATAGTTAAGAATACTATTAATGAAAAGAGAAGACTTTCGTTGACAATTCATCGAATTGGAGGAGGGAGAAGTAAAAATCAAGATACTTAACGTGTCAGAAGTCCCTTGCTTATGCCAAAGATATTATATCATTTCCACATTGCGTGTTTCTTAATCAATCTGTTCATTACTGATATATTCTACTTATCGACACATACTGTACCAATGCGTATGAAAACAAATGCAAAAACATAAATGCAACATACCCAATATCCAAAGGGAATGCTCGAATGTGCGGTACTGACGAAACTACACAAAGCCCAGAAGAAGTGAGACGCGAGAATAAAAGATTGGACTTCACGGAACAGTGATTGTACTTCTTCATCCTCGTCCGACTCCGAGACATGTCTGATGAAACAATCTCTCCTTTGTAGTGGAGAGAGAGCTTCGGCTCGTATATATAAAAGGCAACTCGAGCAGGTGAGGAGCCAGAATGAAATATTTCCAAGTAGAAGCAGATAAACTTTTCTTACAAGGGAATTTGGGCTGGAGTATTCAAGCTCAATGCGTCGGGATTGTATTCTGGGTAGGGCAGTTTCATACAGTCTCGCTTTCGAGCTGGTTTACGGTGTTCTAGAGATTTCCATTTCAGCTTATAATAATGACTGGGGATAGACCCTACAATTAAGTTTTGTTTTAGGAGTAATATACTTCAGGAAAAGTAATTTCTGAGCATATGGCCGAGTTTCTATTGTCAGAGCTAAGGTTAGGTGAAACAATCCCCTGGATAGGGAAGATCAGCTTTGATGGATTAACGGAAATTAGTTGGGAGATTTTAGCGTTTCGAGGCCACATCCAATTTGGGCGGATTCGACTCGTTCATTAATGTATTAGATTTAATTAAGAACACGCCTGTTCCCATAGTAACGGTGGCCTGATTGAATTCTTAGGCAGTCCGGTTGTATTCGGCCGCTGTTAATTTGAATTTAAGCTAAAATTCTCGTGTTAGAGAATAAAAAGCTCATTAGAATTTTTACCTGTTACCGAGCCTCCAAAGAATGCGCTTTTTTTTTACCCTCAATGAGGGAACTTTCTTAACCTTACCCAACCTTTCCACTCAGGGCCCAATTAAGGATAATCCATGCTTAGGGATTAGGCCAGACGCCCTCTGAATACAGAGTCTGTTTTTGGATTATTCCGGAGGATATGATGGCTTGTACGATAACGCATATTCAGTCCTGCCTTTTAAGAAATTAGCTCTTAATTAAGGAAATTGATTCATTAATTGAAGTGAACGGCATTTTAAAGACTTGTTTAGGACGACGACCCTTCTGGAGAGAAGTAAGTCTGTAGTCTATTTTTTTAAGGGAATTAAAAACATATTTTTTTTTAAATTAAGGAATGCTCAGAACAATTAGGAAATTAAGTAATTCATGTAATTTATAAGGTCTTTATATGATTTCCCTGAACTATGGTTGCTAGTGTGTAAGAATTCTATTATTGTTTTTCTGTATTTCAAAATTATCCTAAACAACTAGCCGGATATGAGAGAGAAGAATTCTGTTACAGGTTCAGAGAAGTAAGAAATATTAATATTAAATATAATAATGATACAAAATTAAATATATATATATATATATATATATGGCAATAAATGTTCATAATATACTTTCTGACTCTTTAAAAAATAAAATATCGGGTTTCCATAGAGCAATTAAGTGTTATCTACTTGAGCACTGTTTCTATTCGGTAGAAGAATATCTCTGAAGTACATTATTAACAGTAAACATTAAGTCATAAAATTGTCTGCAGTTCAAAAGAGTAAACGTTATCATGTAATGGTCTGTAAGTTAATATTTACAAGATGCATGTTATATTTTATATATAAATTAGAATAATGGAAAACTGTGTTCACATTTGAGCTAAATAGCAAATAAAGTATGCGTAAGATTCAAATGAAAATGAAATGAAATCTTTAAGTTTAACGTCCCACGTTTATGCTGTCAGGCTAAGGGAGACGATGATTAAAGCAATTGAATGATGATGGAAGAATTGGTGGAATGAGAAAGTGGCAGAAAAGGGGAATACCCGAGAAAACCCATGAGCACGATGTTGTCCACTACAAACTTACTAGGCTGGGGATCGAACCAGGGACCCCACGCACCAGAGGTAAGCACCCTACCACTGAGCCATCGTGCCCCCTTTTAAGATATAAATGTATAATCCTCTATACATACAATGTTTTCTAATGTATCCAATTCATACGTTCATTCTGTGAATGATAAAAGATGAAAATAAATACAATACAATACAATACTATACAATATGGACTCCGGTCTGTCCATACATTCGTCGACAATAAATAAAACTAATAAACCGTACTACTGGGTCCTGCATTTTTGCAAAAGTTATTATCAATGGACAAGTTTCTTCTTTAAGTTCGTTGGTTTCTAGAAACATTAAACAGTTAAAAATGTTTTCCAAGGGTTTCTGAGACATGAAGATGGCATAAGGATCAAACAAAGACATTAATTTGTCTTTAACAGCATTGGAATAAAATTGTTTCAATCCGGATAAGTTCCAAAATCGGAAATTGGACAATTTACGGAATAACAAACAGTGCATGTCTTATGGGAATATGGAGATTCTATAAAACTGAGATCAAATTAGGTAGGTGGCTCAATCTTACAGGCTTCATTCAAAAAACTATCGAAATAATCTTTCAAATTTAACATTTCTTCAAGCTGTATAAAAAAAATGTTTAGAAGACCGGATTTCCATCAGATTTTTTTTTTCACTTTTATGTCCCATGGTTATGCCGTGTAGGCTAAAGGAGATGGTAATGATAAGAATGAATGAAAGAGTAGTATGAAGAAAGTGGTTGAAAACGGGAAAATTCCAAGAAAATCTACGAATACAGTGTTTGCTCACCACAAAGCTCACTCACACGAGCTGAGAACGAACCAGCCGGCTTTCCATTAGAAATCGAACCCAAGACCAGCAGCATCGCACAAAAGGGGAGTAAGCTAGTTCTCGGAAACTTCGTAGTCATATTTGATAACTATACAGGCACTTTTGTTGGCAATAAATAGTTAAATCGGAAAAACAAACAGTGCTGGATTTGGTTATTTACCATAAATCAAAGATACAGTACTAAATTAAAAGAAAGTGGTTCATTTCTGTTGAAAAATTAATTTAGTGAATGGTGATGTAATAAGTGTACAATCATATTTTCGTTCTAAACAAATATTTATTGAAAAAATAAATGTACAAAGAGTAGAAACGTGCACAGCACGCATACCTAATTTTTTTTTACAAAATAAACAGTACATCAAAATATATATATTTAAAAATGCGTATATACAACGAACGATTCAACTATAATTTCTGAACTTTAAAAACAATCAAAATAAAAACCTTTGAAACAATTATGTACAACAGTATACTTTTTTTTTTTACAGCTATAATTCATTGTTTTCAATTAACAAATCGCCTGCTTCTTCTCGGTGGTCCATTATATTCTCGGGAACTGTAGAATCGTTGTCTTGCAACAGAAGTTTATCTTTGTGCTTGAAATACTCCACCAGTCTTGTTTCTCCATATTCCTAATAAAATAAAATATTATTTTAAAAAATGACACAGAAAAGAAGCGAATATGTTTTCAAATTGTATGTTTCGAGTCTTTCAATAATTTTACGTTTGAAAAATCTTCTACTGGTACCCACGTAAACGGACCTTCCCCTTTTTCTACCAACTAGTCCCAAATTACTTAACTGTCTTAACACTTTTTGATTAAATTTTAATGATAACCTACAATTGCATACAAAGATTCGGTATATTCTATGCAAGCAGAACTACGCCTTACAATTACATCTTATGCTCCAACACGTTTTTCAGCAAACCAAGCATCTCAAAAATGATACATCTGCCAATAAAAACAGAATAAAAATTGTTATTCCACATAAGATTATTATTTTACTATTTTAGTTTTCCTATTACCTGCTACAAATAGTTTATTTCCTTGCCAAAGGTTAAAAATGATATATATATAAAAAAATCACAAATACTGTAAGCCTGATGTATTAACATAACCCTGAGAGCACTGATATCAAACTAGCTGAAAGATCATCTGAAATAGATAACTAAGATGCATACTATCATATATTCACGAAAGACTTTTTTAGTCTCTGAATGAATTAATAATTTTAATGTTGGATAAACTGGCTTAAGTTGATTTCCTTGATTGGAACAAAGCAAGTTTATTTACAGAATATTGATAAAGGGCCAATCCGGTTGCAATGATGTGAATAGACTTTGCGGGAGATGGCTGAAATTCAGATCAAATGTTGAAGAGACTATATAGATTATATATTCCAAAAACACATTGTCCTAAAATGGATGGAACATAGTAAAAAATCAACATACATTAACATTAACGTCAATGGAAAATCAATGGGAAAAAAAAGAAGACGAAGAAGAAGTCATCCACATATCTCAAAATCTATAAGAGGGAGATAGCTAATTGAAAACTTATTGCAAAGACATAATGAAGACCATTAAAGTATGGCACGTAAGGTAAATATGGATGGAACATTATCAAAAGTCAAGTTTTTTTGAGTAAAATCAATAATAACGATAAAGTATATACATCTGCAAATTACCCAGGGCGCCTCACGCGGAGGTTACGTGCTTGAAATATCTAACATCTGGATTTGGAGTCTCCAGATTCGATTTAGCAGGACTTCGACCTGATTACGTGATACAGTCTGGTCCTTATGGCAAACCGGATAGGCTCTTTGAAATGAAATACAATTGACAGCTAATTGTTAACATTATCGTTTAAAATTTAGGGGAGAAAGTAGAAAGAACGAAATAAGCATAATAGTTGGGATATCTTGATGTCTAATGAACCACTCAGACTAGAATTGGTATATTTCCATCCAAAATGAATAGTTTGATGAATTGATTTAATGTTCCTTTTCAGCATCGAGGCTATATGAAACTAAGTCCTACTACTCAAAGGACTATAGGACATCGAGGCTATATGTTTCAAATAGAATCCAAACCACTACTCGGGTTGTGCCCGAACCAAGTATTCCTTTGGAAATAAAGCCCCAACGAAAACGCACATAGAGAAAGTGTGTTAGCTATTAACCCGCTTGAAAATAGAAAAGTTGACGACAGCTTAAGTTCTTATACAAAGTCATAATGAGAAACTTTGTATTAACTTGATACCTTTTCCTGTTCTGTTTATTTCTTAATATAAAACCAGTGTATGTCATTAATACTGCTACATATTTCTTCCAATTACTAAAGCTGCCCGTTTCATATAATCATTGGAGTTCCTTCAAGGAGCAATGTTGATACATTCGCTTTTCTAATTATATTGTCATGTACCTTACAATTAAGAAATTTCCTATATGCAATAATTGAATACTCGCTGTAGAAAACAATATAAGTGCCACCTTGAAATCGTTTCACTTATTTTTTTTTAATACGTTTATGCTTTAGTTAGATTTTCATACATAGCTTCACTTCGTTATATGCTAGGTTGTATTTCCAAGCAATAGTATTTTCTATTTTGTGATGCTTGTGCACAATTTACTATCTTTTTGTCTCTACTGTTAAAGTAACTATTGTTTTTGGCACTTACATTGTTTTCTACAGCGAGTCTTCAATTGTCAATTTCTCAAATTTGGAAAAAGTATAAAACTAGAAACGCAAAACAATCTGGAAAAGCTGTACGCGATTAAAGATTGCTCTTCTCGCTTAGCAAACCATCTCCCCTTCTCCAATTCATTTTTTTTTTTTTTTTTTTTTTTTTTTTTGAACGGGAATTATTCTTATGAGAATCAATAATTCTAATTCACTCTTACGGGCATGACCTATAACATAGAAATAAAACTACAAGAATATCAGTTCCAACGGAAACTTCTGCTTTTACCTAGCATAAAAAGTGGTGAAAGATCAATCTTGGTGTTGAACGCTTCACGAATCCGACAATCTAAACAAAACTGATTGCAAGGGCACCAAATAGTTCACAATCACCAATCTCTTATACCAGATAACATCAAGGTATGTGCTGTAAGAATTTTTTTAAGTATTGAACGTTTGTTCTCTCACCAGGAATATAAATTTTATTTTTCCACATCGGTTAATTCAAGATGCTGATAAAACTTCATTTTAGATCTCCAAGACTATGAATTTATGCCTACACGAACTTCGAGACTAGAAATTTTATTCAGCCGGACTTGTAACCATCAGGCATAGACGCTCGATAGTAATTCGTAACTATACAACACAGGACACCTTGAATAGACCAACATCACTTCGTTAGTTGTTCTACAAGAACTGTAAGATTCAAATAACGACCTCTTACGTAAAGATCGATGGGAATAATTTTAGTGTAATGTTGTAATTATGTAAAACAAACTGGACACAACATGTTTGGAACTCCCGCATACACGTGAGTAGATAAAGTACGCTATATGTCTTATTATTCCATTGTTAAATCCGCCTGTTCGATTGTTATGAGTTTGCGTCTGACTAAGAGAGAATATTCCAAACAGAGTAGCCTACATAAATTGTAGTCCCATGAAGTTTTCCCTAATCATTCAGGGCTACATTCACACACCCGCTTAGGCTTTTTCCAGGTTGTTTTACCTGTAATAATTCTGAACGCATATGCACCGAATTATTTGTAGATTATTATACTCCTGGTACTCCTTTTAGTCATGGCTTCAAATCTCGACATCTGAATTCAAATATTCAGATAAAGACAGGGATTTCGTTGAATCCTTTTTTTCCTCTCACTGAGGAAGTACAAGAAAGGGAAAAGAGTTCTATGTGGTAGAGTCCGATTCCGATTAACGACTTGAGCAATAAAACAATAGTTAATCCTATAAAACAATAATGGTAAAAGCAACTCATGGTCTAAAAATATAGTTCTACCAAAGAAACAAATTAGTAAATATAAATTTTAATTATATACAAAATAAGCAAATTTTGAATGTCGATATTAACACTCAGGTATTTTAAAAAAATATGTGGTAATGATAAGCTCTTGTATAATGTTCGTGTATTATTCTTATATTGATATCCGAACATCATTAACTCATACTTAGCCCACCATGGGCTTTTATCATTTCACTTTGATCGACTTGCGTATTCGAAGAGGGAAGAGGGTTTAATTTTTTTCTCAAAGAATAATGCTATAAACGTATTCTTGCCGCGCGAAGAACGAAAGCAAAGACTGAATTAAGAGGTGAGATTCCGTAGACCGACCAAATAACAGGGTCTGGGGTCGAAATTCCCAGTTAGCTGAAGGCTAGAATGTAATAAAATTAGACATACCAATGACTGTATAACATGGCATATTTCATTACCTAACTACAAAGAGTGACACAATTTAACAATAGTCAAAATAGGCCTCATGAATATTATGGGCTTCTTTTTTCGCTGGTTCGAGTCCGTATAGTTATTAATTAGTTTCTTAATAACGCAGTGTGCAGTACTTCATAGTACACTGATATGCAGTACTTCATGTGATACCATTTACTGTGTACAGCGGAAGCTATTATTCTTATATAGATTACACTCTAATCACTGTATCTGATCAACTTAAAACCATGAAATGTCTCTAACTGAAAAATGTGAAAGAAATAAATGAAATCTGATTTTACACTTTGTTAATGCACACCCCCAGTAAGATCTACAGTTCTACAAACTGACAGAATTAGGATGTGATCTGGGATGTAATAAAATCTCTATATGGGCCTACTCATTTATATCTATACAATATTTATAAAATGGTAAAAAATGAACTATTTATCAACGCCTAGGTCATACTACCACGATGCACCCACACGGTGGGTCCACCGGGTCCAGCCTTCCCCCTTCCTCGCTAAAAATTTGTACTTCGGTATACATTTGTATAATTTCTTAATAAAAATATACTTGTTTAACACAGAAATGATTGATGTAGCATCTAGATTTGATCTTTCACTTCATCTCTACCCTACATTCTTATAAAAGCAATCTAGTATTTATATTTTCTGAGAGTATAGATGACAGTACTTAACAATTACTTATTATCCTTTTGCGTTCAGAACAACAGCGGTTTTATACCACATAGAGTAGTGTCTTGCAGTATTGGACCCCTCCCCTCCAAACTCTGAAGCCTTTCTAAAAAAAAAAAAAAAAAAAAAAAAAAAATTACTGGGTGAGTGCCTGCATACTACTATAGCCAGAAATGAAGTTTACAGGAAAAACTCAATTTGTTCAATTTGTGACGAAAGCATGTGATAAGAAACTTTTTTTAAAGACAAAAATACGTATCCTAAGGAAATATTTTTCTAAAACGGAGAACCTTGTGAATTCCTGAAGTTAGAAAGATGAAACTTGGCATATAAGCTCCTGATTAAGAACAACTAAACTCATGTTTCAGTGTTTTTTTGAAAATTCCGCTTCTAATGGAGAATAGGGCAAATTCTTCAATATTCACATTTTCCGTACGAAGAACGGGCACTTCAGCTGTTATTAATATCTAATGGAGGAAAAGAAAAGAGGGCAAATCCTTCAATATTCACATTTCTCGTACGAAGAACAGGCACTTCAGCTATCATTAATATATATTTAAATAAAATTATACATTTTTTACGTATTAGTAACGTAGTTATGATAAAAACTTAGTTGATTTTTACAATTTCTTATAATATTGAAACATA
Organism: Thermobia domestica; assembly: GCF_964235325.1. Taxonomy (NCBI): domain Eukaryota; kingdom Metazoa; phylum Arthropoda; class Insecta; order Zygentoma; family Lepismatidae; genus Thermobia; species Thermobia domestica. The sequence goes on along the minus strand of NC_137463.1, from coordinate 118,871,950 downwards.
TGTTAAGAGCTTATAATTCAAAGTGGTCACCATACACTTTGGGTCTCTTTGGTACAAGGCTGTTTGGCATTGTAAACTAGAGTCAATAACATCAGATGGCATTATATTATACTAAGAGGTTCAAAATATATGTTTACACAATGAGCTTTCAACGTATACCTTCTAGTATATTAGTTTTACTCTATTACAGAATTCATGGACATGTAAGTTATTAAATTAATTGATTATTTTCACGCTTCGTCGCATATAATTAATACTATTATAGTACATAGCAACAGTGCAATGAATATCTTACTAGGTAATAGTTAAGAGCACTATTATTGTAAAAAGAAGCATTTTCGTTGACAATTCATAGAACTGGCGAAGAAAGAAGTAAAAATAAAGATATTTAACGTGTCAGAAGTTTCTTACTAATGTCAAAGATATTATATTATTTCTACATTGCCTGTTTCTTAATCAATGTGTTCATTACTGATATATTCTACTTATAGGCATATAGTGTACCAATGCGTATGGAAACAAATGCAAAAACATAAATGCAACATACCCAATATCCAAAGGGAATACTCGAATGTATGGCACTGACGAAACTCCACAAAGCCCAGAAAAAGTGAGATGCGAGAATAAAAGATTGGACCTCACGGAACAGTGATTGTACTTCTTCATCCTCTTGCGACTCCGAGACAACATGTCTGATGAAACAGTTGTTAGGTAGCTGTTCCTGTTCTTTCTTTAATGCCCTCAAGTAACTTCTGAACAACGTTAACTGTAATACATAAATTACAGAGTGAAAACTATTCATTCTTTTTTATTACTAGATATTTCAACAAATTATAACACTTCGTATGGAAACAGAATCTTACATAAATTATTGTTAAATAAAATATTTCTTTCTTTAAGTCGATAGAATTTACCTACGTTATACTTCAGAACAACTCACTCTCTAACTTACGTATTGTAAGTTGTTCTACGAACTAATTATTTATAATATTAACATATGCTACAAACTTAAATCTAGTTTGGCTTAATGTTAAGTATTTCTGAACACTGGGGTCAAATCGCAGCTCGTTCAATACAGTTAAAGATGTCTGAGTGTTGTCATTAGACAACTTCTAGGAATTAAAAATGAAATAATTGTTTCGAATTATTTGAGATGCGTCTGGCATCATACCACAGACTATGACTCGAATTACTTGGTCTTGCATAGCCTACTTGATAGTAATAACACAAGGTCTTAATCATTATATCTATCCCAACATTGCAAATGTAATGTAATACTCACTAGATGAATCTGCCCCAATGAACATCTTTCTGTACTAACTTTACACTTTCCGTTCTAGCTTCCAATTCCCAAGCTAATCCTCGGTACCCTCCAAGATCCCTCCTTTTAAAAAAATCTCTGAACTTCCTCGAACTTCCTAGTGCAGCATAGAGCTTAGCTAAGACCTTTTCATGAAAGACTTAACTATGTGTGAATACTTTTCCTATATGTGGCGTGATGTCTAGGTTACGTCTTTTATTTCCTCTTGAACAACTAAATTATTTTCAGTTTAAGTTTTATGCCATTCTCAAAATTGGGTACTTTACAATATATAAATAATTATTATTTTTGAATTACTTATTTGTATTGGCATTTTATTGTTTAACACTGAGAGGTGGTTGTTTTTCTCTTTTGTAGCTTCAACATAATCTGAAGATAAATCATGGATTTGACAGCCTGTCACAATCATGCAATATTTTCTCATTTTGGACATTTGTTTCAGTGCTCTTAAGCTTGAGTTCCTTGACGTGAGTGTGCACAGTATGACGAAATAAAAGCAGATAAAACTGAACACTGGAACGCATAGACATACCGGATGAAGAATCTGAATTTTAGAGAATGAATATTGATAGTACTAAATAAAATGGAATTAAATGTACTTGTAAGAATGAAATACTTGGTTTATTCGAGATTGAGAACTTGATATATGAATGGAATTCAATAGACACTTCACCTCCCGCTCTCTTTCTCTCTGCTCATACATTCGGGTTAATAAAAGCTTCAGCTATACACAATACTATAGTTCGAAAAAGAGCTGATATACAAAGCTAAACAAATGATACATTACAGGTTTGCATTAGTTGTTGTTTTTGTTTTCTTCCTGAACTATCACTTTATTTTTAGATAAAGAAAGTTTTGCATTAGGTGTACTAAAATGTCAACGATATATAAGAAAATTGTGTTGTAAATACTAAAGAGCAAAGTTAATTCCTCCCCACTTCAAAGTTTAAATTCGAACCCTTGATATGTATTCAGTGCTTCTAACCACAATATCGTTCCTTTTCGTTGACTTAGCGTTGTCTTAGGCAAATTTATTATCGCTCTTTTGGATTTTATTTAACTTCAAACGTTAACAGGTATACAAAATGTCAATATGGCATAAAAATATCATAAAAGTACCAAAAGATCCAGGATTATAAACTTATTTACGTTATAATATGTTATTATATACATATCTCATTTATAAAATTTTACTACCGATTTTTTTTTAAAAATCTAAATCCACATACTGTATAAAGATAATCTACATTATCTTAAGATTCATATTCATATATTTATTTGAATATATACACATTAAATAAAACTAACCAGAACTTTAAAAAAACTCCAGCCAGCTGACGTGAACTCTTGAATATTAGTTACGTTCGTGCACAGACTTATAAATATTTGATCTGATTTAATATTTCTCATATGTTTAATATCAAAAATAAATGATCCTATACAATAATTTGCATACAAACTTGTTTAGTGATTTTAACATATAAACATTACTTTTCCTAATAAACTATCTATGTGTATTACTGTTTTCTGTATATTTTTCTCTTTGTTTTTCTTTCTTTCCTTCTATTCCCAAAAGTTTGTAGATAATGTAATTTTGGAAATAAATAAAAGAATACGCTAATATATACAGATAGGTTACGAAAAGCAGTAATATTTATAACTGTACATTAAAAGAAGTAAAATTTATATGCAAAGTGCTTTGTCATTTTAATATTTTACACAAATATGTGTGAAATATTAAGTGAGATCATATCTTTATGAGTATTGTATTTAAATTATCCTGTTTCCTAAATAGAACTGTTAAAAGATACAATTTGTAATGTAATGTACGACATGAATCTCAAGAACTGTTGGTAATTATTTTTCACTTTGTTGTATATATATATATATATATATATATATATATATATATATATATATATAAAAGAGCTTTTAAGATCCCCAAAGCAAAATTTTTTTGCAGACTCTCTGTTAGTTTATATTCTCCAATATCTCACCAAATACCTTACTTTTCTTAATACGATTAAAACTACTCGCTGAGCAAGACAATTGTATTAAAAAAAAAAAACTAATGACGCGTAACAGTTTTGCCAACTATGCACTTGGCTTCATCAGGGACTATAAATACACAGGTAATGACAGATTATATATACAAGAGACAGCGAAACAATTCCTGAATGCTGATTGGCTACAAGTTACTTCAGCCAATCTCCTTCAATCACAAAACTAGAATATAAAACAGAAAGAAAATTCACTAATTCCCTTTCACCCCTGTTGAAAGTTGGATAATGGATAGTTGGCGAAACTGTTACACGTTATTAATTTCTACAATAAACGTATTGTTTTGCTCAGCGAGTGGTTGTAATCGCATTTAAGTCTACTAAAACAAAGCTTGTACATGGAAAATATTACACTTGAAATTTTGAAATAATCAGGTACATATTTTTGTAGCTTTAGTGCGGAGTTTGTCTCTTATTGCATGAAGACTTAATTGACTAAGTTTTTCATGTGTCTTCAGCAGTATATTTACTACTTTCATTTTGAACCTTGTACTAAATTTTCTTTGTAAAGTATTAATGTCATTCTTGATTTCCACTGTCATTGTTGATCTGTTTCCTCTCTATATTCGTTTAGTAAACATTATCAAAAAAAAATTATATTTGCATCAATGAAATACTAAGTGAACTGGCAACAATTAAGTCAACAATATAACAGTCAAATTGAAACCGAAACTGCAAACCTATAGCAACGATAAGATCAAGAACAATTTTCAATTACCACCTCTATTTTCACCGGATACATGCAGAGGAAACTCACTGGAAAACGTTGTAAGAATATAAGTCAATAAGATTAACATTTGATACCTTAAAATGTAAAAGCTATTTAGAGGTTAAGAAAGAAAGAAAGAAAGAAAGAAAGAAAAAGAGGATATTTAGCTGATGTTGTAAGTTATTTTTTTCCAAAACTTGTGCAAAGTATTTACATGTATGCATTTATTCTAATTTTATTTTATTTACTTATTTTTGTACTACTTCTGTGAAAAAGATGAAGGCTTCTTTAATTAACAAAATTTTGAGTATAATAACTTTATGAACAATATAGTGACTTTATTCAGAATCTGCTGATCGAACCCACAGTTTATATGAATCAAAAATCTGCAAGAATACTGGGGTAAAATTAACTATTCGTCGGAGGAACATTACACGTTATAGGATTAAAGAAGTGACATCAATAAATCTGTATTGTAATTTTCTATACTGTGTACCAAATACTGTACTACGTTATTTTGTCTTAGTTTAAATCTTTATTTCAAAAGTTTAAATTGTTCATTAAAAAAGAGTTAAATTATCGAAAACTCTTATGACGATTGTAAAGAACTATCATATTTTCCACAACTACGTTTTATAGCATGTCTCTAAAATCGAAAAAATGGTTGCGTTGTCAAATCTGTTCTCTTTGGAAACACAGTGTGCTGGAGTACATCCAACCTATTTGTGATATTTGTAAAGGCATAATTTCCATATACATTTCATTAAACAACTTTTTCTGGAATAACCTCACATTTTTAATGTTTTTTCTAGGCTTTTATGAAATTAAAACTTGTCAAAATAAATGCATGCAGCATCAAATCATACTTAAGAAAGAAAGAAAGAAAATAAAAGAAAGAAATCAATATAAATTTAAAATGCTTGATTAGAACAATTAGATTGTGCTTTAGTATCTAGATCAATGACTTTCAACTTCTACCTAAGATTTTTCGATAATTTTAAGTAACTAAATAACTTGCATATAGTTTATTTCACTGAAGAGATTAACTTTTAATGCTTTCATCTACATTTAAGAAGTCAATCGTATTAATGTTTGAATGTATTTTACATGATAGATGTAATTATCAGCTATTCTATATATTTTTCTAGCAAATAAATTACTACTTTCGTATTTACTGTTATGTCTCTCGTTTTATGTCTCTCAGGATAACAGTGCATCATTTTGCGCTGATGAGTAAAAAGAAAAGTAGATAAAGCTCTTGTATTTTTATTAAAATTTAAAAACAAAATGGTAAATAGTAAACAATCTAATAAAAGTTTTTCGTAATATATCCATAACATTCCAAAATAATAATAATAATAATAATAATAATTCCAAAAGAAAAACATCGATTGCGTGATAAATATATTGTGTATCATTTTTCTCGGTTAGACCTCTAAAATTACTTAATTTTCTTACAAGCGAAATATGCAGTCGTAAAAAAAAAAAAAAAAAAAAAAAAAAAAAAAAATCATTGATGCCAAGTTTGATCCAAATTGGATGAGTTCGGTGTGTATCCTTTGCTTTTGAAAACCTGACTCAACATTTGAGCAACAACAACTCGGGAAAAGAAAGTTTTCACAACATCATATTTTGTATTCATATAGCACGTAAAGGTTTGATCCCAATTCGATAAGTTCAGTTGAACTCGTACGATATCGTGCTCTTAATTTTTTTAAGGGAAAAATGAAATGAAGGACGAAAATAGGTAATTAAAAGTACTTTCGAGATAAGAATAATGTATTCAGCGAGAAATTAATGTTATCTCATATGTTCAATTGCGCACAGAAATATTCACTTGAAGCATAGCGTGAAGTAACGTAAGGAATATTTTTTTTTTATATTTAACTACAGTTAAATTATTAGAGCTAAAATTCAATACACTATATAATACTTGCTTAAAAAAAATTTACAACTATTAAAAGAAATTCAACGTACAGTAGTTTATTACAAACTTTAATTTATACTTTCAGTAATAATAATAGTAATAGTAATTTATAGACTGATTTTAGTTTTTAGTTATCTATCTCGCTGTATAATTTTAGTTTGTCTGTGTTTAGGGCAGAGATACTTACGAAACAGGACCTATAGTTTATGTAAGGTTCAAAGCTCTGAGCGTAATCTTGTTATATGTAAATCAATTATTAACTGTACTGTACTTTAGAAAGAACATTGAATGTCAATGAAACTAACTTTCTTTCCTTTCCTAAACTACGGTATATGTTAGATTTAAGAAATTTTCTATTCTTTAATTGTTACAGAAATATACCTTGATTTTTCTCATATTTTCTTACATGTCAACTCGACAGGACTATCATTCGCCTCACATAACCACAAATGTCAGCATATAACCACAATTTTCTCTGTAGGATAATGACAACGTCGTTTAAGTAACCATTTTTATCCTACCCAAGAAAAGCATAACTTACTGTACTGTAAATTGGTATTTATGCAATTGTTTTTACTTGACGCTGTAATATCAGTAATAGCTTACTTGAAGTTAAAAGATATAATGTCGTCAAAAGTTAGGATTTCCGCAAGGACATTGTTTACTGTGTGTACTATGCGAAGACTAAATCTTGATCAGCGAAGTCCTTAATGAATAAACTATATGTAACGTTTATTTTAAGGAACCAAATATATAAATACGCCGAGTATACTACGCGCAGCTGACATTTCTTCTCTACTCCTTCTGTATCATGATACTTGCTACACCTTTCTGAGGTAGATTCTGTGCGACGATTCTTCCCATTTACAACATTCTGATGCATTTGTAATCTTCTAAATATTGAAGTCGGAACTGAAATAACATTAGTATTTTTCAACTTGGTACTTATCTTCATTGCGATAATTTAAACAGCGTAGCGTCCATGGAAGTAGCAAAAATGAATAATACATTTTTTAAAATTTTATTAATCTAAATTATTTAACTGAATTTTTGCAAAGTGTTATTTCTGTTATTTAAAGGACTAACAGAAGGGCATTTGTAGAACCCTCTTCGAAACTTTTAGCATGCTGAAACATTAGTTGAAATGCCCCGGTATTTGACTACCAATATGATTTTGGTGTGAGAAATGTTTCAATGAATTTTTAAAAATATATATTTACAATTATACATTTAGTGTTCTGCAGCAAGTGGATATCGATAGAACCTACTATTCTGTATGTAAGTAGGATCGGATAGGAACTCGCTTTTCATAATCACCATAAACTAAGATATGAAATTTGCAAAATCACGAAGATCGTACTTGGTAATCAAAATTGAAGTATTATCTGCATACATCATACTATTATCAAATAATAATAACACAACAATCCCTCACTTTGTTATTCCAGACTTAGGACAATTATAAATTGTTATAAATCGTATTCCAATATAACATTCCATATCCAAAGTTACATAGGATGTAAAATGTCGATAGATATGTAAATATAGTACATGTATACTACTCTAAAGCGACCAACTGTTGAATTAAACTTCAAAGTTTTGTTGTAAATTTTATCCAGAAAACACTTCTAATGATACTCATAGAATGAGGTAAATATACTGCATTTTGTTCTAAAATCATGACGAAATTTAATAATACGATGCTTTAAAATTTTGAATGTGAAAGAGAGATTATATTATTATTATTATTATTATTATTATTATTATTATTATTATTATTATTATTATTATTATTATTATTATTGGTTATTCTTTTTTGTTAATTTCTTCATTAATTTATATATTTTTATTTCAATCTCCCTGAATTATAATTTTACTCTTCATATACTTTCCTCTTCCATATTCTTTGTGACCCACCCATCCCCATTACTTTTATATTCCTCCATTAAACTCTATGTTATTTTCACCCAGAATTAGATAAATAGAGAATAAGGATTTTGAGTGTTTCTGTAAAAAGTAGCTAATAGACATACATATATATAAAGTACTGCTAGAGTAAGAAACATCATGTATTAAAAATTTTTAGTATTTTGTAAAAAGTAGCTAGTAAACGAGTGTATATAATACAGAATTACAGAAAGAACTTTCTAAATTAGATTAGAAAAGTATTATTTTTTATCCTTTCCTCATTTATTTTATACCAGGCAAACATAAATATTGTATGGATTAATTATAATTGTAAACATCATTGATCCATAGGTAAATTCAAATATTAATGTGGTCTCTTACATCTTCTTGTTTAACAAAAACAAGTAATTGTTAATCTTATCTACTTTGAGCATAATGACTCTATAAATGAATAAATATATAGAGATAAAAATAAACATAACACTGTGATTCTGTATTCAACATGGAGACCTCCCAGACGCTTCACTGCTACTTCTCTGTTTTGTAATCTTTCTTTTATTCCTTACTATGTGATAAAGTATTTAGCGAAAACGCTTATAATGTACTTTTTTTTTCTTAAAAAAAAAAGTCTTATAGTAAAACTACCAAGAACGTTCAGCAAATATTCGAGTCTAGAAATAAAATAATGGACTTCTGAAGGTCAATAATTTTGTTCGTCTAAAAATGGTGGTAGACTTCAAGTAATTTGTTTGATATCTTTCATGTTTCTCACAAGTAAAAGGCGAAATTTCATCATGCTTCCGATTCTCTGATTATCAGAAACTACAGTGTATTAACCTTTTAAAAAAATATTTCACAACATCGGAAAAGAAATATAGAATCGTCAATTTTTTGTTCACAGGATAATTATGGTGTGATATGTGATTTCAGGTGCTTAAGTGAAATAACTGTTGTTTACTCTGATCCAAACGCGAACGGACTGTGGTAAGGTTGCAGTAAGTGAGAACATTCATCTAAGAACTTTCTAAGAAACGTACACATACGTTAGCTAATGCAAGCTATGCTAGTTTAGGAAGTAAATAAATCAACTTTTTTATCTTTCTTCGTGGCCAATTGGCTAAACGCTTTTCAAGCTTCAAAATGCTTTTCAAGCACGTGATTCCGGTTTCAATTCTCACGGGGGGGGGAGGTAGTTACCTCGGGTACAAACTAGAATAGAGGTTTGGATCTACTTTAAACTGTTGGTCACATCTCACAAAGCCTCACATCTCATAAAGCCTCGTTGCTGAAAAGCAATGTTAAAATCAAATGAATCTAATTCTCTTTCTTAACGTTAACAAGGATTAAGAACCGAGACAGTTTCAGTGAAGAAATAGGCTTATTTCTCTTGTGCTGTTAACATTGCAAAATAAGTCTTCCAGAAAATGTAATCTTCAATAATATAGATCATTGACGTTCTTGCCAGAAAAAATCACATAGTTGACCTATCCTATAAAAAATATTTTATTTACAACTTTCAGCATAAAGCAAAAATCATTCTTGTGTTCTTTTAGAGATAATCGTAAACTTATCTAACAAGGAGAAGCCCCTAAGTACAAAACCTCGCTACGTTATTGTATCTATTAATAGCTTGTTGAACAAATCTAATTCATTCGATTACGGCGTAATTCACTAAACAAAACTAATCAAATGCATTTAAATTCAACTGGTAAGACTGGAAGGAAGTTCCAGGAACATATTTAAGATTGCACATAAACGGCACGTAATGCATTATGAGTTGATTACTCTCTATTTAGAGGAAAGGGTGAAACAAGTGCTACTCTTCATTATTATCACTATGATATCACTGAGTATGATATCATAATGATATCACACTGATGATATTAGTTAAGTATGATATCACTGTCGACACATACGTTTGAAGTGTGAGTTTCTGCTATTTTAATCTTACAGCTGGTGAAAATTCTCACAAACATTCGCATATTAGTTTGATTTCTTTCAACCACCTTCAGATGTGTCTCCTATAGATTTCTTGTGTAATAAAATATGCTTTTTCCTCCAGTTTTCAAAAATGGAATTATATACTAATTTGTTCTAGTACTTTATTGATTAAACATTGCAATTTCCATTTTCCCCAGAATACAGTTTGAAAAAAATATAGGTTTTATTAGTAAAAGTAAGAAATCATATTCAATTAATTAATCAGTGACTCATAGAACCCCTCATAGGACTCATTGAATCCGCAACTGGTATTCATATACATAAGCAGTGTAAGCTGATATAGTAACACGCGGAGCTCTAATATGAAGTGTAGCAAACAAGTTACATTCCAAGTCGTTCTAATTTGAGATTAGTTATGGAGAAAATGTGCTAGTGATTTTTGTAGTATGATCTAATTTTTCTACTTTGTTATGCTATCAACCATTCAGTCTTACTCCACGTGATTTTTAAGTTTGTTAAACAATAGTACAAGATCAGATGCAGAGCTAAACCAACAAAATAAACATTCAAAACAGAGTAAATAAAAGTGGATATCGGAATCTACTGTAAATTACTAACCTGCTGTTCCTTGCTTGGAAAATTTTGATAGTAAGCAGTGAAGTAAGGTGGTTCTGTGTTAGTATAGTCAAACATCCATTCACACATATGGTTGGCAAAATCAAAGGCCCTGTAGTTGTATGAGCAATACTCGTAGTCAATGATCACCAATTGTTTGTCTTCTACGTCAGTTCGTAGTAAAATATTGCCTTCCTGAAGATCATTGTGACAAAAGACGACAGGAGAATTCACCTTCGTCAAGAAATCTCTACAGAAAGAAAAACAAACTTTTAATTTATACTTTAAAATAAATTAACTATTTAAAAAGCAACTTTTGGCGTAACAGCTCTTTCAAGTAGCTCCTCAGTTGTTCTCACGAGCTGGGCGAACGCCACAATGCCAACATTACCATCTGATAAGTACGAAAAGTAATCTTTCCTCTGACTAGACCCGGAAATGCTTGATTTCGCTGATATTACACGAAGCAATTATTCAGTTTGCTACATGAACTACAATAACATTTTTGCTGCATTAACTACAATAAAATTAAATAAAATGTTTTATGCTTAGTTATCAATCTTTTCGATATGGTCCCTCTCTGTAAACTCTCCATTATCCATTCCCTCTTCAATATCTACAGTACAATGCGTACTTTCGTTGCATATGATTTAGGATTCAATTTTAGATGGGGAAGTATTGATTTTTTAAATCATCCTCGTTTGATAACACAGTAATTACAGTGGACTCTTTTTAATTCGAAGTCCAAGGGGACACGAAAAAACTTCGAATTATCCAAAATTCGAATTATCCAACAACATTCATTTTCACATATATAACAACAAACAAACCAAAGTACTGTGCATCAAAATCATATTCATATGGTGTAGAATTTATCTTTAAAGCAGCTTATTATTTGCGTGATCGAATACCGCAAACTAACAAATGACATTGACTCCACATACTTCAAACTACGTGTACAATGGAAAATATATTTACGTACAACACTACAACATACATTGAGTAGCCCAAACAATTAAACACCAGTAACAATTTGAATATTTTGTTCTCACTTTTAAGAAGTCGTAAACCTCACTTGCTTAAATTTGATTGTTTTTGTACGGTCAATAAATCTTGAATTTCATGTATTGCGTGGAATACGATATTAATAACATTTGGTTGACTTTATCAACAATTCATCTTAAATTTTCAACCAATTCTGAAACAAGATGAGATTGGCACACGTTCTCTATCTTTACTTCTTCCCCAACTCACCTTCATCTTTATCATTACATAGATTTTCTATTTATCTTTTGTATTACTCTTCCCTATGGCTGCATCTGGATAACTGAAAACACGTTAAGACTGTATTTCTCTGTTTACATCTGTCCAACATTAAAAATTTTCAACTGTATTTACTTAGAATTATCCAAAACATAGGTTCAAAAGTTCGATTTATCCACGATTTTTTACTATTGTTTTCAATACAGTTTTCAAGGGGAATGGACTTCTGTTCGAATTATCCAATATTTCGAATTATCCAAGTTCGAATTAACGAGACTCCACTGTATAATCTTTCAGCAACCTGTTTCTCTTTGCTGGTCTTTCACGATTCAGTTGGTGTAAAATTCTCGATATAAATTCCCATACAATTTTACATATGAGGAACTTTTTTTTTTCAGCCTCCTTTAAGCCACCAGAGAAGAACCAGTGAAATGATGAAATGAGGATACGATAAAGTTGTTTATTGGACGTCGCTGATCCCCCCACCTATGGACAAGAGACTTCCATTCAATCATTGTAGAGTAGTGAGCGTGAAAATATATTTAGTGCAATCGAAGCGACCGCCAAGTGTCTATTTCGTGATATAACTTGATTTCTCCAGGCGGAAGTGTCACAATACAGATGTAATTCATCATGACATGAGTAAGGTTTACGGCGGAAATTTATAAGTGATGTCTGTGTACACAAGTGATGCAGAGAGTTCAAAGAAGGACTTACTGACGTCGAGGACACAAGGAGAGTAGTTAATGATGGAAATCTGTAGTGACAACTTTGATGAACGCATGAATCATATGGTACGTGAAAGAGGTAGATTATGATATCATCCATGTTCTACTGAGCTGCCTGGAGAAATCGAATTATATCATGTAGTTTACACTTGGCAGGGACTTTGATTGAACTCGTTATGTTTTCACGCTCACTATTCTACAATGATTTACCGACAGAAACTGTCTTTCGGTGTGGGCGATGTACAATAAACAATTTGTCTTATTCCGTGGTCTCTCCATTTAATATGGTTCTCTCCTCAGGTGGCTTAATAGAGGTTGAAAATTTTATAGGTATATATACACTTTTTATTAGATATGAACTAAAAACGCAACCATTGTTATGGGAAACTAAAGTCTCAAACATAAGACATATTGATGGCAACTTCCAATACCCCTCAAATCATGGAGTTTCTAATTTTCCAACATGTATGTAATTAGTTAATTATCGTCTCTTTTAGCCTACAGGGTGCTAACCTGGGATATAAAGTTACAATAAAATCGAAACTAAATATGCATAATGCTTAGTGAACATGGATGTGATTATAGATAACTTCAGTTAAGATTTCTTCACCTGCTATGATGATGCATTGGTTAAAAGTTATTATCTATAATATCATCATAGGTATTCTGCCTTTATTGGCAAGTCACTTGCCGCAGCTGAGAAGCTTCCATGTTCCACGGTCCTCCGCTAACTTCTTCGTCTTCGCGTATGATCTTTCTGTTTATATATCATCCATTAATTGTAGTCTCCTTCGCCCTCTCCCTCTCTTTCCCGCCACCACACCCTCTAGAACGACCCTCTTGATACAGTCTCTTCTTAGGTAATGTCCCAACCAGTTTCTCTTCTTCCTAATAATACCTAAAAGTGTTCTTTTCTCACCCACCATTTCTAACACTCTCTCATTCGTTTTCCGCTCGACCCAACTAATTCTTTCCATTCTTCTCCACACCCACATTTCGAAGGCTTCCAGTCGATTTTCATCACCTTTACGTAATGTCCACGTTTCCACCCCATACAGTATAACACTCCACACGAAGCATTTTATGAGTCTTTTTCTCAACTCTTTATTCAAGGTCCCACAAAACAGACTTTTCTTCCTCCTAAAGGCTTCTTTCGCCATTCCTATCCTTGCTTTTATTTCACGTTCGCACTTCATCTATAATATAGAACTTATATATTCGAAAGCTTCAAGAATTATATAAATGAACTGCATTATATTCTTTTCACGTTTATCCGTGTTTGAATTTCAAATAATGACACAGTTCATGTAAAGCGTTGTACCCAAGACTCGTCCTTCGCTATAGCTTTAAATTCGAAGACTTCAAAGAACCGCATTACATGGCTAAACACTATCTTAAAATTTTACATCCAGTGTACTTCAATATCATTATTCCTGTCGATTGTTCTGTACTTTGTAGTTTGGAGAAATAAAGACTACACTGAAATGTTACTGGTTTATTAAAAGTTCATTTAGGATGTAATTTGGGTATTTTGGGTTCTCTCACGCCCGTTCAAGATCAAGGACTTTTAAGCAAGATTAACAAAGATTACATAATATTCAACATTTTAATTAACAAGCAATTTAAAATACCTATTATTGTGCCGAAGAGGGTTTGGATAGGGACTTTACCCCTTTGCTTCGCCCCTGTAAATAGTTCATTGTGAAGAGTCAGACCTGTAACGTATCTTTCATTACAAGTCCGAATTTAGGCGATTTTTTACCATTCAGCATAGACAGTGTAACACAAACTTACTTTATTTTGTTTTATTTTATTTATTTATTTATTTATTTATTTATTTTTTTTATTTTTATTTATTTATTTTTTTATTTTATTTTATTTTATTTTATTTATTTTTTTTTTTTTTGAAAAAAGAAGTTTTGAAGTTATATGACTATATACAGAAGGCAGACCCTAAAAGAGGAATTTTGTTTTTAACTCTTCAACAATATTACTAATAAAGGTACCAGTTTTGTTAAATGCAATTTCAAGAAGAGTTAATATAATTCATACTTAATGAGTTGTCGAATTCGAGTAATCATTTTAATCAATATCTATTAAATATTTATATACAACGTTGTTAATTGCTTCATCACATAAGTATGAAATATACGGGTTGAGTATGAAATATACTTAACAAAAGGTATTTCAACATATAAATGTCATGATCGTATTAGGAAGAGAGATGACAACACAGTAGTGACCCCAACTACTGCGAAGACAACAAAAGTATTTGAAGTTTTAAATAACGATAATTTCATTAATAGAATCGTGTAGTGAAGAAGACTTCGGAAACAACTCAATTAGAGACTCCAAAACTGAAAATGAAAACTGCAGCAAGTATTGTAGTGTTGTGTGTGTACTGTATGTTTGAAAGAAGTGCTTGCAGCTTTACAAATTGTTAGTAATAATTATGAAACCCTTCAGGCTGAAGTCATTTCTCTCAAGCAAGAAAATTTGAAGTTAGTCCAATTGTTAGAAAAATCCCTAAAATAACAAATGCAATGTATGCTGAAATTGCAAACAAATCATCTTGGGATACAGCACAGATACAATTACAACAACCTTACTGCAATATCAATATTGTGAAGGTTATCAATGCCAAGGTCAGGTTTTCGAGGCAAGACACAGACCGCGAGTGGCAAGTCGAACGAAAAGTAAGACTTAATAGTATAAAGCATTGGCTTCTGATAACAAGAAGCTATCTGAGTATGTCAAAACTTGATCAACATTGGTGCAAGGGGAAATGGTGAGGGATAAAATAAAAGTAAATAAAAAAAGCATTTTTTTTGTTACAAGACTTGATCCTAGTGTTATCAAATTTTATTAAAGATAGTGCTGATATAGATACACTAAAATGTGTAAAATTACAAACAAAATATGACAGTTACTCTTCTTTTTATATATATGTTTCTGTCTCGATAAATAACTTTGATGATATCATAAATGGTAATGCATGGCCGAAAAGAATACCTTTTACTGAATTCTATGATAGACTGAGGGATGATATTGTGTATGTGTGAACACCGAATAATCTAAATAGAAACATAATGAGCAGCCAATCAGAAAAGTCAATTATATTGTTCTATCAAAACGTAAATGGCTTAAATAGCAAAGAGCTAGATTTTATTGACGAAGTTAATTGAAATTATTATGATTTAATGTGCATATCTGAGAGTTGGTTTAAACATGACAAAATTTATCTTGAACAACTTATGAGCAATATAACGTTATACGTAAAGATAGAAACCTTCAACTGACAAATGAAAATACAGGAGAGGTTGTATTATGTTGGTAAATAAAGGTGTAATGTATGACGTAGTACAGGTGCCGTTTCCGAGCTTAGATGTGATTATTGTAAAATTATATATACCAAATAATCCTCCAATATTAGTAGGTTTACATCATCTCCCACCTAACTTGCAACCGATAGAATTTAAAAATTATTGTGATTGGCTGAATAGGTTACTAATTGAGAAAAATTGGAAAAATATTGCTTCTTGGAGATTTTGATTCTGTAGGCGTAATGGATCTGAAAAAGACTAAGCATTCTCATCTAAAGACAAAAGCTGAGATGATGTTAGAGTTTGCGTCTATATTTAGCTTAAAATAGTATTTAAGGAAAAAATATTAACAGAATGTACAATAAACTTAAGAAATGTTACTTTGACGAGCTACAAAATAGTATTTACATCAACAAATTGTACTTTTGGAATAATTTTGAAAAGTCCCAAGACAAAAATGTATCAAATATAATTTTGTTCAAAGCTAAAACTGTTACAGGAGTAAGACCCAAATTACTGAAGTTTTATATTAAAATTATATGAAATAAATTTTTAAGAAGTTAATACGTAGATTATGTTATAGTTAGTAATCTGAGCAGCAACAATATAAAATAATACTTGAAAATATGTTGCTGAAGTAATAGGTAAACTTTAGCCAATTAGGATCTGACAGCTTTTATGATTGTATCATTAAAGTATTATTTAAAGAAATAGCTCTCGTTTTATCAATATATATATATATATATATATATATATATATATATATATATATATATATATATATATATATATATATATATATATATATATATATATATATATATATATATGTGTGTATAATGCCTCATTAGGAACTGGGTACCGATTTAAATGGAAACGTGTACGTGTGATACCAGTTTATAAGAACAACGACAAAAAAATCCGTACTACTATAGGCCGATAACCTTATTAAACACATTTTCTACAATTGTTCAAACTATCATTCATAAATAGTTGTTTTCTGTTGTAGAAATTGACAGACTACGTTGTCAGAGTTGACTTTTTTATTAATTCATGTTAAAATTCACCATTATTTATCTCTTATCGGTACATATCCTAAGGGTGGAGTTTTAACATTTACGGTAAATATCAGATTAATCATCTAGCCATGAAGAAAAATGGCAAGGGACCACCATCTTGAAACAAAACTGATTGGAGAGAAATTTCCAATTAAGTTTCTGGTTCCATTTCAATGTAGTTACAACAGAATAAGAATCGACTCGACTGAAATCTATAGCATAGTAAATGAGATCTTGCTAACGTGTTGTATTTTGTCAATGATCACTTTTTGCCTACATTTTTGAAAGACTAGTATTAACCCTTCAAAGATTAAGCGTCAACTCATTTCACTGTGGACAAAGAAAGAGGATAAAAATATCCACAGTAATAATGTATTCAAACAAGGTCTTACTGGTGTGAAATTAATTTTATTAAGAGATACAGGTTTCCATGTATTATTCTTGAGATACATATGCTGATTTGTATGTACTTTGTTATTTAATGCTCTCAAACCTTTACGGATACTGCTCGGAACTTGTACATCTGTTTCGTTCTAAACTTGAGTGTTACCCTTTTACATCTAATAGTGAAGATGTGGACAGTCAGTCATTTGTCAACTATATCAAAACAATTGCTAGCTAAAGTCAATTGCTAAAAACTTTTAAAATTCAAGTTCCGTAATTGGACGAAGGGAGGTTGTTTTGTCCCCACCGTCCCGGATTTTCACATATTATTCGAGAAGGAAATCTGAACAGTAGAAAGATTTATCCCATGGAAAATAATATTTTAGACACTTACAGCCACTAAATAAAAATATAGGAAAGGGGGGCACAAAAATTCAAGATGAAGAAACCAAATTTCAAAAATGTGAACATAATATACCTCAATCTTGGTCTCACTAGGACCAATTCCATTGCTATTATTATTATTATTTCCTTTCCTGATGTAAACCCATCATTTTTATAAGAAAATTTAAATTATTAAAATTTTCATTAACAAGACTAATATTTGAATAATATTAATTTGATGTATCATTACATTCATCCCATTTTTGGTTTCTCTGTTTCTGATAATAGCACCATTAGTCACATCATTTAATTACAAATAGCATACGTCTTGAGATCAAAGACTGAATCCACAACTTAATAAGCCTGCTACCTACTACAAAATACTACTGCGTTAAGTGTCAATCTTATTTTTATTACAATTTTATTGCTATCGTGTTGCAATTCAAATCGGCATTGGATTAAGATTACTTTAAATTCCATGGGCTTTCTAAGTTTTGAAAGACTTGCAATTTGAATATCAAATTGGTAATCGCTAACTTTCAATACGAATAATAAAGTAAATATAACTTACTCTAGCCAAGTTAGTTCCTTTTGAAGATTGTGCCTTTTAATCTTTTCTACCATTTGCTGAGATTGTTCAGGTATATTATCTCGACTCAAAAATTCACGTAGACTAGCCAGCCACCTGTAGATAATAAATATCCATAAAAGTTACACAAAACATTGCTGAAATTATTATATACTGTCAACAATATAATTTAAGAAATAATCCTACAAAATCTGTAAAGATTGAATAATGAACTGACAGTTTTGGAAGTAGGAAAGAAGTGGAAATAGGATTATTTCATTTAGAAACTTACACATATCATACAGAAGAATTTCTTTTCAATCACATTACAAGAATTTAGATCGACTTTTATGAATGTTAGAAATCTAATCATGAACGACCAAGCGATAAACAATTACAATACGAAAAACTCTAAAAAACTTCTACATTGTCTTAAATAATAATATTTCGTATTAGGAAGATTTCAAGTATACAAGTGTTATATTGATGACGAACTTTCATTAGATTTAGATAAAATAAATCTGTGCAATTGCTTGAATAGTTTTATTCACCGAGATCATTTCTTTTGTAATCTTCCTCAACCGACGGATTGATATACAGTAGGGAAAGACTAAGCTTTCTCCCTATTTAGTGTAAATTGGCATGTTGATATGATAACCCTTTCGTAATATCTTTCAGGTATTTTGTTCTTGATCTTCAACGTCTGGTTATCTCTTCAACTTTCGATCTAGCAGTAAGATAATTCTAAATGAAAGTTGAATAGCCTATCATGTTATTTCTTCTTGTCTATATTGTAATCAATGAGTTGGGTTTTATTTGCTTCTTTTAATACGTTTCTATTACAATTTCATTCTGTCCATGATAGGATCAGCATGCTTCCCCAACATCATACCTCCATCAATGTCTCCTATTTCCTCTTTTTTATTTTTCAAAATGTCAATTGTTTCTAATTCATACAGACCTACAATTTGTAAAAAGCTCTTAATATTTTTCTTACTGCTATCGAAACATTCTTCTATGATCTGTCATTCTTGCAGAATACATGCTTTGCTTTTACTGAATTTGTAACGTCTTCTTCATACTTTTTTCACATAATATTGTGTTAACATTGTGTTAAATACTTTCTTTAGTTTTCTCGTCTCTGAGGGTGTTTCTCTTTCTCTTTCTCTCTTTCTCTCTTTCTCTCTCTCTCTCTCTCTCTCTCTCTCTCTCTCTCTCTCTCTCTCTCTCTCATTCTTCATGAACATTAAAGTTTTTATTTCTGTTTTATTTATTGTTTCTTCGATTCCTCGCTTAAATTAGCTACTTTCTTTTGCACATCATTTCTTATCTATAAATCTTATTGCGCTGATCTACTTTCTGCTATCCTGGTGTCTTCTTATCATGATCGAAAAATTATTTCGTTGTTTTGTTCATATAAATTATACACATAGCAGCATTTTTGCAAAGTCAGCCCCTTTACAGAAAGCTTCAACTATTTATAGAGAAAACCTTAGAGTTTTGTATAAAACAACATTGAAGAAAAAATTAGGCTCAAGTTTTCAAGTTATGTTACAAAATGTTTAATCCCCTTTCACTTTCATCTGGCTTTCCGTAAATAGTCAGAGACACCTCCAAGAATTTTTTTTTAGGAGGATGCGAGATCACAATAAATCTGATCCTTGTTTATACTTTTTGTAATTCAATTGATATGAGAACGCTTACTTATTGTAAATGCACAGCATATTATCGTATATGTAAGATATAAAGAATACACGTATGCATTTTTAGTTATTTCTTAGTGTACCAATCTCTGTCTAGATGTTCGTAAAAATGTTAAGTGAGAAAACTAGAATATCAACTTGAATGAATCATATTGGATTATTATATGGCTACTAGCACAAGCAATATATTTGTATTGAAAATGGAAAATTTTAGTCAAAAGAAATCCTGTATGATGAAATAGACATTTTCTATATGTGATATTTCAAAACATATATCAATGCGCATTAACGCTTGATCTACAGTTGTTCTCCACATAGGATGTTTTACATGTGTTCTAACGTTCCATTTCAGACTTTGACATACGAAGATATAGTTTTCTATGGAATCCTAGCCACATGCAGGCTCCCTGTAAGATTGAGCCCTTCCCACTGGCGTAGTTTCTAACACGCGCGTCTTTCGTGCACGGGATCACGGGTTCGATTCCTGGTCAGAAAGCCTTGAAATTTGAATGGTAAGACCACGTCTCATGTAGTCTTGGTGCTGAAAAGGGATCCTATACCAGCCAACCAACCAATTGTAAAAATGAACTAAGGTCTCTGTCACGAAAAGATGAATGTTAACTATTTAGTCATAAATAATTATATCTCTGTTATATACAATCACATTTTTATTTTCACAGTCTGTTTAAAATATTAGAACAGAAAATAAAGAAATTTAATATTGCATTTAATTTAAAGGATATACTTCGTCAATACCAATAAAATATGGTAACAGAAGTATTCAAATGAACGTGATGTTTAAATAAAAGCAGTTCGAGTCTCTTTTCATTAACACATACGAAATTCAGTAGAGTAGCTAAAGGGAGGATCCATTACTTCGGCCTATCGTTTTTGGAAAGAAAATACTCAGGAAATTTAAATTTTAAGCATAATTTGTCTGTATTTCTTGAAAAAGCAGTGTTATTTATATAAAATGAATGGTTTTGAAAAACCTTACAACATTGTGTGTACTACATCTTTCCGAATGAAATATTATTCTATAACCCTCCCCCCCCCCCGACACACATACCAAAAAAAATCTTGGGAATTTTAGGCTGTCCAAAAGATGTCGCTTTCGTCACAGTCTTCTCTTTGTTTATCATTTATATCTATGAGAAGTATATAAATCTTCTATTTTTCTGCTATTGTTCTTAGTGATATATCATGCTCACTGCTTTTGTTCAATTGATTCATTCATCGTTATCAACTGGGTTTATGTGCAAGTATTCACTCGCACTTTTAAAGGTCAACTACTTACGCAAAACTTAAGTGTTATTAAAAGATAAAACATTTCAAAATGTATTTTCTTCTTTGTGTGTAGTACTAGTTATTTGATAAATAAGAAGATAGTACTCTTACTGATTTACTATTTCATTCACGATACTAATAGCTGATCATGGGATTCTTACATTAAAAGCATTGATACTGTCAGTCTTATTTCAGTGTTCTGTCATCACAAGAAAATGCAGTGAACTTCATCCTTGTTTAATACAACTTACATTTATGTTCAAGAAATGGTATTTCTAAAATGAACGAAACTATGTTTTCCATAAAACTGCAGAATGTCAGTACTAGTACATTTTGATCTCAAAATAGCAGACTAAGTTTTTTCACTCAAATTTTTCACATAAATCCTAAATGAAAGTCAGCCGGCTTGTAAACCTAACAACTTTCACAATTAGACTGAAACGAGTCATCTGTTTCATAAGAGGACTGAAAAACTTCAACCTAAGTGTTTATTCAACATCTTTTTCCAAAGGCCTAGGCTATTATCTTTGTTCAGAAACTTAAATGAGTTGTAACATTTCTCATCGTAAAACAAACAAACAAACAAACAAACAAAAAAGATCTAGGCTATAAAGACATTGAATAGACTGAGGCTGATAGACACTAGTGGTGAAAAGTTCATATTGTAAGGATCCCCACCTTTTAGTGTGTACTAGTTCATTGAGCACATGTTACGTTTATAAAACACGTGCAATTGTTTGTAATCAGCCAATTCCAGCAGACAACACATTAAATAAACAGGAAGACACGAAGTCTGCACGACAGAACCCGAGAGGGAGGAACTATCCAGGAGCCGCTTATAAAAGAGGATCAGGAGACGTCCAAATTACCAGTTACCACTGATCAATTAACCTCAACCCTACTCCTGAAGTCGCATGGGATAAGGGAGTATCCTACTACCACCATATCTCCGGAACACATTTGAGGAAGGAGATTCCTCGCTACAAACCACCTCTGGAACTGCGTTGGGAGAAAGAGTTTTTCCACTCACCGTCTCTTAGTAGCTTCGGACTAAGAAGATTCCTTAACAACAAATCCTTGAGCTGCATTGGACGAAAAGGGTTCCGTACACACCTAAATTAACCTTCTCATTTAAGAAAGAATTGAAAAACACTCATTTACAAAGAGATTTTCTAAGCTATTTATAGAGAACTATTTTTATAATAAATTTGATGAAGGGTTCAATCCTGGACTATTATTGTCTCTTCCGAAAGACTACAATATTCTTACCTCGTGTCTTTTCTATTGTCGCTGCCCCTTCCTTTCCTATAATTGTTCCTTTGTTAATACCTTTCTATCTGGAAGCTCTTTAAGAGTTTCAATGCCCTTAGCAGAAGATCAGCTCCACTGAAAGTGGTTCATTCCCACTTCCGAGATTTCTCGACTATCATTCTCTAAAATGATCCGTACCAGATTAAAGTAACCCATGAGAATAATATTAAATGGTTCCTCAAGAGGCCTCAAGTTTAGAATGCATTTACAGTATATAATATGAGGCAAAGATCTACAACAGATCCTGTAATTTGGAAATGGTTAGAGGGAGTGAGGCCATTTCTCCGATAGGGGCAATGAAGATCTCCTTATTGTACCATCATGGCGTCCACCGTCCACCATCTTGGATCCTTTTTCTTTTTTTTTTTCTTTTTAAGTAGGAAGGAGGTCGTGTAGTATTTATCATTTTGAGGTAGCAATATACCATAAATTTACATGACGTTATTTCCAATCTCTAATCATTTTATAGTTATTACCATACATAGTTATATTCTAGCTTGCTTTTGTTTACCACTTGTGCAAATTTTTAAAGAAAATGTAATTTAATAAACAGATATTACTATTAAATAATTAGAGACAAGTTGGAGATGAAGTCATATGTTTATTGTTGTAAAAAGCCACCCCAAAACTATATATCATGTGGCCCCTTCAATTCAAAAAAAAAAAAAAAAAATCCATATCTGAATCCAAGATAGCGGACTTTAAGATAAACGATAATACTATACAGTAGTACACCTCCACAGTCCCTAACCAAAATATGGTCTCACACCCACTAACCGTTCACAATTTACAAGAGTCTATTAAAGACCTTTGCCTACTGTAAATGCATTCATAACTTGAGGTCGCTTGACGAACCATTTAAGATTATTCAATTGATCTAAATTATCTCACATTCTTCTTTGGTCTAATATGGAACCATTTTATGGGATGAGGCTCACAAAAATCTCGAAAGTCAAAAATTAAGAACCACTCATATAAAGTAGTTCATCTTTATATAGTATATATAAGTTAGTAAACCATCTTTGTTAATTAGACTAAATTGCTCAATAGTCAATAAGACTTAGCAATGCATTTAATGTGTTCCTCTTTCTCTTTTGAATCCTAATTGATCTTTCGATATATTCTGCTTTATTTCTCTTTCTGATCTTCGTTAAATGACCATGGACAGGAGTTTTTGATTCAACAAAGTTACCGTATTGCTCTAGTTTGTATTACACTGTTTCCACTAATTTGTTTTTTAAGTTGTTTCCTAAGTTTCTTTATTATTTCTTCAAATGATGCATTATTTTATCATATTCAAGTATTCTTCCACTCCTATCGTTAATAACGTCCGACTGCTTTCTTATTATTATCTCATTATACAACTTTCTTACCTTCATGTAATTCCTAAATTTCTTGCACTTCTTTGAGTTCATTGTCTGTTCCTGTTTCGTTTGCTTTTTTTCCCCTCTCTACGCACTAAGTTCCGAATTTCTTGTCTACCTCATTACTTTGTAATGTGTGTTCTTTTCTCAATTATGTCCACTATTTCAGGTTTTGTCACGGCTTCTAGGTATCTAAATTAAGATTCTCTTTTTCATTTATTCAATTCTTCTATCTGGTAATGGTGCCCTTTTGTCCTTCGTTGCTTGAAATCAATTCAAGGTATTCGCATCTTTACTCGGTTTTTCAATATTCCATTTCTATACGGACTTAAAACTTGATATTTTTTAAACCAACATTAATAATTTTTATTACTAGTAACTTCTGGTTTGAATCGATATCTGCTCCAGGATATTTCTTATTTAATTATACTTGATTCATGGTTTTTCTGGGGCTTCCTGATACATTCGCATTCCACTAAGTCTTCCATAATTATCAACTTGATTTTGTTACAGCTTACGTACGTTAACTATGGACAATTGGACGTTAAACTAAAAATTTAGTTTTATTTTTCATGAAACCATACATAAATTGTTATATGCAAAGTGTCCTAATAATGCTAAATACATGGATTGCATTCAGAAATACATGCTAAATATAAGATTGATTCCATCCTAACCAAATTGATTACTATTGCCAATATGAAAACAGTATAATTTCGATGAATTGCAAAACTACATTTCCTTCTGAAATCTAATGAAGAGTAATTAACTAAAATGAGATTTAAGCTCTTGAAATAATATAATAATATTTTAGAAGTTATACGGTTGTTAAGACTAATAAAATTATCATATAAAACTTATTATATAAATTAATTATTGTACTATTATATTTCTTCAATACACTCTCTTCAAAAAGATTCCCACTCAAACTAAATAATCGAATTCTCAGCCTTTTCACGGTTTTTACGGTCCAAAATGCTTCAATTTCACGGTCGGGAAGGTTAGAAAAATAACTTTTACTGACTGCACACAACGACAATAAAAACCGCCAAAGCGCGCGCCCTGTCCTCCTCCTCTAGTTTTTAAATTTGAAATAGTTTTAAAACAGTCTTGCGACTCAGAACGACTTTTATTCTTATAAGTTTTTATTAATTTGAACATTATCTAGATAGCAAGGTTTGACAACGAAATTCACGGTTTATTGCAATTTTTTTTTTCACCGTTTACGAAATCCGCGGCTTGTTCATGGTTGGGTAGACACCTTGTTCCATATAGTCTCTTCATTTTGTTACTAAATCAAATTTAATAACAATGTGTTCAAGACCAACTGTACAATAATAAATAAATAATGAGAGACTTATTTTTTACCTTCCCATCGCAGACCACAATCTGTGAGGCTCCTTACTTATTGGAACATTCATTAAGTGAATCTGTGCAATCTTTTCAGCGATTAAACTGCTTAGCGTCGAATCACATAGCTCCTTAGTCTTCAAAGGACGGGCCTGAAAGAAATAGGAAACAAAAATATGAGCCATTACTCCCAAAATGTCTTTCTTATATCGATCATATTATATATCAGTGGTGATACCTCCATGGAACAGAGGTTCCCTCTCTATTGTGCTTCTAAATAAAATTTACTTTTTTTAAAACCTCTAAAAATTAAAAGAATTAATCTTCTTGTGGTTTACGGTTTACTGCAAACAAGCACAAAAGGGGGAGGATGGGTTGTTCCGTCTGTAGATTCGACTATTTCAACTGCAACCAAAATAATCTATTCAGAGCCTCAAAGAAAGCGTGCGCAAAATTTAATAAAACTCGAGCAATTTCTACAAAGTTATCGCAAAACATGTTTTTGTTAACATGTGGGTGTATTCACTCTATCACTTACTAAACTCAAGCAATCTGATCCATTGGGAACCCTAAAAAAAACTAATATTTGAAATCTTTCGTGAAGATCAATTTTTTTCTTTTTTTAATCACTATTTGCTCCTTTCCACTGCACTAGTCCTATGCTCTGGTTTCTTTTTTAAGAAATATCGACTTCTGAAAACTGTATTAATTTATCTTCTTTCAAATTTCTTTCATCACAGCGAAAAATTTCCTCTGTCCTCTCATTACTCAGCTTAACTTCTACTTTTGCATTTAGAGTTTTACATAAAAAAATTTATGATGTGATTCATTGTCATTATGAACTACTACTACTTACAATTGCTCGACTTTTTCAATTAGGTGTTATGAAAGTATAGAATTTTAGACAATTATGTGATGTTCCAATCAATCATCGTAAGTTCTTGCTCCATTTTTTTAAAAAACTGTCTTCACTAGAAAGTGACTGGCACTTCAGAATCTCACAAGTTCCCTTTAACTTCAAAATATATTGTCGATTTTGTTTCTCCGACAGTCTACTATCTTAAAACTTGCGTCTCGGTCTTCTGATTTCCTGCTGAACAGGACGACTGCAATTGTAAGTCGCATTAATCTTCTGAATAATGAGGGCTTCTAAGGTTTTCTACTTGTGCTTCCATTTTGTGAATGAGTGAGGAGATTGCAGACATTTGACTCAGCATATCGTCTGAGGATATAGCTTGGTGAGCAACCCATCAATGCTTTTTTTTTTCTTCTTCTTCTTTCTTCAAAAGCATCCTCCAAGAGAGTGGACGATTGCTTGAATATTAACGAATCCCAGATTCTGGACATATGGATTAAATATTATACTTTCACCCTGATCGGTTTCTAAGTCTCAAGTACGAGAAATGAAGAGATCTACTCTCAGACTCCGGTGGAAACTTTTCAGTTAAAACATGTATCTTATATAAAGGTAATGTTATGGCTAATGTTTAGCAGAAGGGCTCCACCAATTGTTTTTAAATAATGTTACAATTTCGATAATTTTTGTTCACATTAGGTTAGTTTAGGTTAGGTTAGGTCAATTTAGAAGAGTTTGGGTTAGTTTATGTTACATTATGCTAGTGTAGGGGTCCAGCATAATTTTCCAAAAAATCATAGAATTTCGCTTATTTCTACTAATATTAGGTTAGTTCAGGTTCGCTTAGGTTAGTTTAGGTTAGATTTGCTTACATTATATTAGGTCCAAGTACTTGAATCATCCATTTCTCCTGTAAATTTTATGTTTCTTACGTGCTTCTGGACCCCTTCTGCTAAACATAGTCCATCATTATTACTCAATGGCCACAGAACGCAATTTATGAATTGAAGGTTAAAAAATGAGCCAAAATCCAATCAGACCAACCAAGGCCCACTTACATGAAACGTTGTGCCGTCTATGCTCAGGTATCACTAAAACTGGCTATTTATTGATAACTATCATCTTCCTAACATTTAAGTTAATTATTTGTCATTATCATGCTAGCCGTTTTCATAATCATGACTCATTAGAAGAACTTTAAAGTTATAAGAAATAGCTATTCCCCATATTCATTAACTCGTAAACACACCATCAAGCTTATTCTCATGCTACATGATTGGAATATTTCTTTATTGTAAAAATATTTGCTAATGTTTATTTACTTCGTCATTTTTGTCTTGTACTATGATTCCCCTAGTTATAAGCATATTTCATGATGTGCAGTGGGTAAAAAACATGTTCTCCTCTACGTCCTAGTCGTGCGTCATTAGAGATTTTTCTTATTATGACCTAGATATAAATAATTACAATATTACCACACATTCATTTGATTGTGCAATTTTTACATCATCTTCCTATTAGTTACGTGCGTTATGATTTTTCGCAACAAGTACATTCTATTGTTTACGTACGTGTAAGTATTCCTCTAGTCTTCCTCCCGAAAATACGCCGAAAAGTCTGGGACCTCTTTGGCTTTCTGACAAAAGCGTGAAAATAACGGATTCCGTAATCATCCCTTCGTAGGCCTCCTCTCCATTCACTTGTCCATACAGACGAAGTACGACTTTCTCTGGTTCTCCAAACTGAGACTGCTTCGTTGGAGGAAGAGCACATAGATATAGTAAGTTGCTTAACCCACCACTGAAAGAAAGAAAGAATTTCAAGTTTTACTGAATGACACAAAATGAAACAATTGTATAGAATTTCAAAACCTTATTGTGGTTCCTATGCTGAAGTTATAGGAAAAAAACCTTATGATTGTTCCTATGGTAAAGTTACAGAAAAACGCCTTATAGTGGTTCCTATGATGAAGGTACTAAAATAAAGAATATGTTATAGTAAAACAAACTGGTGACTGCTACTACTTTTTAAACCAATATGCTACACATGTATTTGGGATACGGAGCGCAATACATACAATGCAATTGTTTTAATGTTTATGTCGTAGTATGTCACTAAAGGAACGTTCAAAACTGTAGCATTCCTGACATTGTAATAAGTTTGTATTTATGGTATCTATACCTTTCCCACCTACAGAGTGAACAGTTTCAATTGAAGAATAAGGCCTCATCTCAGTTCTAAATCCTATATTGAAACCGGAAGTAGTAAAGATCTGCTACCAGTTTCAGTTTTAACATTGGTTCCCATAGAGTAAAAACGGAACGAAAGAGCTTGAAACTTTCTCTTAAATATATATTTAGTGTCCCACCGAGAATACCGGTTTTAATCGCTTCGCTTTATTGAAGCTGGAAGTTATAGAAATATGTAACATCCGGTTTTAATATTGTATTTCCGTAGAGCAAAAACAGTAAGGAAGAAAAATAATTTTATTATATAAAAGGTATAAATAAATTATCTTTACGATTTTTATTTCAAGTACACACGAAGAGAGAAAAATGTGCAAATTAGTCACATAGTAGCAGTATATATTGAAGTTATTTTCATTACTTAATAAACCTCTATATGGTCTCCATTAGTTACATGAAGAATATCAAAGAGAAATTTGATTTCCTGCCATGTCTCCTGTAGCATAGCCTCATCAATGGTGGTAATGACGTTAGCGATTCTTTGCTTGAAGTCAGTAATGTTGCATATCTTTCTTCGATACACATTGTCTTTTACATAGCCCCACAGAAAGAAATCTTGGAACGTTATGTCTAGTGAACGAGATTATCATCCCGTCCAATCCACCGATCGGGAAGAGTTTGCTGCAGAAACTCACGAACATGTACGCCCCACTGTCGTTATGCACCATTATGCTGGTAAATAAGAGTTTATTGAAGGCCAGCCTGTTGTTATGTCATATTCAATTAAAAATTCAAGATTCGATGAATTCCTGTAATACTAGTTTACGTCCACTCCTTGCTTTATCCAAAAATGAGTCTTTCCATGAATTTCTTGTGCCATTCGCGAATCAATGGACACAGTGATGGTTGTTTTCCATACTTAGTCCTGAAATTTCTCTGAGTGTGTCCGATTTTGTTTCAATGAACCAAGCCACACATTGTGCCTTTTCTTTGTGAGTAGTCATTTTCAAATGTGGACACACACACACTCTCTCTCTCTTTTTACAATGTTACCTGGGACACACACACATTGACTATTAGTACAAACTTAATTATTAATAAATACAATAATACTAGTTTCAATCACATACTCCATCTTTAGCATTTTTAGTATCTTTTTAAATTGTAAAAAATTTATGGACATCCTGTAGATTCAGCATTCCAAGAGTAGATGCCATCTTTTCTTCTATCCGTCTATAGAAACAGGAACTGATAAATCAATAATTTCCATTTAGAATATGAGAACCCTGTGTGCAGTTTAGAAGTTTACCGTAGTTTCAGAACGTAAAACGAAGCTCATTTTCTTAATTTGTAGAAACTAAAGATTTCTTGACTAGCACTCCGTTGCAACCAATTAATAAAGGATTAAACCCTCATGAGATTACAATGAATCTCCCGAACCTCCTTCTTTCTCTGAAGTATCAATACAATCAATTCACCATTGAACCTAAACAGACTTTATTCCAATCCACCCTCTAATTCCCAATAAAATGTTATCATTTATTCCTATTATTATTATGAGCCTTCATAGAAAGAATAATGCATTTGTATATAAAAAATTTCAATAATTTAAAGTTATCTTTGATATTAATTTGGAGAATATCATTACATTAAAAATGAATTGAGTTACATTAAAAACAAGAATTTTAGAAGTGATCCAAAAATGAATCAAAATATTGCGATCTTAGCCAATAATTAGTTTTTGGATCAGGGGCTGCAAAATTTTTGAACGGCCCCTAAATCGAGTTTTCGTATTTTCTACAGAATAAGCACATCATACTGAGTCAAGTTATAATTGGAGTTTGGCTACACTATATGTAGTTCTCCAGATATAAAGCGTACAAGAAAATTTTTGATTGAAATATATTGGATCTTTTGATCCAACAATAATTACAGTACTGTAGAAATAGACCCACATAAAAAAGTTACAAATCTATTATTAACAAAAATAATGATAGTTTGTCGCAAGGAGGAAAGAAGAGAACACAAAACCATATTATATATGTATGACACTTATAAGCTTCACTCTCATTGTTTTTATAAAGGTCATCTGGTAATTATAACAAAGTACTTTTTGAGATTAAATATTGACACCAAGGATAAGTGTCACGTTCACATAGAGAAAAAATTAAGTTTAACGAACTCTGTTTATCTAGTATGTTTATAAACACTGGTGCAAAATCATCAACGATGGTGCATGGAATATAACATATACAGTACAAAAACGAGCATCTACTAGTTAAAAAAGTTACTGGAACTAAAGGTTTAATTAAAATTTGACTTAGCATTTACAGAGGAAATATGAAATCACAAATATGGACTTCGAGAAACTACCATTTCGGATGAATTTTTCTAAGTGGTTAGCGTACATGCCTCTGGCGTGGGAGACAAGAGTTTAATTCCCGGTGAAAGGTCATGTAGTTCGGATTCCACGTGAATCAGTAGGTCCTTGTCTTATATAGCCTCGCTACTAAAAGGGACGCTAAACTCAAAACCAACTCAACCGGAGTGATTTTTAAGAATCTTGGTACCTAGTTTTATACTCCATTATTTTGTTTTGCATTGATTGTGTATTTGTGATTAGTCTATAACAGGGATGCAAATAACTACTCGCCTCGCCCGGGGCGAAAAATGAAATGAAATCTTTGAGTTTTGCGTCCCACGGTTATACCGGTTAGGCTAAAGGAGACTGTGATGTTGAGTAATGAATGAAATGGTGGAATGAAGAAAGTGGGAGCAAACGGGAGAACCCCGAGAAAACCCACGCACACGGTGTTTGTCCACCACAAAGGGGCTGGGATCGAACCCGGGACCCCAAGCACCAGAGGTGAACGCTCTACCACTGAGCCACCCCGCCCGGGGCGAGTGGTTCATTGGTGCGGGCAAGTATTTAACACCATACCGAAGACAAGTAAATGTTTTCTATTATGGAATGTGGGCTAGTAGCTTTTTTCTTGGGCTAGTAAAATTTTGTTGCTTATTTGCATCCCTGGTCTACAATATGTGATTTTTTTTAAGAATTCAATATAACTTGCTTTCAACTGAAATTAATTTTAAGCGATGTAGTATTTATTAACTTTTCTGTTTATTCTTCCTTTTCTCCTGTACCCTTTCCCTCCTAACAGTGTGGGTCGTTCGCAACCACACACGGCAAAAAATTAAATAATACTTCCCAACAAATTATTTCTGACGGAACATTCAGTGAATCAAAAATGTTATCACTGTGATAGAGCGATAGAATCAAATACATTCAGATAATAAAGTCCGAGACCTTGAAGATGGGCAACACACGCCTCTCGTATGAGAAATATGCATAGAGTGAATAGAGCTTTATACATCGGGAAGCTTGTGGAGAGAAAGACATTTTGTACACACGAAGAAGAGGGTGAGGAGATTGGGGTTGCTAGAACCTTTTTATTTCAAGTGTGCCTCTACTAGAGCGAAAGCGCAACACTTGCGGTATCGACATTTGCGGTACTTCGAGTATTGACATGTATATACTGGGACCTTTGCGGTACTATTCAAAATAACTTATTCTCCAAGCTGAGAGAGGATATTTTCGAGTGTTCAGTTGGAGGACAGGCACACAGTATCAACTGCTACGGAAAGACCAAGTTTTATTAGTGTAGCCAGCAAGTTGTTCTAGGAGGAGAATAACACGACTTTAAGGGAACCTGGGCAAATTTAAAGCAGATTAAAAATCTTTCAAAATATAAACCATTGTTAACTCACCATACATACACACAAACCTTTCTCACAGCGTAAGAACATGTAAATGCAAATATACAAGTATAAGGGTCAGTTATATAGAAAATGGAAAGAACAATGACTAGGATACATGGTAAACATATCTGAAAGATGTAAACAAATGTTTGTTTATGATTAACTAAAACTGGAAAATGTAAATAAATCCTTGTCTGCAATTAGTAGACTTTGATATTTAAAGGGAACTTCTACAAATATTTATTATTTTTGTTTCCTTTTATAGTTTCTTTAACAGTTTTCCAATAAATATTTGCCAATAGTTACTCAGAGTTGAAATATAATATTCTTCTTTGTTCATTTTTAAAATATTGAGATATGTTTAATTACGCGTAAGTATAACGAGATTATCCGAACAACAACTTGCTAGCGGAGTGAGTTGTCCATTGTTACGAGCATATTTAGGGACCACTTGAATTAATATAAGAAACAAAGTCAAAATCAACTTTCAATGAATTAGTAATTTATTTTTCTGATTTATGATAGAGTTCAGTTAGTAGATAGCTTCTCTTCTTTAAAAAAAATGCCCCAACTTTTGAATGTGGGTCATTTTCCTCTAGAATTTCTTGATAATTTTCGAGGTTACATATTCAGTTAATCGCTTTCTATTTTTCTGTCCATCTTATGCACTGACGTCTACGTTTGTCTTCAATGTTTCAATATTTAAAGTTCTGTTTTCATATAGGTAATCGTTACACACAGCCTCACGTTTTAGATACTTCAAACACTACACATTAGGAGTTGACTTACGTATTAATCATTTGAATCAGTGGTCCATTCTGTGCTGTTGATTCGAACAGTTTGCACATGGAGATGTCTATACTGGGAGTGTTTAACTGCAGTTCTACAAAATAATCTTTAAAAAAAATCTCAAGTTTTTGTGTTGAGGTGCATCTTCCATAATGGAAAGCCACCAAACATCAGCATCATCTACAAGAAGAAATGCTAGAGCAGAACACATTCTGAGGACACCCTCACCTCTGGAACTGATTTATAGTCATTTGTGAATCCCAATTCCTGAACCTTACTCCACAAGCACTGATTAAAATGGAATTACACCCACTAAGGTGCATTTCCGGAAACAGCAGACGTTTGATATAACAGTTTTGTTTGTTTGTTTGTTTGTTTGTTAGAGATGTTATCGCAGCTTGATCGAAATCAAATTTCATTAATTTTGGGTTTCAATCATTAATGTTAGCCTTCACCGAACTGAAAAATCTCTGATGCGTCTTACTATCTCTTGCTGGTAAGAGACCGAAGATCAAAGGAACAATGTTTGCTTCCTCCAGGTTACGTCCGATATCTGCTTGTGCTGTCTATAACTGGGCAAACTGCTGACTACAACACTGAAATGTTCCGTCCATAAAAAATGAAGCGTGCCCAGTTGTACACTGTCTTCCCTTCACAGTGCAAAATAATATCATTCTTCCTTCCTCTGTTGTGTCATCTGAAAGCAGGAAGTTTGTCTCATCATCTATCGCCAGAATACACACACACATCCCACGGTGTGTACCGCAAATGTCCCACTGTCTAAGGGAAAGTTTTAAACAGTACCGCAAATGTCCCAGAAAAACTGGTTTTCTCATTGTATCGCAAATGTCTTGATACCTACTACAGCTGCTGTCGGTGTGTTTTCCGGTATCTCTCGCAAGAATAGGGACAAGTTACTGTGGCCGAAATTTTTCAATAGTTGGATGTTGACAGGGTTGCGACATTGAATTATTTCACGAGCTTCGCTGTGTACAAATCTTTCTTGATTTGTCTAAAGCTTTCGATACAGTACAACACAGTTTACTTTTGAACAAACTGGAGAACTGTGGAATACGTGGTAAAGCAAGGGACTGGTTTGGTTCGTACTTAAAAAATGGTAAGCAGGTCGTAGAAATAACGCATAAGAATAATAACATTGTAGAAAGCTATTTATCAGATGAATAATATATAAAACACAGAATCCCGCAAGGATCTATTCTAGGGCCATTGCTCTTCCTTTTATATATTAATGATTTTGAAAAAAAGCATATCTTCGGCAGATGTTACTTTTCGCTGACGATACCACTCTGCTAGTGTGTGGAAGAAATGAAAAATTATTGGAACAGAATGCTAGGCAAACACTAAATGAAGTATCTCTTTGGATGAAGAAAAATAATCTTTTTGTTAATGTTGAAAAGTCCATTGCTACAAAATTTTCATAACAAGTGCAGTAAACCAATATACCCTAACCTATATCTGAACCAAAATAAAATTAACTATACAACACACTGTTCGTTTTTAGGTCTTACTATAGTTCATAACCTGACATGGGAATTTCATATAGAGTCAGTTATTAATAAATTAAATAGAATATGTTATGCACTAAGGATTATTAGAAAGGAGGTAAATTTAAAATTAGCTAAAACCTTGTACCATTCGTGTTTTAACTCTATCTTGCAATATGGTATGTTCTGGGGAAATTCAAGTCAGAGATTTAATCAGAAATTCAAGCCGATTTTTTCTTGTAGACATTTGTTTAAGGAGGTCAATATACTTCCACTGGATAGTTTATGTTTGTATCGTCTCTTTTTGTATTTGAAAGAACACTCATCGGCATTCGTAACAAATAAGGATGTACACAATCATAATACGCGAAATAAGAATGATTTTCATTTGTGTAATCACCAGTCAGCAATGTATCAAAAAAGTGTAAGTTATGGTGGTGTTA
This sequence comes from Thermobia domestica, assembly GCF_964235325.1. Lineage (NCBI taxonomy): Eukaryota > Metazoa > Arthropoda > Insecta > Zygentoma > Lepismatidae > Thermobia > Thermobia domestica. The sequence continues at coordinate 118,837,205 of NC_137463.1, read as the reverse complement.
AGTTGTACAACATGTTGCCTATTGATATAAAGAAAATATGAAAAGGTTCAGACAAAAGTTAAAATTATTTCTATTAGAAAATTCTTGTTGAGAAGTACGTAAGTATCATGACAAGGTAATATTACTTTATTTTACTCATGTAATTTTTTTTGTACATATGGCGCATGTTACACTTACTTGAGGACATTCCTCGTACTTGTAAATTCATACAAAATAAATAAATACAATACAATACTGTCTTGTTAGCCATTGTAAGTAGCCTACGATCTTCACTCGCCAAAACCAAACGACTGAATGACAAATTGGCAACAGCCGAGGTCATTGACTTCTTTCCCGAAAGATAAAGGGAAGGTTTCCTCCGTAAGAGGTTGACAGGGATGGGGATGAAGTATGTTTCACACATTTTCCATGGGCACACTTGAAATAGAAATGCTCTATGAGAAAAAGTTGAGCATTTCTTTTTTAGCATTTCTTTTTCAGCATCGAGACTATATGAGAAGTGGATCTACAGTTCAAGGTAGAATCTAAATCATTGTAATGCGTTCAATGCTCTCCCACCGTGAATCGAACCCAAAAATCCGAGCACCAAAAACTTGCACGATAGCCACTAGACCGGTGGGGTTGAAACAAAAATTGGTGCTGTCTTGTCTCGGAAAGTACTGTATATCTTTTTCTATTGGAAAAAGCTTCGTCTCGTCGTATATCTCGTTACGAAAATTCTGTCTCGTCTCTCTCATGTGCAACTTTAGGGCAGATAATAGTATAAGGTAAGATACTAGGAATGTGGCAATTTTGAGTGTATGGGATTGGTAGAAGACAAAATCCAATAACATTCCAAAGATGAACCAACGTTTTCCTTAAGAGCCTGACACACTAAAAATACAAAATTTACCATTTTTCTTTTGCTTGTTTTTCATAAGTTAAAGAAGATAATGAAATGCAACTTACTACAATCGTAGATAATGTTATTCTACAACAGCAAATATGAACCTAAAGAATTTTCAGCGTTGCCACTCATAGAAATTACAGTGTTGCCAGAATAATATTTACCCTAAAATCTAAGTTAAGGCAGCGACTATAGGAACGAGCTCAACTGCATTTGATTACGTATCATGTTGTTTTGGTATTCTGTGAACTATTTTTAAATAACATTATTATTTAAGTTTAATAACTGTATGTTAAAATTATTCGGTTTATTACAAACTAAATACAACTATTATTTAAAAAATAATCCACAAAATTCCAAAACAACATGATAATACGTAATCAAATGCAGTTGAGTTCGTTCCTCTAGTCGCTGCCTTAACTTAGATTTTAGGGGAAATAATAGTCTGGCAACACTGAAAATTCTTCAGTTCCATATTTTATGTTGTAGAATAACATTATCTGTGTTTGTGATAAGTTGCATTTCATTGTATCCTTTCACTTATGAAAAACAAGCAAAAGAAAAATGGAAATTTTATATTATTGTTAGTATGTCAGGCTCTTAAGGCATGAAGGTAATTAATTATCGCGATTTCACGATCGTAGAACAAAATATACAGACTCAACTCTTACGTAGGTGGGGAAACAAAGATAGCAAGTATCAAAGGTAAATTAGCAGTATTTGAGTGTATATACATGCATTTGTCTTTGCGTAGTCTTGTAACTTATTTCTTTTGGAGAAATGTGTATGGTGGGGAAAGTCCACGGAGAGATTTTAACGTAAACAATCAACACAATAGACGAGAGCTAAAGAGCGACAGAATTCGGCTCCCACCTTACATTAGGTTTAAATAAACATGAGGCAAGTTTTCCTCCCTTAGCTCGTAGTGATAAAATTGTAATTTTTACCGATTTACAAGTAACTTACCTTAGAGTCGCCACTCACTCATTCTATGGCCTATGGGCCCAGAGGTTCAATGCCGCGTTTACAAAACCTCTCCATTCATTTCTGTCCTTAGCCATCCAGTTTCTACTTGGTACTTCTATTTCTATCTGCGAGATCCATCTTAACATTGTCCTGCCATCTCCACCTAAGTCTTCCTAATGGTCGATTTACGATGGGACTTCCAGTTAAAATTTTGAAAGCGTTTCTACTTTCTTCCATTCTGACTACATGCCCTGCCTCCTAGACTTGATAGCCTTGACAATGTTTGGTAAAGGGTATAAATTGTGCAGTTTCTCATTATGAAATTTCCACCATTTCCCATTCTGGTTCCTCTTGGTTTGGAATATTTGTCTCAGGATCTTGTTCTCAAAGACTCCGTCTGCGTTCTTCACTCAAAGTAAGCGATCATGTTTCGCAACCATACAGGACAATAGGCATGATTATCGTTTTATATATTTTAAGCTCCTTCAAATCCCTCGACAGAATTTACGAGGAGAAAAGATTCCGAACTAAATAATAATACGAATTCCCTGCTTTTAGTCCACATTTAATTTTCTTTGTGAATATGGTTTTGGCCTGTTAATATTGATCCTAGATATTTGAAAGTATCCACTTTGTCGAAAGCATTATTTGATATTTTAACGCATCCATAATTTGCGAACGCCATAAGAATTCTGTTCTACCCACGCTATTACATCAATCTTTAGCTGCACATACAATTATATTGTAATGTTTACGGGTAGAGTCAATGATGGACCGAGATTTATCCCTTCACCAATTTTATTATAAAATTAAATATTTTGTGTTCATAAAAGTTCTAATAAAGTTTCTCTATAATGACCTAGGTTTGCAGGTTATAATGTTTTGTACGGGTAACCCCTTAGCTTCATAGCAGCCTTTGCGAGGTATGGTGCTGTTTAAGGCGATCCCCTTAGCTTTATAGCAGCCTCCAGGGTTTAAGATAGGTTGCGATCAGTTGGTCGACTGATGCCAGGTCCCTTGGTGGTCCCGCTTTTATTTGTTCTCTTCGGGTCCTTTCGTGAGGTCCACTTCCTTTCGGCTTCCTCCGATGTCTTCCGTGTTGACTTCTCGTTTGCTTCGTTGTTTGTAATCAATAACTCGTATAGTATTAACATGTGATGTGCTTTTGTCGTGATGTGGGGATCCTTACAATATATTTACTGTATGCTTTGGAGTATTTTCAGTCTAAGTAGCTATCACTGCTAAAACTTTAATAGTGTTTCCCCAGTATAAAGGAGTTACTACATATCTAGTTTAACAACTATACTCGCCAATATATTTGCCAATATATAAGAGGCGCCAATATCTAAGAAATATTGGAGAGTTCAATGGTTATTGTGAAAGTACGGTAATAACACAATATTCATTAAACGTATTTGAAAAGCATACCCATTAATACCTTGCTATTTTTTAAAAAAGATAACATATGCTCGTGTTATGGGATTTAATTATTAGCGATTTGCGAGTATTAAGTATAGAAGGAAGTTAATGTCTTTCAACTTTCAGCTAGTCACTATCCTGAAATGAAGGTTTAGGAAATCCCTTTTTTTTCAAACATCAGATTTGACTAACCCTACCTAAACGGAAAACGGACTCATTTTAAATAAAGATTCCCTTATTCCCTTTCAGATTAACACATTTCACAACCCAAGTGAGAATCAGCAAATGTTAGAGCATTTTCTTTACCAAGGCGAAGTTGGCTAAATCGGTCTCTAAATTCGACAGGAATATGACCAAGATTCAAACTTGCCAAGTTTAGTTTGAGTATTATTATTATTATTATTAATCCTATTATTATTATATTTTATATCGATTGATTGATTGAAAGGGTGTGGCTGGGCGCTTCAACAGAGATCTTTTGCAGCCTTCTGTGACACATTTAAAAAAAGAAAGAAAGAAAGAAAAAGAATAATAGCATAATTTTCTAGGAAAATCACCACAAATTCAGAGCGCACGCTATATTATAATAAAAAGAGGGCCATTCCATTCAGGAGTTAAAATGTCATAGCATTTAAGAGATGTGCAAATTCGATACACAAACGCAAGGACTGGTTAAAACACAAAGACAACTAAGACATCTTAATCTTCTCTGCTGCTGCAGCTCGGCAATAGGTAAACACACGTGGAGCCTCCCTTAATTAATAGTGAATATGAATATGAATGTGCAGGATAGAAAAGAAGATAGAACGTACCTAGATAAAAGCTACGACAAGAATAAAAATCAACATAATAGCACAGATAGGCAGTAGATAAAATTAGGAATAAATTAATTAAAATGGGAAAAAAACCTCTCACAAAGCAGTGGAAGACTTGGGCATGTTACAGGAATGAGAAAACTTTTAGAATCATGTGGACATCATCATCAAGCAAAGTAGGCACATCTGCAGGCAGTCCAAGGCGAGCTCGCTCAGGAGCAAGATGCAGACACTCCACGAGAATATAACGAATAGTTAGCAACAGTCGTTCTTTCAGGAAAATTGTTCCGGGGGGGGCACACTTAGTATTCCGGGGAGGCACTGCTGGTACTTTTCTATTTATTATTATATTAAAGGCGTATTATTTTGGTCTCCTCCAAGGGGCATTTTCAGAGTTCCGGGGGGCAGTGCCCCCCAAAAATACGTGTCTGGAAGAAAAACTGGTTAGCAAGCACAAAGGGCGCAAGAAGTTGGAGTTCTATATTAGTTTTTTTCTTCTTACCGGCTTCATTATTATTATTATTATTATTATTATTATTATTATTGTAACGTAATGTAGTGCTCTGATACAATACAATGTGCTATTCGCAGCACTGAAATAAAGATTATCATTATCGACCAGAAATATGACCTCCATCATTTTAACGATGAAGATAGTATGTAGAAATGTCATAACTTGTACTAGCATATGTAATGTTGCAACGGAAATTTTATCAGATTCTATCAATTTTTGCTTCTGAAACTTGAAAAATAAATTTTAAAGTACTTATTACTACCGAAAAATTGAGAAGTTATACAATTTGCAATAAGCGTTCCATCACCCAGGAGAGATAACACATGGCAAACTACACAGCTAGTATAAATAAAATTACAAGTGAGCAAAAAATCTGACGTGTTTGACTAAATCTGAGATTATCATAAACTCATAAGTTTTATTGTTCTCAGTGAGAGAAGAAATTCAGCTCAAAAGTCTTGAAATGTGTCACGAGAACGATTGGTTGCATCACGAAAATGTAGGCACTCACACGATCGAAATAGATTAGTTCTTCTTCCGCAACTTCGTGACTACTCATCCTACTTGTCGGAACTCCCCCAGTGGAACTTCCTCTTCCGGAACATGGAGTTAAAGCTGAAGAATAGTAACTTCGAAAACGTGAAGAAGATCTATTAGTATCGCAGAGCGAACTTAGCACGCTAAAAGAACATGATTTCTACGGAATTTTCCAGAACAGCAAAAGTGCTGGAATTGGTATCGCTGCATTGGTAGTGGATTACCTACAGGAAAATTGTAGCTAAAGTACCGTAAGACAGGGTTACTTTGCACAAAATATGAAAAGAGTTTCACAGTCTTCTGTCGGTAAAAACATGAACTGTAAAGAAGAAGTTTCAACTGTCACCGTAAGATAAAACATCTAACTGTATTTTGGCTATAATGTTGGCAGTTAACAACAGTTCTAATTACCGGGAGGGTTTGTTGTTGTACAGGTATGGAAAGCAGTCATTGTAAAGATCGACAAAATTAGAAAATATCACCTACAAGAATTTCCGTCAAAGTTAAATCAGTTTCCTAGAATACTACTGGGTATAATGGGACTTTGATGCAATAATTGAAATTGAAACGTGAAACGTTTTAAAGTCATTAAAAAAAAGTAAAACAGGGAGAAGGCGGTTTCAGCTTCTAATGGGGGTTACTTTGCACAGGTCCAAAATACCCCTTAGACAGGAAGGGCTGTATTCAGTCATTTTCAAGTGTTATTAGCATCATACTAAGAGCCTGACTACTGCATGAAACATATGTTAGTCGAACTCTTTAGTATGGTGCTAGTCACGCGTCAGAACGACTCTGAATACGACCGGAAATTATTACTACTGGAACCTCATGCATTCGAAATTTAGGTAAATTTCCTATTTAGGTTAATGCCGGAATTAATTTCTTCTTGGAAAATAAATTTGAAGAGTGGTGGATCCTGAAAATAGTTTGAGAGGGGCTTCACTCACAAAGGCTTTGTTTTTATTATACGATTTTGGGGGTGAGGAGGCTTGAAGCTTATACGCATAAGAATGACTAACATTAGATTTTTTAAAAAATCATGTAATTTGTTCCCTTATATATACGCTTTCGTCCATCAGTGCTATTCACAGTCTAGTCACCTATTCTTTGGTGAAGACATCATCCTCTCCCAGCGAGGTGTTCAACAAGGCGTCCCCCTAGGACCTGCTTTATTTGCGTTGACACTTTAACCTATTGTTAGCAATATCAATACTGAATTAAACATTTGGTATCTCGACGATAGAACTATAGCTGGAGACAAGGAAGATATCCTGAAAGCTCTGACAAAGATTCATAATCAATTTCTTGAGATTGGATTACATCTCAATTTCTGCAAGTGTGAAGTCGGTTTCCTGGGAATCTCAAACGAACAGGCTAACACCCTTCACACCCTTTTCAACGAAGTCGCACCTGGAATTTAACTTATATCACCCGACAGAGCCTCCCTTTTAGGTGCACCACTAAACACTGACACTCGACGCATCTTGTTACTGGACAAGATATCCAAATTAGATTTCTTTTTCACTCGCCTATCTAAGATATCTGTGCACTCAGTTTCTTTATCTCCTATGGGCCTCATTAGCCATTCCTAGACTGTTATATTTCTTTCGTAGTTCTCCATCCTGGCGTGAGACAGATCTTCTGGAACAATACGATAATTCCATCCAACTTGGCCCAGAATCTCTTCTCAACTGCTCTCTTACGGATAGCTCATGGCTACAGGCATCTCTCCCAGTGGATCACGGAGGTTAAGTATTCGTCAAGCCCTTGATTTGGCCACTCCATCTTTCCTTCCTTCCATTTATAGCTCTATAACTTTGATCACTTCTCTTCTTCGCCAGGATATTCATCAGGATTCTGAAGCTGAGATTAATGATTGTATCTCCCAGTGGACATCGTGCGGCAGACTTGGTCTACCTGATCTTGATAAGAGAAATTTACAATCTTCATGGCTCCTCTTATAGACTCCAGATTTTCTTCTCTTCTTTAGTCCCCCACTAATACTGAGGATAAGGCACGTCTTCTTGCTACTTCATCCCCTAAAGCAGGTGCCTGGATACAGGCTATTCCATCTTCATCCCTAGGGCTGCATCTTCCAGACGAGTTTTCGAATCGCTTGTGCGTTACGTTTGAGAGCAGATGTCTGCGAACACCACCGGTGCCCTGCTTGCGAAAGTTAGTGGATAAGAAAGGTATGCATGGCCTATCATGTCTTCACAGTACTGGCAGATACTCTCGCCACTCCGATGTTAATGACCTCATCATAAGAGCCCTCATCTCCTCTAGAATGCCTTCTGTGAGAGAACCAATGAGGTGTAGACGTGTGTAGACGTTCTTATGGCAAGAGACGTGACGGAATGTCTTTGGTGCAATGGAAACGAGGGAAGACTAACATGGGATTTCACTTGTGCCGATACTCTAGCCCCCTCTGATCTTCCTACCTCTTCCACAAAAGTTGAGATGGTTGCATCTCGTAGGGAATCTGAAAAGAGACGAAAATATAACAGTCTCTTGGACAAATAGCACTTCGTCATCATCGTCATCGAAACTTGTGGCTCCTGTGGTCATGAAGGACTGAATTTTATTAAAGAAGTTGGATATCGAATAACTCAACACAGGTGACACTCGAGCTTCAGCCTTTATTATACAAAGATTAAGTATGGTTGTGCAAAGAGAGAACGTAGCAACGATGCTGCCACCAGGAAAAGCATTGAATGAAATCTTCCTTCTGTAATCACCCTCCTCTCACCAAACCCACGCAATTCCTGCTAGATAATATATAAATGCATTGGTGCTACATTTTTATTTGAAATTAGGAATACCAAATCATCATTTCGTAATCCCTTGATATGTATCAGTAACAGTTTAAACTTTGTTCCTGGGACAAAATAGTAAATTAGTGTTTGGAAAAAAAATTGTAAATGAGTAAGAAGCAACTGTAATGTGAAAGAATTTGTAAATTTCTAAGAAAAAAAAATTTTCGTGTTAACATACTTGGAGAAATTGGTACTATGACAAATCCAATTTGACAAACATGAAAAAAGATATATATTTTCGCAAGCACAGAGAAAGGCAGAGAGGAAGGAATGCAAAAGGCATATGCAGCTTATTTTATATAGCATAGCTGGAAGGCAAATACATAAAGCAACAATCAATATGCCATCTATCTTGCAGTATCTTCTGAAGCTTTTACCCTTGCGCGTGTTATGTTGTCAAACGTATTTTTGAGATGGAAAATATATATTTCTTCTGAGTATACAAAATGTTATTAATGGCAGGGGCGGTCTGGCATCGCTGGGGGGCCCTCGGCTGCGAGAGGGTAGAGGGGCCCCTTTAAAAAATGCCCACTTGCGTATATTACTGACTATTGACTCATTTAAATATAGTTAGTACCATATTGCTTTATAGAGGTTTCACTTTAATAGCAAACCTCTACAGTAGGCTTACATTTTCTAATTACATTAATTCTACTATAATATTCTTTAAAAAACAAATTTTCATTACCTTGATCAAGGAAATACGGTAAGTAACCAATAAATGATGCTAGGAATACTTAATATTTTTCATACCTTATTACATGAAACTTACAATACGTAGGTTATTTCAAACTTTAAAATAGTGATTTTGCATAGACGTATAAAACATCATATAAAATCACAGAAATACATACGAAATGTGTACGTATTTTACTTAAATTCACTCAGAAAAAGAAAATTTTAAAACTATCAATCTGTAAAATTAATTATGTTTGAATATCTAACACTGTATTCTGTTGATGAAGAATATTGGAATAGTATGAATACAGTACAATATTTACTAACAAAGAAAAGAAGTCTCCTTCTACCCAGATCAAGTCCATAAACCTAACTCCTAAATGCTTCATTAAACAACGTTCTTCACTTGTTATTGTTGCTTCATCTATAACCAAATTTTTATCTAAATTTCCAAACAAGTTTCGTTTTACATTCATAAAAATTAGCTTAGAGAGATATTTCCACCACAAGGAATATCCTATCTACTGTTGACAATCAGCTTCTATGTCTTTTGCACTATGTCTTTTTGTCTTTTGGCACTTTATTAATGAATAACTTAACTAAAAATCCATGGCACAACACTCCCGAATGGCTCGGCTTGCCATCGCACGTACTTCAAACTTAAAGATGCGTAATCAGCGCAACGACACCCAAAGTTCTTAATATCGGCTTTCTAGACCGGAATCCGCTACGTCTTAATTCAGACAGCTAACAATTGTCCTCACGATGCTTGGTCAACACCGAACTTTTTGAGAGTCCCACCGGAAATCGAACTCGGGACCATGCACACCGTAGGCACGCGCGCTAACCATTCAGCTAAACACAATACTAACCGTCAAAAATACTTTTAATTTCCAACGTTACTTGTATTTTTGACAATTGAAAGGGGGGGAGCAAATAAAAAAAATGTAACAAAATTTCTAGTAATCTAAAATTTCACAATAATTCTTTCTCACACATAACAAATGAATAACAATATAAACATTCAGTACGGAGTAATATACGGGTTCAGCGGGGGCCCCGGTGCGTTCCAACGCTAGCACTGTCACTATTCTTTTCTGAGCATCAGTAAGTTATTACCAGTTTTATATTTTAGGTCTAAATTTCAACAGTCCACCCGAATTACTTTCCTTCAGAATGTCAACTAAATGTGTATACGGCAAGGTAAGTTTATATTAATGCTTTTTGCGAACATGAGTTAGTGCGAACGAGATATAGCCCTACAGGTTTGAAATAATTTTCACACATCCTATGCTTGAATGCGATGAAATAGTATCTAAATGTATGTAAATGTTTTAATACCAATCAAAAATTTATCGTTTTGTTTCTGGGGGCCCCAGAGCTCCGGGACCCTTGGCAATCGCGGACCTGCCCAGACCGCCCCTGTATATATTGTCCAAGAAAATTCACTGAATACGTCAATAGATAAGAAATGCGACCAATCACATACGTTCCTTAGTCACCCACGTGGAATATTGTACGTTATGTGGGTGGAAGAACAGAGAGTAGTTTGACATCGAAATGCTATTCCAATTATTGATCGCAAGCATTCAAAGTTTCTTCACAGTCAGTACTTGGAACTTAAGATAATAGCCTACTTACGTCGCCTCCAGGCGGTGAGTTCGGCAACTAGGCATTTCTCGTCAGCCAGACTTCGATGTTGTATAATACAGTGAAACCTGTCTATGTTGGCCACCATCGGTTCCATCGAAAAGTGGCCAACTTAGACAGGTGGCAAACTTACAGAAATAAGTGTGATTTGTGTATTTTTAGAATAGGATTTCTAGTATTACTTGATTGTAAAATTTTAATAAGCAGTGCCACGACAGCTACTTATAAATAATGTATATAGAGTAATCATAAAAATATACAGTACTAGAAAATATTACTATAGTATGCAAGAGCGCCGATTTCTCTGTAAATTTGGGGGGGGGGGCATTCAGATGCAGAAGGTATATATATGAAGATTTTAAGACAAATTGCACTCAAATTACACCAAATATTGTATACTCATAAATAAAATAGGGGCCACATGAGCTTTGGGGGACCCGGGCCCCCTCGGTTCCCCCAGGATCGACGCTCTTGATAGTATGTTTAATATATATGCATACCTTTCTCTTCCTGAAAACTAGTCTGGTACAATGGATTATTCGGATTGAAAACACAATAACACAAACAACCATGAAATAGAAGTGTATGTACGCAGTTTATTGAAATTGATATTATAGCACACTGAGTTATTCAGATTGAAAACAAGAAAAGCTAAGTTATAAATTGAGAAATTCATATGCAATTTATATGACTTCTTTGCTTTATTCTTTTTGGCAGATATGCACATTCTAATATTGTAGTTAACTACCTCTTGTTAATGAGCTAGAAGTGTTTCCCTCTGAGCAAGAGATGTTTTGAGAAAATCTTGAGGGAATTCATATATCAAAACCTCTTCTACCTTTTGACATGCAGTCAAGTGCCAATAAATGACAATTAAGCTTTAACCTTGAGAATTTTCCGGAATTACTAAAGCTTCCCACTGATGAAAGGAGCCGATATAGCCAAAACAGACAGGGTAAACAAATACGTACAACCATTTCCTGAATTCCTGTACGTGCTTTTTTTTATTCACATCTTCCTTCACCACCCTTTTATGAGGGTAGTGTTCTGGCCATTGACCTCCAAGAACAAATCGTGCGAATCTATGCTTCTTTGTGTCCAGTCACAAATACAAAATATCTGCCACTCATATGGGAATTCGAAAGAGTTAAGAAAATTAACAAAACTGTATTTTTCGTGGCCAAGATACGCAGGTAAATTTATCATTATCATCATAGGGTAAACATTGCTTCAGTGTGGCCAACTTCCAAGATAGACAGGTGGCCAACTTATAGAGTAGTAAGTAACGAATGTCTTATAGGAAAATGCAGGTTCAAGACGAACTAGGCCAAGATAAGCAGGTGGCCAACTTAGAGAGGTGGCCAAGTTGACAGGTTTCACTGTATAGTACCGCGACATAAAAGTAATAACGTGCCTGTTGCTGTTTGCACGTGGAAACTTATCGACAGAATCGCAAGTTATTTTCGCTAAGTATCACAGCCAAGAAAAATGCTCATACCTCTCCTTTTTGTAAAGCTATTTGAAAATAAGAAATCTTGAGACATTCTTCAACCTCTCCTCCCATAGATTACATGTAGTAGTTAACAGGGCTAAACATGTGCACTTAATGGAAATACTTAAGGATAGTGCAACTTAACCCATTTGTATATAGCGTTGGAATATCTTTCGCCCTAAGAACAGCTCTGATGACGGACACGGTGGCTCAGTGTCAGTGGTCGAGCTCTTACTTCTGGTGCGTGGAATCCCTGGTTCGACCCCAGAAAAATAAATTTGTAGTGGTCAACAACGTGTTCATAAGGTTTTTCGAGGTACTCAAGTTTCTTCACACTTTCTCATTCCACCAATTCTGCCACCATCATTCACTTGCTTTAATCATTGTCTCTCTAGCCTCACGTGCATAATCTTGAGACATTAAACCGAAAGATTTTGAAAGAACAGCTATGATGCGAGGTGGAATGGAGTCAAAGTGGTCGTGAATGGTAGTCAATGCATGCACTACACCATTCTGCATACAGTACATTACTTGCTAGGAAAGGTCGCGGGCTGTCACTGACTTCATATCGATACTATGCTGATCCGACTCATTTTTAAGTATTAAACAATTAGCCAACATTGTTTTTTTCAACTTATTGCTCCTCTTCACTTGTGTGTTTTTGTAGTTTCGTCATTAGCTTGGACACTGTCCCTCGTGACACACTCAATACACTTGCTATTTTCCTCACGTTTGACCATATAACCGAGTGACACCAACAATTTGCCCTTTAAATCAGAGAGGAGGCCAATTTTGATCTATTACCGTCTGCTCAGTCAACTGCATAATGCCGTTCTATTGCTCTTTGCCAATTACACAGTTTGCCCGCACAACACACCAACAGACCAGCGTGCGATCGCCAACTGATCGTTGCCAACACACAGGGATTTATTTGTAGCCAGGGAAGCCTGGGAATTTCCCCCTTCTAAGTTTTAACTTCCCTGTCTCTAGGTTTAATTAAGTCTTCCCAACCTGGGAAAACATTTTCCCCCTTTCTTAGGCTATACAATCTGTTTTAAAGTACAATAATTAAATTGCATGATTTAGTAGCAATGCTTTATTTTTTCAGTATGTTAAATGTTTATTGTCGCGCTATATTGGTCTTGTTTATAGAATTGCTTCCCGAAGGAAAAGCTTGATGTATGGTGGTTAGGCTTTTCAGTAGAAACGTTGTGGTATTCTACCCTGCGCTAGTGGAACAATTTCGAGAAGCTTCTACAAATTTGCAGAGAAACTTTCAGCAGCGTGCAATTTTTGGGGGGCCTGTACGTAAAACTCACTAAGTGGAATTTTGTTTATGAAATGTCCGTGATCCGAGATGTCCTGAAACCTCTATATGTCCTTAACCTGTTTCTACAAGAAAGGTCAGCATCCCTTGTAGAAACAGGCTAAGGCAATAAACAAAATTGAAACAACTTTAAGTGTTATGGAAGCGTTGAAAAGAAAAAAAGACGGCATGTCTATGAAAGAATTACGTCAGTTTAGAGAAACTGGTCAGTTTTGTGGAATCTCACTTGCAAAACACTCAGACAGTTCTCTTGAGGGTCTAGCAGATAACATACGGTCTCGCTTTACTAACGAAACGTTCAGTGAGGTCGAGGTTTTGCTACAGTCTAATTGGCCAGAAGAATTGTCTGCAAGAATGTTATACGACGACAAAGAACTAATGGAAATTTCAAAAAAATAAATAAATTTAAATTAAATTATAATTTTAAAATATAAAATTTTTCTTTGACGATTCAACCAAAATTCTGCAGGGATTCCGAGAGCTAAATGAAACCTAATATTGGGCCAAATCTACAAAATCTTAACTTACGAGTCAGTGTTCTTCCAGTTTCTTCTGCAGAGCGTGAGAGAGGCTTTTGCAGCTTAAACTTACAGCATACTGACGCTAAAAACAGTTTTTCTGTAAAAAATCCTCGAATCTCTTTTCATAAACGTTAATGGACCAGACATGACTTTTTTCAATGCAGAAAAGTATACCATCAGCTGGATACAAACTGGACATCATGCTGCTACCGTAAAACCAACTGGGAAAAAGACGGTATCCGATGTAAACCAACCGTGTATTGCTTTACTATTCTAAATTGAGATACGGTGTGTAAGTATTTTAATTTAAAAAGACAGTGTTAGATAACACGCCGTAAGTCATGCTTCAGCTTAACTCAAGGTGAAATCGGCAGTCAATCCTTTCTTGTAATTTTGATGTAAAAATGTAAATAATATACAAGGACTCAGTTTTGAGAGTAAAAATGAAAGAAAAGGTAAAGCCCCCCCCCCCCTAGGTAGCATCATATTAGTAATTGTTTAATACATGCTCACGATTCTTTGGAGACCAGATTACAGTCTTTGTTCAATTCTGGATTCGTTTAAACACCAGTATATTTGTTGGCCGAAATTTTACTTTCAACAGAACAGTTATAGGTGCACACAGCCCTGAATCTAATTGTATTAATCACAAGAGGCAAAATAGTACTAAAATTTATTTATGATATGAGGAATGACATTTAGTGCTTTCTTTTCCCTTCTATTTAATAAAATTAGGTTCAAGTGTATGTACCCCTATCACTGCTCTTCCCAAAGTAAACTCTTACCTTTTGTTGTATTTAGAATTTGGAATTCGGTGAAGAATTTAGTCTTCAAAAACCAAATTAGAATGAGCTAAAGAATTAGTTGTCATAACAAAACCGTTTTATGTAGGAGTGTGACACTTGTTATGACAAGTTGTGCGGATTGCAATTGTAACTATAGGGTTTTTACTGGATGCTGCACATTTGTCCTCAGCAGTAGAATGTAGAACGAAAAGTAAAAATTTAGGTAACGCATGTAATCTAACGTACCTACCCGTATTTATCATAAAACTGTTTTTAAAAAGTGAAAAAAATATGAATCTGGGACCTGTCAAACTACTACCATAATTTCAAAGTAGGCAGGTTTAAAAATAACGTTGTCCCACTCCGACTTTAAAGTTGTTCTGTTATACGAACTCAATTTTGCATAAATATTCCCCCCTTCTACAAAATCCACAAATAAATCACTGCCAAAACAGATATCTGATCTGTCTCCATGTGTTTTTATTAAATTATTAAGAATCTGTATGTTTGAAGAGTTAATCATTAGTTGGGGGAAAGTTTTTACTATATTAACAACACAATATCAAATAGTTCGAATCCTTAGGTTGTACTGTACCTTTGTATTATCAAGCTTTCTATGTAAACATCGAAATTTGAAATCAGTGTTTTTTCAAAGTACCTTTCAGATCCTCTAATACCCCCGAAATTCCAAAAATGTGCGACGAAATCCCAAGCACGAATTTACACTATCAACTAAGAAATGAAAAATAAACAAGCAAAACGAAATTACTATTTTCTATTTAAAAAAAAAACAACTTGGAACATTTGATATACACAATGTATACTAACGTTACCAACTATTTTCTGATATTATATATAGGGTGTTAATGAACTATACCGACAAACTTTAAGAGGTGATTCTTCACATCAAAATAAGAGAAAAAATTCATATGGACCTATGGCGAGAAGTGCATAGTTTCAGAGGTAGGGCTGTCCAAAATCGCAAAATAGCCAAATTTCAAGAGGCCCTATTTCGAATTCGAGAAACTGTGGATGATGGTCCTTATCAGTGTAAAGGAAGTCATGCATACGCAATCCAAAAATGCATATTTCATTGGGTGTACAGATTATTCCCTGCAGGGTGAAATTCCCAGATATGCAATCAACCGAATTTTGAGATATGCTCTGACTTTATGATTGGTACAAAGTAGGCGAACGATAAGCCTTGATAGCAGTGAACACAGAATCCTTTGGCGCGATGTAGTAAGTGTAAAGGATCAGCAGCAGCACGGTCTCTCGTACTCGAGAAAACGCATGGTGCGATGTTTTCTTCCACGCTTATAAGTGAAGAAAACGTGAAATATAACTAACTCACTCACTCTATGGCCTATGGAACCCGGAGGTTCAGTGCCGCGTTCACAAAAGTTCTCCACTGACTTCTATCCTTAGCTAATTGGATCCAGTTTCTACTTTGTATTCCTATCTCTGCGAGATCCATCTTAATATTATCCTCCCATCTGCGCCTAGGTCTTCCTAATGGTAGTTTTCCTATGGGTCTACCAGTCAAGACTTTGAAAGCGTTTCTACTTTCTTCCATTCTAGCTACATGACCTGCCCACCTAAGCCTCCTAGACTTGACGACCCTAACAATGTTGGGTAAACCGTATAAACTATGTAGTTCCTCGTTATGAAGCTTCCGCCATTCCCCATTCTCGTTCCTCTTGGGTCCGAATATTCTTCTCAGGATCCTGTTCTCAAATACTTTCATTCTATGTTCTTCCCTCAGAGTAAGCGACCATGTTTCGCAACCATACAGAACAACAGGCATGATTATCGTTTTATATATTTTAAGCTTCAAATTCCTCGACAGAATTCGCGACGACAAGAGATTTTGAACCGAATAGTAACACGAATTCCCTGCTTTTAGTCGACATTTAATTTCTTCGTGAATATGATTTTCGTCTGTTAATATTGATCCTAAATATTTGAAAGTATCCACTTTATCAAAAGTATTATTTAATATTTTAACGCCTCCACAATTTGCCGTATTACGGTCCCGACGCACTTCCATGTATTTAGTTTTCTCTGCATTTACTTCTAAAACGTGAAATATACCTTGACGAAATACATATCATCACACGTTATTCCGAACACAAAAAAACATGAAGCTGCCGGTTCCTAACACTAGAGATTATAGGTCCAGAAAAAGGCCCATTTAAATAACATGGGGAAATTCTTCATCCCCTTTTTAGACCTCCTAGAAGTTAAAAATATTCATTTTTGGCAATTGTCCTGTGGGTTAGTTCCGGAAAGCTACAACCATGCCAAATTTAATCATTGTAGCCCTAGGGGAAGTGATCAATAATTTATGTCAGCTCATGTAGTTTTATATATAGTTAAGATAAGAATATTATATATATATATATATTTTGTAAATGCATTCTAAATAAACCACATCATGCTACTGTGTTTACTTCTCTATCGTAAAACAAATGTCAACAGTTACAGTCCTCGGAAATAAAAGTTCTGATATCGGAAAGCTTCAGCTGTTGAGAGATAGAAAATGAACTGTGAACAGTATCATTATGCATAAAATTTCCACGTCAAAGTACGCTGTTTTGATAAAATGAAGAACAAAGTTCAGAACGTTTGTTTAATATTATTAGCTGAACTAGAAAGAAGGTTGATTAGAATAGTTTATGCTAAAAAAAAGTGTTAAGTTTTTATATTGTTTACTTTACATTGCATTAGAATATATTACAAGTTTTTCTAACATATGCACGTAACATTCGAGTGTAAATTAAACATTATTATAAGCGTATAGAGGAAAGAGATGTTTGAAGACGAAACAAACACCAATCGATAGATATTGATGAATTAAATAAAATGATATACTGTATGCTAGTATAGAAACTCATTTGTAGTTTTCCAGAAAATAGAAGATTTTTATTTATTTATTTATTTATTTATTTTTGTAAACATAAAAATTGTTACTGTACAATAAGCACAACACCTATAACGGTAAAGCTGATATTAAAGTATGCCCTCATAAATATCTTCATTATGACGCTAGCAACATAATGTACACAGGGTAATTATAAATAACTCTTTCGGTTTGAAAGGGCTGTATTATAAATGTGTAACACACATAATAACGAATGCTCGTACATGAAAATATACACAAAAAAAAATCGTTTCATATATACTGTTATAAATGTTCGAGATGTGGTTTCCTTTCGTTACACAACACACATCCATACTCCACATGTGCTCTACTAATGGTTGTAAAATACAGCTCTAATTCGATAGTCACTGCTTCCCCAAGCATATAAAAAAAAACATACACAGTGAAGGCACATATACTGTGTTTTTTTACATGCCCCCCAAAGGAATAAAATCACAACAGTTCAGATCTAGGAGGCCATGGAAAAGCGCTAAGTCATCTTCAGCACATAGCCCAAACTCCCACCACTTTTTTACCAGCAACACTTGAACGTCCTGTGATGTTACTATACAAGCATGCAGGTTTGAACAGTCGAATAAACTTAGACTGCTTTGATGACTTGGCGATACAGTTGCAAACTGTCTACGGCATTCACGCTACGTGGTAACAACAGAAAACGCTTCTCATATTCCGAAACAAGAATGATTTCTGCTATATAGACGTCAAGAACTTTCAAGTGTGTTCTTTCGTTTCAACATTGGCATAAACGTATTGTATTATTTATTTTTTGATATATTTCACTTTAAAACCGATGAATCATTTATAATCACCCTGTAGTATGGTTAATGAGATAAAGCTCACAATTATCATTGTCTTAAATTTCTCTTGAAATAAAACATATTGAAATAAATTTGATCGAGGCCGGTCGGGTGGTTTAAGAGTTATTAAGTCACAAACAGAGTCACTTTCATTGTTAGATATAGAGAGAGATTTGAAAAAAATAGTTAAATGGAAATTAAAATTTAAAAGTTAATAATAATTTTGGGCTATGTCGTATCAATCACACTACTGTATATATAGTCGTCTTGCGTCAAAATAAATCGCTCAACACATTGATCGCCAGAATATTATTATATATATATATATATATATATATATATATATATATATATATATATATATATATATATATATATATATATATTAATTTTACTGTAAAATACAGCGCCAGGTTGATGAACATCAGAAATTATACACGAAGCATAGGTGGAATACCTACTTAAAGAAAAGTATTCAACTGACGCCAGGATTACTCCTGCAATATGATTTTCCAGCGCCCTGGCAACAGGTAAGATGTATTAAATATATCAGCCTGGGTACAAGATCGTATATACGTGACGATGAAAGAACGTTCGTTGTGTATCAGAATGATACAGAAGCGTAGGTGGAAGACGCCGTGTGTATGTGTTTTAATGAAGATATAGGCTCGGTATCAAGTTGTCAATAAATGACACGGTTCTCACACAGCATGTTCTTAGTTTTTACAAATTAATTTTTTTCGCTATTTTCTCGAAAACTACGCATGAGGTTTTATCCTTGTGCATATCATTTGTGCAGCTCAATAAGATCTGTTGATTGGTATCCATATATATTCGACATATATATATTAAACACTAATAATATTGTAGAATGTATAGAAACAAGAAAATATATCCAGAGTTCTTGCATTAATCTTCGGTGTCATCCTTATCAGTTCTATGGCTCAAAATCGCATCAGGTTGCAATTTTCTAATACAAGATTTGACAAAATTCCAGGACTGATGCTAGTATTTTGTAGCTGCAAATGACAAAATTGTTTATTATCTGAGACTAAGCTATTATATAAATGCGAATGCAAGTTTCTGTGTGATCGTATCACGCAATAACTACTAACCAATTGAAACGATATTAATGATATGGAGCATGATTTTTAACCTTACACTCTCGAATGATCACATAATATTAAACTGATTAAAATGCATAACCTGCAGAAGGGAAGGGGAGCCATAATTTATGCCAAAAAAAAAGTGAGTGATGATATGTGAAAACAATCAGAAACGACCCATAGTCAAATCTATAGTTTTCTGGGTCGCTGATATGGATAGTGACGCCCCCGGATGCCGTTTAACTCTAATTTCATCTCCCATCGGCATGAAGATAAAAGGTAGAAATGGGTGACATTACGATTTTTTATCATTACATTTTCATTGTAACCAGTATCCCGAGAGGAAAAGGGATTCAAATACTTTCCATAAACCTAACCCTTCTTCGAGCAGGGAGAATACTTCAGAGAACGTGTGAAGATTTGGTAAAGAAAACAGTATTGTGTCCTTCTAAACATCTGTTATGGAAAATACTGTGCTTCTCATTGTCATGGGTCAAAGGGCGAGCATTCAGTTTTATTGTGCGAAGTTTGTTTTACCCGAGAAAAGTATGTCCTCACCAAGTCGTTTAGAGGATAATGTGAAACGAGTTCGTGACTAGTGCTGTCGAATTTTTGTAACATTTGCGGCTTTCGGTTTTTGAGAAAACCGGTTTTCTGACTCGAAACCGAAACCGCAAAAGTGGTTTTCAAAACCGAAAAAGCTGTTTGCAAAACCTAAACCGCAATTGCGGTTTTCCAAACGGAAACCGCAAAAGCTCTTTTCGAAAGCGAAAGCCGCCCGAAACCGTGTTTACGGTTTTATAAGCGAAACCATTGATAATAACCTAGGATATTTGTAAAGGCGTAAGCCTAACGCGTTTTCCATCATGTGGTTATGCTTAAGGTTTATTTTAATTGGGGTACATTGTGAGAGGTTTTGTATTTTAAACATAACCAATTCCCTCCTATACTTTTGATAGAAGATAATTAAATTAGGAAATTTTAGGCGTGAATATAAGATATAAGCCTTAAATGTTTGATTGATTTTAATGTTTTAGATTAGTTATGTGGTGTTTGTGAATTGGTTTATGTGTAGAGACATTCTTGGCAGTTGATAGAGTTATTAATCACATATTTGAGTTTTTTGTTGAAAAAAATGTTATGACTGTTACTTGAGGTTTAATTTTAGCATAAGTTTTTAATTTGACAAAATAGTAACTTTTTGAAAATTGTATTTGATGAAGACTATGATGTTTGGAGTTTGAAGACAAAATGTGCTTTTAATATTTGTTACATTGAAACTTTTAACGATATAATGTTGGGTCACACCTCACCATTTTGGAAATATTGTAAAATAATAATAATAATAATAATAATAATAATAATTATTATTATTATTATTATTATTATTATTATTATTATTATTTGCTGAAATTGTTACCCAAACCAACGTAGAACCACGCCATGATTAAGAAAATTGGGTTTATGTACAAGTGGGAATTTGGTTTAGACGAAGAAATTTATTAATGCAATATTTATATAATGAGGAAATTTATGATGTAAGTTTAATTGTTTTTAGCATTATGAAACGAATTTGCAGACAAATTACATAATATTTTTTTAACATTTTATTATAGATTTTTTATTTAAATTTATGTAAAGGATTTTTTTCTTGTTTTGTTTATTTTTAACAATTTGAAACTAAAGTACAACATAAATAAAAAGTTTATAATTAGCCGCTAACACCATGTTTGTCCTTTTCAAAGCAGAAACCATGTTTGCTGTTTTTAATTACCTTTTAACAATTGTGAATGCATCTATCAATCGAGACAATTGTATTGATTTATGTGTGTGTTTAACTTTTTTTTTTATTTGCTCCAAGACTATTATGGTAATATGCGCAGCACTGTGCGAAAGGGAAAGTTCGGTGCTTGTACAAATCACAGCTAAATTAGAGTTGCCATACAGGTATTTTAAAATCAGAAAAGTGGAGGGTTCTAAACCGTAAGTACTGATGCGAACTTTGGTCTTACAAATACTGACCTGGGATACTTCGCACTTTTTTTTTAGTTATTTCTTTGATGACACTTCCAATGTACTTTTTGGCTGCAGGGAAGCAAACTGGACCCCATCTGATTTTCATATACCTGTATTTTGTAAATTAGACTTCGAGGAACACGAATCTAAAGGAATTTTGACATTCCGAATTTCGGAACTCGAGATATTCGATCATAAAGTGGCCACGGAAGCAAAAAGGACCCCATTTGATTTTATATATATATTTTGTAAACTAGACCAAAATGAGCAATAATCTGAAGGAATTTTGACATTCCGACTTCCCGAACTCGAGATACTACAATTATACATCAGTTTTATATAGTATCTACGTATAAAAGTAACGAAGGAAGTTCTGTCGCTTTTAGACCTATCACCTTAGAGCATCGATACGTCACCTAAGATATGCCTGGAAGATCAAAAATAGTACCCATCAGTATAAACGACCTTCTGGTAACGTTCGGGATGGGCATGGATTCCTTCGCGGTAGAACTTGGTTTGCCCTGAAGCAAAGAAGGTATCAAGTGAATTTTGCACCTCTACTACGGACTTGAAGTGGAGTCCTCTAAGGTGAGTGTCCAAGGAATGGAACAGGTGATAATCGGATGGTGCAATGTCCGGGGAGTATGGCGGATGCAATAGTGTTTTCCATCCAAGGCGTAGGTAGGTGTCCCGGGTCATTCTAGCTATGTGAAACTTAGCGTTGTCCCGTAACGCTAAGTCCGCTTCCGTGGTTACTTTATGATCGAATATCTCGAGTTCCGAAATTCGGAGTGTCAAAATTCCGTCAGATTCGTGTTCGTCGTGGTCTAGTTTACAAAATATATAAAAATCAGGTGGGTCCAGTTTGCTTCCCTGCTGAGTTTTACGGTGTACATTTTGCTTCAAACTGAGTTCTGCCCTGGCTAACAAACATAAATTCGCTTCTATACGAGTCTTTAAAGTTAAACTTGAAATTGTCGTTCGGCCTAGTAGCTTATGGAGGCATGAATAATTCAAGTATGTTTGTCACAACATGTACAAACGAATATTCATTCGAATAGAACCTCCAATACATTACATTAACACACATGAACTACACAAAGAAAACCATTGTGCATTAGAGCAGTTCTCTCATTAGCAATTGGACCTGCACACGCGCACTGCTCAGATAGTCCATAGCCTGAACCTGAGCGCGAGTCCAAATTTAACTCAATCGCGATTATCAGAGGTGTAGTGGTTTACGTTGAACACCAACACTTTATCAACTAAGTCGTCTTAGATTTTTCTCCAATCATAAAAAGCGGGTGGTTTTTCGTGATTAAAATATGTTTAAGCGGGGGACGAATATAGAACCTGAAAATCGGATAGTACCCGCTAAAATCGGATAATATGGCAACACTAAGCTAAATAGAAAATAAAGTATATCCCTATTTAAGATCACTACACATGCAACTCATGAAATTCAATTTGAAATCTCATCCACTTAGACTGAGATCTTTTATATTACAGTAAAAGATCTTTATTCGCGGAGTATATGTTCCATAAATATGCCGCGAATACAGAAACCGTGAATACGGAATGGTGATTTATATGGGATTATAGGGGATACGTTCCTAGGTGACAAAATAAAAAAACAAATACATATATAAAAAATCAATTTACTGTAATTGAAGTTTTTGACCATATTGATTAATTATTATCTTCAGGCTTAGGCAATGGTTTGAAGAATTTTGTATTTTTTTCTTGCTTGGCAGTTTCTAAAAGCTCCTTCAATTCAGACTGATATTCAGCAGTGGCATTAGCAATTTGCCTCTTAAAAATAAGACTTCGTTCCATAGACGATTTTCATAAAGAAATTACAAAGCTCATTTGCCATTCTTAAACCTTCACTAAGATTTTTCAAATTAAATGTCACGTTTCCAGTGTTTGTTGAAGCCTCTTCTTCAATGGGCTGTGAATTTAACATTTGTTCCAAATCGGTTTCAGTCAAATCTTCATCTTGCAATTCAAGCAATTCCTGAATGTCACTTGATCCTATCTGTTCAAACCCATCTCATCCTATTCCATTCGCAATTTCGGCTATGTTTGCAGTCAAAGTTTGAATTTGCACACATTCTTCGTCATTTTCCGCAGTCAGAGCAGGCCACAGTTTTTTCCAGCATGACCTCAACGTGTGTGGCTTCAGTTCTTCCAATGATTCTTTTATGTTTACGATGCATTTTGCTATGTAAAATTTCTTCCAGCATTCCATAACATTCATATCAGGATTACATTCCATTTTATCCAATACGATTTTGAAGGTTTGTCTAATGTAATAGAGCTTAAAGGCCTGGATTATTCCTTGGTCCATAGGTTGAAGCAAAGCCGTCGTGTTGGGAGGTAAAAATGTCAGTTTTATATTTGGATGCATAGTTTCAAGTTCGCGAGGATGACCTGGTGCATTGTCCAAAACTAGAACTGCTTTAAAGTCTTTTTTTTTTTTAATAAGTTTCAACTTCATAAACAAAACAATTCCGGAACCAGTCACAAAAAAATAGCGCTTGTAACCCACGCTTTCTTATTAGCACGCCAAAACACTGGCAGGTCGTCCTTGTTTTGATTTTTTAAAGCCCGAGGATTTAACGATCTGTAAAGCATCAGTGGTTTAATGACACAATCTCCAGATGCATTAGAACATAGCAGCAGTGTAACTATCCTTTGCTGCCTTAAATCCAGGAGCAGACTTTTCGCTTTTAGAAATGAATGTTTTGTTTGGCATTCTCTTCCAAAACAGTGCAGTTTCGTCTGCATTAAATACTTGCTCAGGTTTGTATCCTCCATCAGCTACTAAGTTTGCAAATTCTTCTGGATATCGTTCTGCTGCAGCAGTGTCTGCAGATGCAGCTTTTCCAACGATTTTAATGTTATGCAATAATTGTCTCACCTTAAATTTATCGACGCAACCTTTCGATGCTTGAAATCCTCCATCTGTATATTCACCACTACAACTACTATCAGGTTCTTTAAAATGAGCGTAAAGACGCTTTGCCTTCTCCCGGACCATTGGACCACTCAGGGGCAACCTTTTTTGGTTGCGGTCTTCGATCCATAATGACAACGCCACTTCCATTTTTTCTATTGCTGGATCACGAACAATTTTCGCTGACAGTGAAGTTGAAGGTACAGACGACCTTATTTTATCTTCGGATTTTTTTTATATCGATCGTACAGTTGATTCGTTGGCATTGAATGAGCGTGATATGGATGCAAACGACTCTCCAAGGCGTAAACGATCAAGCATTTCTATTTTCATTTTAACCGGTAAAGTTTTTTCGTGTCGAAACTAGTTTTTTTTTTTTTTTTTTTTTTTTTTGACATTGCGTACTGTATAAATTAGGAAGACAGCGGTAGAGACGTGTTACTCGATCACAATTTTTGTAACGAATGGAAAGACGAAACAATAATATACTTTATTCATTGAGTAATAAGGTTGCTTTCATTCTGTTTGTTTACATTCTCAAAAACACCGATCGCGGCGAAGGCGGCTTATGTCAAAGTCCGAACCAATACAGCGGCGATATCATTTAACAACATACTTTAGGCAAAGTTGTAATAAGGTCTATTTTACATTTTATTAGTCCATTTGACGGCGTTTACAAAGGATATTGGGTTGGATACCTATTGGAATCCTTTTTATTATTATGTATGTACGTACTGATTAGATCCGCGAATAAAGAAATCTTTAGCCGCGAATATAGGAATTGAGTCGCATTTTTTAAATCCGCGAATAGGGAAAACGCGAATGAAGGAAGCGCGAATAAGGAGCTTGTACTGTACTCTTTCCCCTTGTTTTTAAAAATAGTACTCCCACTCTTTCTTTTGTTAACAAAAAAAGCACCACTTCCCTTTCTTTTTTTTTAAAGAAAAAGAAAAGAAAGAAAGAAAATCTAGATCGCAATACACAATTTTATTGTTGATTTGTTGCCACTTCGATACATGTTAATGTTGTGGTTTTGCATGTGTTGACTGGTTTCTTATCGTAAGTCCCAGACAACTGCAATAGTTTATATGTGGAGGAAACACCGATCATGTTTTATTCTGTATCTTTTTTTACTTCCCAATAACGATAGCCGTGCTTCTTTGTGAGAAATTGCAACTTTTTTTTTTCGGTCAATTGTAAAAGTATACTTAACAAGAATTTCCGTACACTTTAAGACATTAAGAAAAAATACGGTACCTTCTTTCCCCTCTGCAAATTTTGAGCATTCTTTTTTCCTGCGCCAAGGAAAGTTTCCCTCCATCTGGCAACTGTGAGCCGAAGTAGGGAAAGATTCTTTGCGGTTTTCTCGTCGTTACTTGATATTAGTGCTGTCCAATTTTTGTGACATTTACGGTTTTCGGTTTGAGAAAACCGGTTTTGTGAACGGCAAAAGCGGTTTTTAAAACAGACATTTCGGTTTTATGAAATTTCACTTTTTTCAAAAACCGGTTTTTGGCTTTTTCAAAAACTGATTTCGACAGCACTATTCGTGAACTAACACAGTCTTTATATCAATCACAAAATCGGACGTTGTTCAAACAAATGACCATGAGATAGGACATTTTCGCGGTTAAACAGTTCGAATCATCCCATAAGTCCCTTTTGCTTATTTCCTTAGCTTACACCGAAACTTAATGTTGGCCCTTGTTAAATATACAACCCACGACAATGGGAAGCAAGCTGTCTTCAATGATCGATGTTTCTAAGGGCACTCAGATACACACACTATCAAATCTTCACATGTTTAGCAAAATAATAGTATCACAGCATTAACCTCACACGATAAACAATTCTGTCATTAGTAGTGTCATAGTTATCAGTCCTGTCCCTACGTAATAAAATAAACCTTGTTGTTGAAAAGAAATACTGTCTTCCTTTCAAACAATCATGGAAGACGGTAGATTTTATACTAAGTGACGATTCTTTCTTAAAATAATTATTATAAAACATTACATAACGTTGTAATTGAAACTATGTACCTAAGCATGACTTTACACCTTTATTATACAGGCTATTACAAATCTGCATTAATTAAGCAATTTTAGGAAAACAAGTGATCCAGATTAGAGGACGTTCCTCTGAACTGCGCTGCTTCAAGTCCATGGCTTCACTGTTATCATACTATAGAACAGCGACTTTCAAAATAGATACATAGATGTCTAAAAGACAGGATCACTAGGTATTCAATCAGTTTATAGATTCAACAAAACTTGGAAAAGTTCACAAATGGTCCAATATATGAAACCCTCCCCAATACGAAAAAGAGGTGAATAAAATCAATAACGCTACAGATGGAGAAGAATGGAGTTTAATTTACATCTACCAGTATTCAGTTTAATAATCAAATTGTACACTACCATCTATTAGGCTTGGGTGGTGGAATCCCTCTGGATGCGGCACTATAAGACTACTTCGAAATGTAGATATGAAAAGGAAAAGCCTGATGAAACTGATAAACCAAGGAAGTGTCGGATAAAACAAAAGACGTGTGTAAGTGATCTTAAAAACAAACTTGTTTCGAGAATGTTTGGGGAAAAAGTTATGACTAATGTGACAGAATAAATAAGTAGAAAGATATTACAGTTGATGAACGGTATTAAAACGGATAATTTGTACATCAAGAAAAATGAACTGGTAAAATCAGTACCGGTAATGCATCAACTTTTGATAAGTCACTTTCCACAGATAGCGCGATACTGCATATGATAATGGTACGGTAAAAACAGCAATGAATAGACGTACCACAGTTGTTAGACGCAATAACTGCAACAGGAATTTTACTGAAATATTCGAAATAATTTTAGCGGTCTTCAGAGGCATCTTTATTTTTTAAATTCCAGAGTGGCTCAGTTGTAGAGCATCACCTCTGGTACTAGGAGATCCAGCCATGGGAGAACGTTAACATCCTGTTCGTGAGTTCTCAGGAGTCTCCCCTCGCGTCCCACATTTTCATTCCACCAATTCTTTCACAACCATTCACTTTCATTAATTAGTCTCCTTTAGCCTAAAGGGCATAATAATGGAAATGAAATTAAATCTTTCAGTATTATGTCCCACGGTATTCCGGCTAGGCTAAAGGAGACGGTGATGATGAGAAATGAATGGAATGGTGGAATGAATAAAGTAGGAGGAAACGAGAAAACTCCGGGAAAACCCACGCTCACGGTGTTTGTCCACCACAAAGTTCACTTGGCGCGAGCTGGGAGTCATAATAATGGGATTAAAACTACAAATATCGTTTCGTTTCAATACAGCGTATTAAAATTTTACTATAATCCATACAATTCATAATGTAATTTTCATATTTAGTCTTAGGCTCCTCATCTTTACTATTCAACTGTATCATTTATCTAATCTGGTTTTATATTTTTTAAAAAATAAAGCAATAAACCATTCCAGTCTAAAAACTGGAAGCATCAAACCGACGTAAACAAGCAGCGAATACAAACAATTGTTTTCTATTTGAAACTAGGTAAAATTCGCCAGAAGCTGAAGTATAACCTAACGTCAAACACTACCGATTAAAGTCGATGGTCAATATATAATGAAGTTCGATATTTCAATAAATATCAGAATATATGAAAATTCCAGTATTTGAATATTCGGATTTTGATAATAAAACTTGACGACTGTTGTGTGTTAATATTACAGTGCATATCTCTATAGTGCACAGTAACAGAGTGTAATTTTGTTCCGTCCGCTCTTCTTCTCTCTCTCTCTCTCTCTCTCTCTCTCATTTTTTTTTTTTTTTTTTTTTAATCCGTGCGAATTTTTCTCATGTGTCACTTCCAACTTTACCATTTCAGGACTACTTTTATTTTCATAAATCCGTCTAACATGGAATTTCTTCTGAGGCAGTATTTTAAGGTCGTATTTAAAACACCAAAATTTAATATTGGTAATAATTGAGTTTCTTTATACAGTATTAAACTGCGGTAGACTTTCATAAAATTCGAAACTCAAACCTGAAGTAATACATCTATAACTACTGACTGCAAGAAAGGGATAAGATTGAAGATAGATTCTGTTCTTTATACGCTGAATCCATATCAGAAAGTCATTACTCGCTACCTCTTACTGTCTTGGGTCTATGGAGTTCAACATTGAAACAAGAAGTGCTAATTGCTGTCTATCACTTCCTGTTGCAATAAATAAATAAAATCAGAAATGAAACTGAATCCATATCAAACCAATGCTTGTCGTATCTATTTCCATCCATTATGCGATCACTGTTATAACCAAAAAATCTTCACCACTTCCGGCTTCAGAGAGATTAAAAAAAAAAAAAAGTAGATATAAAAATAATTTTCGGGACGCTGAATTTGTATCAAAAAACTTCTTTTCGAAATTTTGTACTGCTTTCGCTCAATGTAAATAAGTATTGAAACCGGAAGTACTAGTAAATTTCAACCACTTCCGGTTTAGGGAGAGTGCTGCGGGTAGTGATGTTATGTCCTGAGACACGATTTGATTGCAGAAAGAAACTTTTTGCTATCTATTGCCGTTTCTGTTTTATGGAAATCAACGTTGAAGACCGAAATTATTGATTTCTACCACTTCCGGTTCGAATAGAGAGTTAAGGAGATGAAACCTATTCTTGGGACCATAAATCGATTGCACAGAAAAAAAACGCTTTTCGATATCCTTTAGAGTACTGAAACTAGAAGTGGTAGTCAATTTCAACCACTTCTGGTTTTCGTATAGGCCTACTGTTGTGGATAGCGCCATGTTCTCTTAAAATGCTGAATCGATTGCAAGAAAACAACTTGCCGCTACCTACTATCGTTCTTGTTCTATAGCGATACACGTTGAAACCGGAAATGGTTAATTTCAACCACGTCCAGTCCGAATATAGTGTTAACGGAGGAGGTGGGACCTATTCTTGAGACGCTGAATCGATTGCAGAAAACCGCTTCTCGATATCTCTTACCATTTTTGCTCTGAGTATCTGCCGATAGACAGATGGACGGACATAGCCGTTCTATAAGACTTTTATACTCATGCATAGTATAGTTTGGAAGTCTAATAACAATGTTAACAACCTTTCGGTTATGCCCTGTATGATGGGGGTGTTTTACTAGGGCAGATAGCATGTGTCTGTAATCAAATTCTTTTGGATTAGGGATTAGATTTTTGAGCTTTCGGCATCTATGGCCATTTAGCCCGTCACGTATATGAGGGATGGCATCCCTCGGCGAGCACACTATCCAATGAAAGGGAAGGAAGGAAGCGACCTGGGACGATTATGTTAGGTACCATCCCGGCATCTGCCTGGTGTGAATGAGGGAAACCCAGGAAAAATTCGGAACATAGATGTAAATTGCACTCCCGTATATATATAAAGTAAGGCGCTAAAATATGCAGAAAGTAGGGCGCAAAATATATAGAAAGTGAGGCGCAAAATATACAGAAAGTAGGAGCGCATAACTAAGGGTTGCTTGGGAGCGCTGAAGCTTCAAGTTACGCCACTGGATCGGAACCCACATTAATAATAAGCCTGTTCTTCGTAACCGCGGTGTTTTATAAGAGCTCAAAATACAATATCCCAGCTCAACTGATTCAAACCACATCGAATGCAAATAAGTGGTCATGGGAGTTAGTGGAGTCAAAATAGTGGGAGAAATGGGAGAATTCAAGAGAAAACACATCGGTTCTACAAGCCCTCATGATAGAATCAAACCGATACTCTCACCTCAGGATTCCATGTCAGAAAGGCCCGGACAAAAGGACGAGGACAGAAAGGCCCGAGTCAAAAGAGCTCGAGTCAAAAGGGTCCGCGACAAAGGCCCCGCATCAAAAAGGCCCGGATCAAAAGGACACCAAAACAAAATAGCCCGGATAAAAACAGCCCCACAGCCAAAAAGTCTGAAGAAATTAGGACTTAGATTTCTGGGCTTTCGGCATCTATGACTATGTCAGCCCGTCACGTTTGAGGAATGACGTCCCTCGGCGAGCACACTATCCAAGGAAAGGGAAGGAAGAAGGGATTGGGTAAGGAAAGAAGCGGCCTGGAATCTATAGGTTAGGTACCAACCCTGCATTTGCCTGGTGTGAATGAGGAAAACTCAGGAAAACCTCATTCAGGATGGCTGGCTTGAAAAAGCTTTTTATACTTCTTTTCGACTGATTGTTTCTACTGGGAATCAAACCCGTCAAAACGCGTAAAATTAAAGCAGCTGTGGAAATCAGGGATGCACGAGGGTATAGTATCCCCTTAGTAAGTTGAAGTGTTTGTCCAAAAAAAGGAAGAATATCAGTGCTTATTAGTAACAAATTATAAGCTTCCTAGCTTGAATAGTAATCTTAATTATGTTTGGTTGTTGCTTGTTCTGCAACAATCGCTATCGCTTAAGTTGGTTCTCTATGAAAGTTTTCTTGTACCTTTGTCTCTCTGGGTTATATTCTCGTGATATAGCTCGATCAGACTATTAATGACTGTCCCATTCCATTTTCACCCAGGATCAAAGTATAAAAATACATATAGTACGAAAAATATTCTGTGGAAAACTTTAATTTTGCTGCACGAAAATACAGGTACATCTGTATACAGGGTTAGTAAAAAAAAATGGGACAGAACAATAATAACGACACGTGTAGACGGAGGAAAAGCAAATGTTCCAATCGGTATTATTGCAAAAACTGCATTGATCTGGAGCGTGATCACTGTGGAAGTCAACTTTAATTCAGCCATATTGCATATCACACAATATTTTTTTTATATAAAAATACCTAAAAAGGTATGATTTTACACTTCAATTTAGGCTTGAATATTTGCACAAATGAGAATGTGAACTTATTTCTGGCACATTCGTTTCTGTTCATGGGTCAAAAGTTTTTAATAATGGACGACAAACACACTTATTTATTAGATAAACTAGCTTATAACAGCTGTAACTTTAAGTAATTTTAGAGTATAGAATATAGTTAATTGTAATTGTTACCTTAATTGGGAACGTTTTGCAACTAACTGCTAGTCCTGGAAGTGTTGTGCGGAAGGAAGAAGAATTGTGTCAATGTCAGTAGTCAGAATAGAGCAAAGTGAACGAGAAAGTACTATGTTACTAATTATGTGCGGTTAAGGAGATCGCAAGCAATTGCATATCGAGATGCGACAGTAATTTCAGCTACTTTTCTTGAACGTAACCCACTTTTGAAGTCAAGTGTCGAAAGAATTATTCGACATTTTGAAGAAAGTGGAAGTGTAATCAGGAGGGCCGAAATTCTACAGCAATGAGACAGTTTTCTTTCTTTCTTTCTTTTTCTTTTCTTTTCTTTTGTGTGTGTGTGTGTGTGTTACAATCCTTACAGATGATCTTCGTAACCACAATGAATTTTGCGAAGTAATGATGCAAAATATCGATCACACCAGTATTAACGTAAATAACATTATAACAACATTCACGTTGAACAGTTAGATTCTAGTCTAAATTGATGTGTTAAACTTATTTCTTTCCATAAAAAAAAGTGAAATTTCCAATATCGTGGAATCCAAGATATCTGCCATGAAGTCCATACCCCATTCAATGCAGTCTTTGCATCAATACCCACCTGCAACGTTTACTTTTTCTCCGTCCACTGTTTATCGTTATTACTGGTCTGTCGTAATATTTTTATTAACCCTATATTTTTTCACATGTATGTTATTTCAACACAAATCAGGTACTGTCCACAGAATATTTTTCATCTAATACTCTAAGCATTTTTATACTTCTCAGTCTTTTCTGGCTATATCTCAGGATATTTTTTTTTACGTAGGGTCCTTTTAACTCTGGCCCTTCTGTCGCGAGGCCCTTTCGACCAGGGATCTTTTGACCCGAACCCTTTTGACGTGCGGCCGTTTTGACCGGGCCTTTCTGTCCTCACCATTTTGTCCGGGTCCTTCTGACCTGACACCCACCTCAGAGGGTAGCACATTACCAGTGAACCACCATTCCCGCTATAAATATAATAATAAAATCATTGAAAACAATGTTCTTTATTTTAAAATATTTCCTTGCAGTCCGCAATACAGTATAATTTATGTAGTGTGAGTACTGAACACAACTATTATACGTGAACTGCATTAGATAAAATCAGGCCTGTAGCCAGCCTGAAAATGTAGGGGGGACTGGTGGAAGTTAGGGAGGGGCCGATCCAAAAATATTAGTTCATCCCATATTATAGTTCATTTACAAGCCTACCGTGAAAATTTTAGAGGGGGCCCGCCCCCCTAGACCCCCTGAATACGGGCCTGGATAAAATACTGATAATCATCTTTAAAAAGAAAAAAACAAGAATTGCAAGGAATGTCAGAAATTCAATTGTCATAAAAAGCTATAATCATTTTTTAACTTTGTTCTGAAATTAACCTTGCAATAGGCCTATATTTCTAAGATATAAACGAATCATAAATGTGCTACTGCATTGACATAAAAACGAGATTAAAGAGGAAAAATGTGATACCTTTTATTAAACTAATCCTCTTTTAACACAGATATATCTTATCATATTCCTTATCCGTCACACCAAATATACCGCTTGTGCGAATAATATTCATTGTTTATACAGTATATAACTTACATAGTTAAAGTGATACAAAGTTTCTCCAATGTCATATGCAATAACAATTATTGCAACATATAACCTACGTTTCCTGATGAATCATCACGAAAAAATCCGTTATCAAGTTATCATTTGTTTTTATAATTTTAGTATTCCATTATGAAAGGATTTCTTTATCAAAGCCAGCGACAACTGATACAAATTACACAATTGATGGTAATAAACGCTGTAACGAAAACAATACCACGTTGTTCAGTAATTCTATTATTCATATACGGAAAGTGTTATGTAACATTATATACAAAACACGAGTTTTTATTTCTTTGTATTTGTTGCAACCTTCATACAAGAATGTGATTAGAAAATATACGTACTGAATTCTTAGGATTTAGATTTTTGGGATTTCGGCATCTATGACCATTTAGCCCGTCGTGTATGAGGGATGACGTCACTCGGCAAGCATACTATCCGGGAAAAGGGAAGGAAGAAAGGATTGAGGAAGGAAGGAAGCGTCCTGGGACCTATAAGCTAGGTACCACCGGCATTTGCTTTGCCTAGTATAAATGAGGGAAACTCAGGAAAAGCTCGTTCAGGATGGCTGATGGGAAAAAGCTTTTTATAGTTTTTCGACCGAGTGCTCCTACTGGGAATCGAACCAGGGACCACTAGCACCGAAGGCGACAGCATTAGTAACTACGCTACACGGGACCACTTACTGAATTCTTGGCCACAACTATGTATTAAAAGAAAGAAGATTCTACAGAATTATGTTGTTGAAACAATTATGTACTTTGAAGACCGAAAACTTGATTTGCGTATACCTATCTAAAATGGGCTTCATTTCACATAATTTTACATCAAGATATTTTCTACTAAATACTGTAAACAATTATTCATGTATTGAAGTACTAAAAGCAAAACTCCTCCTACAAAATACAGATGATTCACGTCGAAATAATGAGCATGTGGTATCATATTTGTTAACCTCCGAAGTCACCCTACATGCATTGAAGGGATTCCTATTATCTCCAATGTATGTAATACATTTCTTTAATGTTCCTGATATTCCTTACAAATGCAGCTGCCTACGAGATGAGACGAGACCAGTGTTCTTCCAACAGAAAAAAATAAACTCTCAGAGACGAGACATCATTTCCACGATTACTTTTTGAAACAATGTTTACTTTAATATTTATTTAATGGTTCTTATATCCAATACCCAATTCACGTTATAACCTTTCTAAAACTTTTTTTTAAATAATTTATACATTTTTCTGAATCTTTGCTTGTGGACTATTGCTAAACAAATTTTCAAAGCTGAGACCTCTTAAGTTATTGAAATGTGTTAAATAGTCGATGAGTTCTTTGTAAGTTCGTAGGTTTCTTCTGAAGAGAAGTGTAACACAAACTTTGGTACTTTTCCCCCAAAGTATAAACGGCCTTAAACAGGTAACTTCAACTACTAAATGACTGTTCTTACGAAAACAGGTCAAATATGTATGAGCCTTTTTCCACGTAACACAGTGTGTTCTTAAGGATAAGTGATACCTTTACAAGCTGATTCTTTAGCTCAACTTAAAGTGTAGGTATTTTTGCAAGTGTTAAGTGTAGGTATTTTTGTTTAGTTAATGCTGAAAATACAAGGTATGGCATATAAATTAAGATACGCATTTATGTGCCAGAATTGTATAAGAAGCATTTAACCCTACGTTGCACAGTATCATGGGAATGAATACCGAAATTATCACATTTTCTCTTCCTTTTACGTATGCCTACGTGAGGAAGGCATCACGATGCAAAGTGGGAAGTTCAAATTCTTGGGAAATAATAATAATAATAATAATAATAATACCTTTGGAACACAAACATCAAGTCAAGATGGCCCGGTATTGTTAGTTGCTTCACACAATTATTAAGCAACTGTCAGGAACTTCACACACACACTCACACACACACACACACACACACACACACACACACAAAAGGAGAGAGAGAAAGATCGTAGTCAATTGTTATTTTGGAAATTAAAATGTTATTTTAATGTAATCTATCAGTCTACCTTTACCTGGTCTTGGCGTTCACACTATTTGTTAGTGACAATGACGTTTAATCACAGTGACTTGTGTTCTTATCTACTCTTCTTACTTCTTTAAAAATCGAAGATTGTACGTGTAAACAAGAAAATGTTATGTCTCATTTTACACTTTGTGAATTTTGGGCCAAGTGTCGTGTCCAGGTCAACGAAATAATACGGACAAGTCAATCGACGTAACTTTGTATATTGTACTGTCAGAGTTTCAGAAAAAAAGTAGCAGTGTCACATGTGTACCATGTGAAAGTAGTGATTGAACATATTTTTCGGACGCTTAATTGATTGCAGGAAACCACTTCTCGCCATCTATTACCGTTTTTACTCTATAGTGATCAACGTTAAAACCGGAAATGAAATGAAATGAAATCTTTGAGTTTTACGTCCCACGGTTATGCCGGTTAGGCTAAAGGAGACGGTGATTATGAGAAATGAATGAAATGGTGGAATGAAGAAAGTGGGAGGAAACGGGAGAACCCCGAGAAAACCCACGCACACGGTGTTTGTCCACCACAAAGTTCACTTGGCGGGAGCAGGGTTTGAACCCGGGACCCCATGCACCAGAGTTGAACGCTCTACCACTGAGCCACCGCGGCCCCAACGTTAAAACCGGAAGCGGTTGATTTATGCTACTTCCGTTTTGAATCGCGAATTCAAAGACAAATTGTACCTATTCCTAGAATGCTAAATGGATCTTTTTTTTAAAAAAAAAATGCTGATCACTCTCTCGTATCGTTTTTGCTCCACGTAGAGTAATATTAAAACTGGAAGTTTTAGTGTATTTTTATCACTTCCGATTTTAGTAGACAGTTAAGAATGGAGATGAAATGGATGCTTAAATGATTGCAGAAAACTGGTCCGCTCTCTCTATTACCGATTTTCCTCTATAAGAAAGCGATCAGTTAAAACCAGAAGTGGTTGATTTCTGCCACTTCTGGTTTAAATAGAAGATTAAGGGAAATTCCTGTCTATTCTTAGAATGTTACATGGAGTCCAAAATTCCGCTTCTCGCTATCTCTCATCAATTTCGTTCCATGTAGAACAATATTGAAACCGGATTTCTATCACTTTTGGGTTTAATAGAGGGTTAAAGATGGATACGACATGTATTCTTAAAACGCTTAATCGATTGCAGAAAACCGCTTCTCGCTATCTATTACCGTTTTCAATGTATAATTATCAACGTTAAAACAGGAAATGGTCGGTTTCTACCACTTCTGATGAATTATTTACTTCCATCGAAGAACCTGTATCCTACGTTTTGCCCTTCTGCCTTTTGGCCAAAATTGATAGTGCTCCATCAAGTAGTTCTTGAGATTTCTTGTCTCCCGGATTGACGGACAGACAGTGTAAATGAGTATTGATAAACTAAACTCCATAAATAAGAAAATTAAATATCTACTCTTACGTTCCATGGTTATAAGTATCCTTTAGGCTAAAGGAGACAGACGATTAATTAAATGAATAATTATGAATATAGTTGTAGAAATGAGAATGTGTGAGAAAACGGAAGGCCCCAAGAAAACCCACGCAATGGTGTTTGTCTACCACAAAATTCACTTACCATGAGCTCGGATCGAATCAAGGACCCCATGCACCAGAGGTGAACGATCTTCCACTGAGCCACCGTGGACTCATATACTTTAAAATGAAAAGAAATCTAAGTTTTACGTTCCACGATTATGCCGGTTAGGCTAAAGGAGACGGTGATGATGAGAGATGAGTGAAATGGTGGAATGAAGAAAGTGGGAGAAAACGGGAGAATTCCGAGAAAACCCAGGAGCACGGTGTTTGTCTACCACAATGTCCAC
This sequence comes from Thermobia domestica, assembly GCF_964235325.1. Lineage (NCBI taxonomy): Eukaryota > Metazoa > Arthropoda > Insecta > Zygentoma > Lepismatidae > Thermobia > Thermobia domestica. The sequence goes on along the minus strand of NC_137463.1, from coordinate 118,800,476 downwards.
ACGGTGCGAGCTGGGATCGACCCAGGGACCCCAAGCACGGGAGGTGAACGCTCTACCACTAAGCCACCGCGCTCCCGGTAGGCCTCATATACTATCTTAAGAATTCCAAAACTTAACTAAGACGCATGTTTGAGATCAGGATCATATTTTTATTTACTTATTATTACTACAGTATTATTTTTAAGGGAGGAGAAATGTCAGAGGGAGGGGTCAGATTTTGGACGAGTCATGAATCATGTGCGAAGTGTTCAAACTTTCTACAACTGAACAAATTTCACCTGGAATTTGCAAACATTTGTCAGCGATACAAGTGCACTTACATTCAAAAATATAGAACTCCCTTTCAGAAACTATTTACTTCTTTATGTGTAATATGCTTTGTTACATAACCTTAGAACAGACTTCAAACAGACATAAAATATATGCTTTAGTCTGCAACAGATCTCGGTTGGTTCGTATTTATAGCGTTCCTTTTCAGTAAACAAGGCTACACACTATCTATATAAGACGTAGATTTACAGTTTAAGATGGGATCCGAATCAATGTAATGCTTTAAAATTTCAAATCTGTCCCATCGGGAATCGAAGTCGGATACCCGTATAACAATGGCATGTGCGGTTAACCACTAGAGTAGCGAGGAGAGTAACCTGGCTAGGAATAAAAGTATATACATGGGTTAATGGCACGGACCACTGGGCTCAGCAGTGTGCGTAGTACTTCACCACAGTGTCTTAGTAAAGTAGGCTATTGAAGCCGCTCCTACCAAGGGAGATGGATCGGTGTCTCCTAAATGGAAATATCTGAATGACACACACATGTTGCATCACCAATTAGAGCCTTTCTATTTCAACTGTACCCCTTCTGGCGCTGCTGTCGATGTGTGTTTTCTCGTACCTCCCTCGAAAGAGGAGGGACAAGTTGCTGAGGCCGAGATCTTTCAATTGTTGGATGTGGAAGCGTTGCCACAATGAATTATTTCACGGATTTTGCTGTGTTCTGTCTTGTTAGGCAGTCTAAGTAGCCTACGATCTTCACTCGTCAAGAACAAATAACTGAATGACAAATTGGCAACACAGCTGAGGTCATTCACTTCTTTTATCCAAGCAAAGGGACGATTTCCTCCGTGAGAGGGTGAAGGGGTGGGGACGAAGTATGTTTTGCATATTTTTCGAGGGCACATCTGAGATAGGTAGACTCTAGTATTTTAATGTAGATGTACCTCTTCCGTAAAATGAGGTAGGCACGGGTTGGAACTATGTCGTCCTTACCTGGGGAGGGAAGCCTTCAGGATATCTTTTAAATTGACGAGTAAGGAGTGCCCTTCTATCCAAGGAGGTGGGTGGTTGGGTGTCTGTGCAGTACCTCTTGGCGCTAGTAGAGTTACAAAAAAGAAGGCAGGGTCAGGATTAAAGTTCCCCGCCCGGGTCATCGTGGGATTCCTGGTTTGAAGTGGATTCACCCGAACTATGGTCATACCGTGGAATTCAGTTACTTGGGGCAGTGTTCTCCAAGGGAGTGACTTGCCTTATAACGCTCAGGTGCTGTCACGGCAAGTGGCGGTGGGCCCCCCACTCCTCAGGGATCACTCCAAGACCATAATGACAGAGCAAATACAAGTATACTGGGATCTGACGGTTCAAGGTATTTTTTTGAAGCCCTTTGTAAACAGTTCACGGATCGGTCACACTTAAAGGCTGGTCCATTAAGAAGGTCACCCTCGATGGTGGCCACAATGAATGCAGGCAGGTAGACACTCTCCTTTGTAGGGTTGTTATTGTGTTTGTTTATAAAACATGAGTAAAAGCGCCTGGGTAGTTTTTGAAAAAATCGTCTGAAAAAAAAAACACCTTAAAAATAAACTACTCCTTGTGGATGTTTTCAGAAGAAATGACTTACACCACATTACAGACTTATTTAAGATATATTAAGAAAATTGGTTGTACAGTTTCTGAGAAAATCGTCCCATTCCAAAAGAACTTATGCTACATTATAATTATTGATGAAATATGTATTTATGAAATGTGAACAAAATATTTTTATTAAAAACCAACTGAGAAAAAAATACCTCGAATAGACTCATGGATTTACCAAAAGAACAGAATATAAAGTTGTTCCACTTTAATGAAATATGAACAAAATAGTCTCTGAGAAGTTTTTGAGAAAATCTCCCGATAAAATCGCACCCCCAAGAATAAACTACTTTTTTTATTATTTTTCAGGGGAAATGCCTTACATTGTATGGTAATTAATGAAATACTTGTTTATGAGAACAAAATCGCCTCCGACGTATTCGGGAAATTCGCCCGATAAACACTTACACCAAAGAATAAACTACCCCTTATGAATGAATCTTTGAAAGAGAAAACACTTACACCACATTGTACTTTCATTAACAAAATACATAGGTGTACTTATCTAAAATGAACAAAATCTCCTCGGTGTTTCTGAGTAACTAGTCTAAAAAAAAAAACACCCCACCCCCAAGGGTAGACTATTTCTTGTGGATTTTTTTAAATACCTTAAACTGTATTATTAAGCTATTAATGAAATATCTATTTATGGAACAAAAACAAAATCATCTGAGTTGTATTAAAGACAATATCTAAACTTATACATTATAAGGTTGTAAACGGTATATTGATTTATGATGTATAAACAAAATCGTTAGAGCAGTTTTCAACAAAATAGCAAATTTTGATTTTGTTCTCCTGTAAACTGTTTGTATTTTCGGGGATGAAAAAATTTGAAAAAACGCATTAGAGCAGGGGTTCTTGACCTGTGATACGTGGTACGCGAGACGCTGTTAGTGGTACGTACAACTTGTGGTACTCTTCTTTAATATGCTTTGGTGGTACGCCGGTGGAATAGGTTGAGAAATCCTGCACTAGAGAATCTTATAAAACCATATTGCCAATATTAGCCACAGCCGACAAAGATATTGATAATCAATAACTGTCCGAAGCATATATATCGGAACCAGTGACGATCCCAACTTTAATTTCTTGGGAAAGGGGGATACACCTATTCTTATATACAGTGGTCGAAATGAGACAGTATGCCTTGGTATGCCATACCGTTTCTGTTTCTTTAGTGATGAAGGCATACCGTCTCTGTTTTTTCAATGATTAAAACATACCGTCACTAAAAAGTACTGCCATGTCGTGACAAAACGCTGTAACTTTGGCGCAGCAGTTTTGCGAAAAAGAGAGTCAAGTTTTCATCCGAAAATGTGATCTGTATCGTGTAGAACCAGTGTAACTAGGCAATAATGGTCAACCAATCAATTTTCACCAAATTTATATCACACAACATGCATTTACGTAACATTACATGTAACCACGTGTTTCCAAAGTCAAGATACACTGGTTCTACACGATACAGATCACATTTTCGGATGAAAACTTTACGGCTCTTTTTCGCAAAACTGCTCCGCCAAAGTTACAGCGTTTTGTCACGACACGGCATGCTAAATACCTTTAATAAATCCATTTTTATGCGTAGTAATTGACGAATATCTTTGCACGTAAAAAGATTTCATTTCTTTTGTAGAAATAATTTCTAAGCCGACAATAACGACATCTTTATCCTACCTTTTGTTTTTAAAATGAAGTGTCTTCAAAGAAGTTCGCCTTGTTTATATTTTGATGTGCCATACTGAATTGCTTTCTTATATATGTGCGTGTCTGCTTGCCTTGATACATATAGATGGTGTGTTTTGAGCATTGGCGGATTTATGGGTTGTCTGTTGTGGGGGCGAACTTTTCGGGGGTTTGGAATATCCGTCAGTCGAGTGAGGGTCCGGGAGTTTTCCCGCAAGAAAATGTTAAGACAAAAATTCAGTTTTTGAGCATTTTTGTGTATAATTCTCTATATTACAACATAAGATAATATTCTTTTTATTTTTCCACAAAGTTGTTGGCTGGAGATCAAAATCTCTCCATGTCCCCCCGCCCCGTAACTACAGAGAAGCATACCAATGCTTTTCATTCATTATGTAAATAGAAATGCAATATTTCAGGCAACATACCCTCACTGCATTTCAACACTTAGATAGCCGGTATGTCGAGTCAAAATCGCAATCAAACATACCGCCTCTGTTTTTTTTACCACTTCGAAGACTGCTTAGATAGATAGATAGATAGATAGATATAGATATAGATATATAGTTAAATATTACTGAACCTACATTGTAATACTATCTGTCTGGTGGAGCAGACAGTCACTGGGAGGAGCGCTCGCCCCCTTGCCTCTCCTCTGGCATCGTTTTCGTCACTAATCGGAACATAATGAGCTGCTTAACCTATGTTTATTAAAAAATGTATTAGCCTATCTATATGGCAACTCCTTCAGTGTTGGCAATAAGCATAGCTTTATAATTTACTACAGATTTATCCTCGACTGAATATAAACGTGTACTAAGCTGTGCGTATATCGCTTTAGGAACATCCTATTCTTTCATATATATAAATATATACAGGGTGTCTCAACAGTCCACTGACATACGGTAACTCTGTTATTATCAGAGCTAGAACAAAATGTAAGAGGGGAAACTGTCTCCAAACATGACGTTTTCAATCTAAGGTGAAGAATTTTTTAAATCATACGAGCTGTTTGGGCTATACACTCTTTTTACGCCCAAAGTTAAATGAAAATGAAACGTTGCCCTTTACCTGGATCCACAACAGAAGACAATGAAGTTACTGTCTGTTACGCTAACGAGTCGATGGGCAGCTCCCATTTCAAACATGCCCCGTTCACCATACTCTTACAAAATTTGTCCACTTCCCGTAATGTCCTTCCCTTCCGAGCTCCAAGTACTGTAAATGGCAACGTCGCATTTTCATTTAACATTGAGCGCATAAAGAATGTATAGCCCAAACGGCTCGTCCGATTTTAACCCTTTAACGGACCATTTTTTCGATCACACTGATTTTTTTAAAATTTGGAGTGGTTTCGGTGTAAAAAAACATGTGATTTTTTTTAAATTAATGCTAATATGGGATCTACGGGATATTTTATGGTGTTTGCATATAGAGTCTAAGCAAAGTTGCGCGTTGATATCTGCAAAGTCCATTAAAACCAGATAAAACCAATAAAATGCGACGAATTGTCAGCGTACTTGCACTTTTGGACTCATTACACTTCTGTCTAACACACACACACACACAAAATCAATAATTCAAAACCTGTCCACCTAAACGAGCAAAGAAAGCTCAAAAATGACAAGATGACAACTCCTCGTGCAGCAAGTAAGACAAAGAGTCCAACGCTGGCTTACTATGACATCTAACGGGAAATTCAGAACTTTATTAGTGAAAGAGCGTCTAGCTGATACACAAAGCTGCTTTTCTATGTCCTAACTAGGAACTACATGGTGCAATACAATTACAAAGTGAACTTTGCATATATGCAAATCTGCGCGTTGAAGGGTTAAAAATGTTAAGAGTGCAATTTGTGCAGAACATTCATAGGAACCAATACAATAAATAGAAATAGAGCAATTACACTCTATTAATTTTAACAAAATAGATCCAAACTTTCCTAACCCCAAACTAACCCGACCCTATCCTACTTATTCCTATCTTGCGTCATGTCAACAATGTGACAAAATCACTTGTTCTGCACAAAGTGAGCCCTTACCTTAAAAATTCCTTCACTTTAAATTGAAAACATTATATTTGGAAACGGTTTCTCCTGTTACATTTTATTGTAATTCCGATAATAACAGTTACCCTATGTCAGGGGACTTTGGAGACATCCTATATATATATATATATATATATATATATATATATATATATATATATATATATATATATATATATATATATATATATATATATATATATATATATATATATATATATAACTTATACCTCGTATATATAGTTAATAGAAAACTACCAACTTACCTTATCTGGGAAAGTACCATTTCTTCAGGAGATATGAGCCTCCAAGATCCATGTAAATATTCTCTGCACAGCTGATACGCTTTTTCACGAACATCTTCTGTTTGTAACTCACTCATGGTTATTTATTTATGTCCTTAGTCCGTGTGTTATTGAATATTAGCTTTTTAATGCGACATTTTTTTAAAAATCACAACTAGGTCTATTTAAAAAAAAAACACTGTTTTGACGTGGTATTACGTTCGCGTGTTGAGGTTGTTTTCTGAAACGAAATAATACATATCAGCAAATCCTTTAACTCATTGATGTACCCAAGTTCAAATTTATTAATAGTTTCATTGTTATCATACAGTATAACGAAGACTGTAAACAACAATTAAGATGGCTGCATATAACCGTCGTTTTTTAATAGAATTGTTTTCGTAGTCTATCCACTAGGTTATTCACGTGAGGTTGAATGATTTTTGAGAACAGCTACAGTCATGCAACGCGATGCAATGCAAGGCATGGATTGTGGAGAACTGGAATCAATAGCTTGTGTCTAGCCAGGCAGGCGGCCACGTTGTCACTAAATCCTGCAGTTTACGGTGACGAGTGTTGAATGCTCTAGCGAACGACGCAAGTGCTATCGTTTCTCCGTTTCTAACGAAGTCACTTTATTGATGAAATGACGCTTGCGCATTTCCTGCCCTAAAAATGCAATACCATAATTATAGAATTGTCAGTACATGATAACGCATATAAAGTTGCACAATGCTTCGAGAGCAGTAATAAAAATTTTAAATACGCCTACTATTACTAATTTGTGATCGTCTTTTTTTTAAAAAATAATTTATTCACATTTGTTTTCGAAATTTCGATATGGAGAGCATGAAATTTCTAGTTTTACGTCCCATGATTATTCCCTTTATATTAAAGAAGATGGATAAAGTAAGAAAGTGAATTATTACGAAATATTGGTGGAATGAAAATACGGAAGGAAACGAGAAAGAAATGGAGAAAAGTAGGTTAGTATAATGGAAAATCAATGAGAAAATATTGAATATATCAGTGAAGAAATCAATAATTTTGGAGAATATTGAAAACAAAAGAAGAACAACTCCTAGGACACGGAAAAGAAATGTATTCGGAAGGATGTGATAGTATAGAGGAAGGAAAATGAGGGAGGAGGATTTTTTGTTTGTTGAAGTTGAGTCCCTTTTTATCACCAAAGCAATATGAGATGTGAACTACAGTTTAAGGTACAATTCACAATTCGAACAACTATAGGGGCCGCGGTGGCTCAGTGGTAGAGCGTTCATCTCTGGTGCTTGGGGTCCCGGGTTCGATCCCAGCCCCCGCCAAGTGGACTTTGTGGTGGACAAACACCGTGTGCGTGGGTTTTCTCAGGGTTCTCCCGTTTCCTCCCACTTTCTTCATTCCACCATTTCATTCATTACTCATCATCACCGTCTCCTTTAGCCTAACCGGCATAACCGTGGGACGTAAAACTCAAAGATTTCATTTCATTTTCGAACAACCGTAATATATTCAAATGCTCTTCCACAGGGAATCGAACCCAGGCTTCGTACACCATAGATCAGTAGGAAGGGCGACGAGTTAGGAAAGAAAGGGGATATAATCAAAACGAATAGACTTACTGAAAACAATAATGAATGATTTTTTTTTTCAATTTCTATGTCATCATAGACTTAAGTGACTTATGCCAGCATAGACATATATATGGGGCAGGATGGATGTTGTCCCCTCTCTACCTTTTTCATATAACATATAGACAACGGCGCCGATTTTCCAAAATTTATGTGGGTGCACATCAACGGCAGGACGTGTTAGCTTATACCGGTATGTTTTCAGGAAAGTCTCGATATTTGATTGATTTATTTTTAGTTAAAAACTATTATCACTGCGGAGAGGGTTGTACTGTGATAAAGTAAAATATAACGGTACTATAAGGATAAATTGGGGCTACTCTAGTTCAGTCGGTAACACGGCTGACTTAAATGCAAGAGAAACGGTTCAAATCCGGGTTCAAACTAAAAATCTTGTGGGTGCGCTGGAGCATCCATGTAGTCGACGCGCATGAACATACGTAGATCTCCTACTATGTGCCCTAGTTTCTGTTTAGAATTCCATTTCGATTCAGTCCGTTGCTAATTCTTGTCTCAACTCTCTTCTGAATCTTGACTGATAGATGTCCTTGTGTGCTAGATATCATAGAATGCTTATATTATTAAGTACCCTTCTTTATAGCGAAGTGTGCATGCGGAGAAAGCTAAGCTGATTAGTGCTATTTCAGGGTGCTTGAATCTATTGAATCAAGGTGCTTCTATACAGGGCGCTGGGGTGTCCCAGGACCGGCTCTACCATATATGCAACACGTGAATTTCCATGGGGCGACAAAGTCTGTCATGACTAAGTTGACCTATTTGAAAACTACATTCATAACTCATGTTTAGGTCGCATTAATTTGTCACATGGACAGTGCTAAAGCAAATGGTCAAACAAATCCCAGCATGAATTGCTTGATTGTTGTCAAGTGCAAGAACTCAATTTTGGTAGCGAACATTTGTTCCATTTAGATACAGGGTTCATTATGAAAGTAATGAGCATGATGCTACCCTGACTCAACAATCCACCGCAGCGCGCGCTGCCGGCGCGGAAAAAGTAGTGAGTGGTCTGTCCTTCCAAACGCACCCGGAGTCAGTCTGCTGCGAGCAGTGACAGCGTGTGGATGTCGATCCGCGTGAAGCACGTTTTTACAAGTTGTAACACGGCGCGGTGGAGGGTTCGGTCGAACAAGGCTACGCCATAAAATTTTGCGTCAAGTTGGGTAAGAATGATACAGAAACTTACCAGATGCTGAAAGAGGCCTACAAGCAGGAGTGTTTGTCAAGATCCCAGGTCGGAAAATGGCACAAGTCGTTCAAGGAGGGTCGGGAGGAGGTCGCCGACAAGCCCCGTTCTGGACGCCCAACAGCGGCCAGGACCGACGACAACCGTGACCGTGTTACCGTGTGCGTGAAGTGTTGCGCTCAGACCGGCGTGTGAGCATTCAACAAATCGCAGACACCCTAAACATGTCAACATTTGCGGTACATGGGATAGTGACCGAGGACCTGCAAATGCGAAAGGTCTGTGCGAAGCTTGTGCCGAAGGTGTTGACGAACGAACAAAAAGAACTTTGAGTTGTTGGCATTGTGTGAAAGTGATCCGGACTTTTTAGACTCGGTCGTAACTGGAGACGAATCCTGGATGTTCGAATACGATCCAGAATCCAAAAGGCAGAGTGCGGAGTGGCATACCTCATCCTCCCCCGCCCCAAAAAGGCGCGCATGAGCAAATCCCGAATCAAAACCATGCTCATTGTCTTCTTCGACATTCGAGGAATCATCCATTTCGAGTTTGTGCCACCAGGACAACCTGTCAACGCAGGATTTTATCTAGAAGTGCTCAAGACACTGAAACGCAGTGTCGCCCGCGTTCGAAGTGACATCAAAGACTCAATGAAACTCCACCACGACAATGCACCAAGTCACACCGCCTTCACCGTCGTCGACTTCCTGGCCCGGAGCAGAACTCCAGTGGTCCCCCACCCCCCTATAGTCCTGACCTGGCTCCTAGTGACTTTTTTTGTTTCCCCATTTGAAGAGACACCTCAAAGGAAAACATTGGGACTCCGTGCAGAACATTCAAGCCCATGTTACAAGATTTTTAAAAGTCATTCCAGCCGAGGACTTTAAAGATGCTTTTCAGTCGTGGAAAACACGTCTTCAGAAGTGTATCGCTGCAGAAGAAGCGCATTTTGAAGAATTTTAAAGATTTGTAACAATCGGAACAATAAAACAGTTTTTCTAAAGCAATGCTCATTACTTTCATAATGAACCCTGTAGTTATCACAGTTTTGATACGAAAATTAGTTTTATATTTGCCACAAACAAGTTCCTTATCATTGAAGGTGGGAATAAGTTTTTTTTTTTAAAAAAAATGACGGAGTTACACTGGAATTGCAAACTGATATATTGAGATGGAAACTCGATATTGAATTCTATAAAAAGGTTTACCATCTTTTCTCTGCAGGTGTGTTAGCTTTATCTTTCTCTAACGAGAGACTGTTTCTTTAACTAGGAGGCGGCTGGAGGATTAAGCCCTCATCGACCACCTTCACCCCTCTGTACTTTTCAGTTGTTCGTTTAGATAATACATAATATATGTTCAATAACAGTCAAGACAGTAAGTTAAAATCAAATTGCCCCTTCGAACTCTCTTGTGGCTAAACGGTTAGCGTACGCGCCTTTGGGATAGGGGACCCGAATTCGATCCCCGGTAGGAGCTCATGTGGTTCGGATCTCACGTCAATTCACATATAAATACTATAAAATTCAAAAAATATCTTTAGAAACATCCTTTAGTGTTATTTATGTTTAACGAATGTATATTTTTCACTATTTAAGTTTGGGAAAGTATATTCAACACAACAAACAAACAAACAAAAAAAAAAAGCTTTGACTGAGAATGGATTTACTTGGAGTGAGGAAATTTCTTTCTGTGCTGCTCTACGACTTGGAGAAAAATTGGGCCTGATCTTCCTGATTGGTCAGTTTTGATTGAAGCTTTCAATCAATGCAATTCCTCGTTCTGCCAGATCAGATATAGAGCTCTCGAGTTTGAAGGAAAGTATCGTTCGTTTCTCATGTTTCAGGGTTTTCTAATAAAAAATCCGTGGAGATCTCCAGTGCTTCAAACAGCTTTCTGGTGTCCCTGCAAACGAAGTCACTAAGGGCTTTATTTTCGTAGTATCTTCATATCTTAAACACATGAGTTCTTCTTCACTTCCATCCCTAAATAACACTGCAATCATGTCTTTCTTCACTGCTTTGTGGATTTCAGGCTCAAAGAAACTGAGACTAATAAGTGGTTTGCTCAAATACCACAGATGTCGTGAGGAACTGGGCATGCTGTTTCTGCAACTTCTGCATTAACATTCTTGTAGGAATGAATGCGTCTTAACAGATTCAGGTCATTCCTTGCAGTTGAAAGTGCAACAGGAGAGGAATACCATGCCTTCAAATACTCTGCGACGACAAATATGTTGAAGTCGCGAAGCCCGTTCAGCTCACGAGATGTAAAGTGAATAAATGACCGAAAAAGATATATCTTCAATTTCGCCATCCCTCGTTTACGATGATAGGCACCAGAATATGATACCCCCTGGAAGAACTTCGCCAAGAAACATGAGAGCAAGTTGTAAAAGTTCTCTGTAATAATCTCTGGGTTGATAGTGCGTCAGTTGCTGCTTGAAGAAAGATATCAGTTCATACTTTCCTGGTGTAAAAACCTCTGCGACAACTTCGTCCATGGTTCCGGTCTCGAACTTCAGCTTATCAATTGAGTTCCATGCCTCAGACAAACGTTGAAAGGGTTTTATGTGTGGACCCATTGAAGCACCAAAAACCATGTCGAACACACACGCCATAATTAGTTCTTTTATGTGATGCCTCCAAGGGACTCTGATAAGATTCTTCTGCATTTTCTGTTTCAGCAGGGTACAAGCTCCATTTTGTGACCCCGTGTAAGACGCTGTTGTGTCAAAGCACATGAAATACACACGCGTGCAGTAGCGTACCCAGGAATTTATTTCGGGGGGGGGGGTTCAAACTAAATATGAAGCTATTTTATATTAAAATTGCTAAAATTGCCCCTAAAATTAGGCTAAATTTTTAAAAAGTCGAAATTTCGGGGGGGGGTCCGGACCCCCGTGTCCCCCCCCTTCCGTACGTCCCTGCACGCGTGGTTAAGTTCCAATCCTCCAGCAATTTAAAAACAGCTTCAGACTGGGAGGCACCACTTCCTTGGAATAGCAGGCACTCCTAATAGTTTTGTGGCATCTAGGGTTTCCAGATTTTGTAAAGGAAAAACCGGGACACCAATCTCAGACTATACGTAAGGTCCCAGTTCATTCTATACATAGTTAACACAAATGAAGCCCTACAAAAGAGAGTCTCATATTCCAAGTTCCGATTTATTGTGTTTAGCAGGTTCTAAATATTGTGCTATTTACGACACACCCTCCCATTTATGATAGAAGAGATACTTTTTTCCTTTGTTGCATCATTAACTGAGTCAGAAACACTACCCTAAAAGAAATACGGCACAAATTTAGCATTTAGCAAGTAAAAATACATTTACGCTGAATTCAGAACGATAAACAAAAACTAGATCTCTTGAAAGACTTACGCAGACTCTCCAAAAGTTTGACAGAAAACAAAATCCAGTGTCAAAATTAAACAATACACATACAGTACTTTTATGTGTTTAATTGTCACTTCTTGTGCTAAAGTAAGTTGTTACGGAATTTTAGCCTAAAAATTACTGAAAATTTTATGATATAAAGGAAAAAAATATAAATAAAAAATTATTGAATGCGGACACAGCAACAATATATATATACATATATATACCGGGTGTCTCAAAAACTCGGGGGCAATACTGTACGCTAATTCCGTCCGTTATGATTAAAGATACGAAAATATTGAAAGAGAGGAAAGTTGTTGGAAGGATGGTTTTCAATCCCAAATGGTGAAATCTTTTCAATCACACCAACCGTTTTGTCTCCACACGTAAGGCGCTCTGTGTTAAACGAAAAAGTGATGTTTCCAGTTTAGCAGGTTGTTCGAACGGAATGTAAGAACGCCAAACACCGAGGAAGCAAAATGATAAGACACTTTTATGATCTCTTGCTTTATCTGTTGACTTACTTGGAAATAAAATACCAAGGGATTTTGGAGCCGTCTGCATACTACGTAACGCTATTTTTGACCAATTTTTTACCCCTTCCTCCTCCTTGTTACACTTCGTAACGCAAGGCCGAACTCCTCCTCCTTTGTTACGTAACATTTTTTTTATTTTTGTTTTTTAGCCAATTTTGGAGCCTATTTTTAATGGTAGAACTTTTTATTACAAAATGCTTATATTCTGAATATATTTGTAGAGTTTTTTCGCCAACAAAATAAAGGATTAGGAAGTGGTAGAACCATAATAATATTTTAACCCCATAAGGTTGTTTAATTAACTTGCTTCGATTCTTCGAAATTGCATGCTGTCTTCTTCCTAAGGAGATCGCACCATCTTTTTAGGACACCGACGAGACAAGGAGGGAATACTGCCAGAAGATGCAGGTTAAAAGGATCTAAAGAACTGACATCGACACGGGATCCAGGATGTTTCGTGTATTTGAAGTTCGCAAGTGTCGACAATGCAAAGAAGTTCTCTTCCTCGTCGACTACAGATTCGAAGTGGCTGAGCACGTGAAGAAGCAGAGACATCTTGTTTGTGAATAAGCTTTGGATCATCCTCTTTGAACTTCAGTTGACCCCTTTTCAAATTCTTGTTGTCTTAAATCAGTACCGGAAGGATAATACACTCGATTTCTCCAGAAATATTTAAATCCAAAAATTAAAAAATACAGTACGAGATGAATATCCGCCAAATTAGGTTTTTAATAACTTGTTTTGCTATACAAATCGTGGATCGTTCCGTCACGGAAAATATTATTTCACGAAAAGGTTTTTCTGTTTGGCATGCGAAATCCCTTTCAAGAATAGAGTGGGCAATGATTCAAATCAAAAGTTTTGAACAATATTCTCAGAAATAGCGATACGAGTGGGAGCGCGAGGGTATTTTCAAACGGTGGTTACGATCACAAACAACTAACTCCAGAAAAACGTAAGTGCAATGCTGCGTTAGCCACAAAACGGAATTTTATTGTAATGTAATGAGATGTGATAAGAAATAAGATTTTAAGATATTTTTGTAGAAGTATAGTCTTGTCTGCATCCTACAAAAGTATTTCTTATCTCATCTTGATTTTCAATGTGAATTCTTAGAGAAGCTTTGCATCCCGCGTCTGAAATCTGCAAAGCTTTCCTTGTTTCCTCTGAAAATAGTTTCTCATGAAAACCAGTAAAGATAGCAATCAACAAATCAGATAATTAACAACTTTATGTCATTGATTAGAGTGGTAATACAAAATAGTGTTACTCACGTGATGAGACGAGATAATCCAAGAAAGAAAGAAAGAAAGAAAGGAAAAAGGTTTTTATGTTTTGACTTGTAATTTTTTTCTAGAAGTCTTGTTATGTGTGTATTCGTAAGGAAACCTTTCTCATCTCGTTTCAATGAAGTTTTTTTTAATCGTTTCAAAGTGGAAAGATTTACTGTCTCGTCTCAAAATGATTTATTTGGATGATCACTAAAGAAGTCTCGTTTTGTGTTCATTCTTAGACAAGCCTTACTCGTCTCGCATCAAAACTGAAAAACTATTATCGTCTCGTTTCAAAATAATTTCCTATGAAAATCACTAAAAAAAAATAAGCATCAAATCAAATCAAATAGTTAAGAGTGTTATACCGTTGGTCACTGTAGTAATATGAAATAGTGTTGCTCACGTGTGGAGACGAGACCACAAATAAGTTTTTCACATCTTAGCTTGTATTTGTTTGTGTATGTGTGTATGGGAGTTTGTCTTGTGAACAGGGCCGGCCTTAGGCAATTTGTGCTCCATGTAATAGTATCATTTGCCACACCCCTTTCTCCAGAAAACAAATCTTAAAAGCCACGATTTTAAGTATGTAACCCCATCATGAACAACGCAGGGGAGGGAAAGCGCACTCGCACTCAGAAAGGCCCAAACACTACAAATACAAATAAAATGTATTTTTTTCTTTAAATAAGAATCTATTATGTTGGGAAAATAAAGCAAACACACTTGCAGAGGAAACACACTTCGCATATATTCGGTTTTGATATTCTGCAGTTGACGCTATGTACGTAGAGCATGAACACAGAAGCGTTTGTTTTTTTCATAAAGTTAAAGAAAAGAGAACCAGATATCCGTAATGCCAAAGGTGATCACTGTACCATTGAGCTACCGTGCCTTCAAACGTGCAAATCTATTTATTATACATACAGTGTGAACTCAAAGTAGGGAAGCCAGTTTGTTTTAGCATCAGCATTAGCTTTACCTTATCAGCATTACCCTAACACACGTCAGTTTACAGCTAGATGAGCAGCAGACAAAAGTACATAGCAAGTTGGATAGTAAAACACTGATGCCAACATACACTAGCCTTCATTATCAAGCGGAACCTTAAGAACTGAAAAGGCTATACCATACAATGTATCGATTTACTTACACTAACAGAATCGATGAGTTGGTTATTTATACTTTTCCAGTAAATACCAGGGCCATTGCAAAAGTCATGGCAACTATTTTTTTTTTCTCGAAAATGGTAATTGAACAAAAAAATTCTGAAATCTGCAAATGGAAGGTTAGTTCATTTATAAACATTACCTGTAGGGAGATGGATGAACACACACACACACTACCATAAAGATAAAGCACGAGAAAAAAGATTTAAAAATTTTGTCGTTTCCAACGTGTTTTACTGCCAATTGCATCAGTACATAACAGGGCAAGAATACGTACCTATGACATCTAGAGTTCCTCGAAGTAGTCTCCCAAAGAATCCATCACACACTGCGTACTTTGTAATGTACTATTGTGTATTGTTGCAATTTACAGTAAAACACGTTTAAAACGGCAATTTTTTTAGTTTTTTTTTCTCGTGCTACATCTCTATGGTGGTGTGTGTTTTCATCCATTTCCTACAGGTAATATTTACATATGAACTAACCTTCCATTTGCATTATTTCAGAATTTTTTTGTTCGTTACCATTTTCGAAAAGAAAATAGTTGCCATGACTTTTGCAATGGCCCTCGTATATTCAAACAAGATAATCCCTTATTCAATAAGCAAAATTAAGATTGTAAGATACTCCATCCACTTCATAAATTTCAAGCCTGTACAGACCAATGACGTCATCAGAACTAAGAATTTCAGATTATGAAAATGATTCAAATTATATAAATACTTTTACTCGACCATGCATTATTTATTTATATTTGCATATGTAATTGCGCTTTATTTAAGCCCCAACTACCGAAAGGTATTCTCAGTGGGCACTCTTCCTGGGGTTTAAAAGATAATACTGGGTCAGTGTCTGCTACGGCAGAAGAAAAATATTTTTTTATTTTACAAAAATGCTTATTCAATTCTACATTTCTTATCAATGAAAATTTTCGTTATCACTTTCTATGGTCTCTCTCTCTTCCTCTCTCATAAGCTGAATTTGAAACAAAAATCTTGCACCCAGTCGGTTAGCGTCCCGTTCAGTATCAAGGCTATATAAAACTTAGATCTAAAGCTTAAGAGAGATCTGAACTATATGAGCTCCCACTGGGAATTGAAATGAAATTAAATGAAATCTAAGTTTTACGTCCCACGGTTATGCCGGTTAGGCTAAAGGAGACTGTGATGAGAGATGGGTGAAATGATGGAATGAAGAAAGTGGGAGGAAACGGGAGAACCCCGAGAAAACCTACGAGCATAGTGTTTTTCCACCACAAAGTCCACACAGCGCGAGCTGGGATCGAACCAGGGACCCCAAGCACCGGAGGTGAACGCTCTACCACTGAGCCACCGCGCCCCACACTGGGAACTGAACTAGAGTCTTTCGCTGCAAAGGCGCGTACGCTAACTACATAACCACGAGGACTTCTCTTGCACCTCAGGACAAGCTAACGACTGCATCTCTCTCTGCGGTGGAGCCGCGTTGGCTCACTGGTAGAGCGCTCACCTCTACCCGGGTTCAATCCCAGTCCCCGCAAAGTGAACTTTGTGGTGGACAAACACCGTGTGCGTGGGTTTTCTCGGGGTTCTCCCGTTTCCAACCACTTTCTTCATTCCACCATTTTATTCATTACTCATCATCACCGTCTCCTTTAGCCTAACCGGCATAATCGTGGGACGTAACACTCAAAGATTTCATTTCATTTTTCTCTCTGCGGTGTTATTCGAAAAACCTCATCTATTTGAGAGTTTAGTAGAACGAGATCAACGAACTACCTTTTAATGTTGTTCTAAGCAAAAGTGAATTACATGGAAGAAGTTAAGAAATCTACCGATCATTTTTTTTAAATAATAACCATATAATAATAAGAGATTCATTTAAATAAACAACATTTTATTTTATATATGTGTATTTATGTACAGAGATAAAATTCAGCAACAGGTCGTAAAATGTATACATAAGAGCAATTTACAATGTCATAAACAAGGTAGTGTGCCACAGAATGCACTATAGTCACAAAAGCTATTTACAATCATTCATAGTAAACTTGTTAAAAGTAGTAAATGAAAATATCAACACAACTTCAAAGTAAGGACAATAGAATAAATAACTATTCACGCTTTAGCTACAAAAGATAATTTAGCTAGCATAATGTAATGGATTTAAATCAGCGTGAACAGACTCAAAAGAATTTTTTACAATAACGAAACTATAATGGACATAAGGATGTTCCTGTGTTGTGACCAAGTTTCGCTTGTTGAGAATTGCAGCCTCAGGGAAGTGTTGAATCTGAGTAAATCCTTGCGATGGTATACAGAAGTATAATAATTACATATAATATATTGCACAATAGAATCAGTTTTACTGACATCTCTATTCCCAAAAGCCAGAATTATAATCCACATTGTGACATTCTAAGCACTGCAATACTTCGCAGAAATATAGTATTAAATTTACTATAAATGAATAAGGGTTTATTTCCATAATAAAATTCTTCATTTCTTTTCTGCAATTCTCTCCAAGTTAACAAAGTTGGTAATATTTGCCTATTTCTCAAGTTTTGAACTGAATTTAAAAAAATGAATGAAATATGCGTTTAAATCATATTATACACAATTATTATTATTTTTTCTACCTAGTGAATGAACTAATTGCACCTTACTATATTATTATCATTATTTTAAGTACATAAATCACAGTACAGTTTGTTTATATTTACACAGTGCCAGTCTTTGCGTGATTTTTAAATCAGACTTGAGCATCCACCTAAGGGAATGGTAAGCACAAACATCTCTTATTTCCACAGTACAATACAATAACAACCTTTCCACTCGAATACTAGTTTAGAAAAGGCATTTAGTTCAATTATACATAGTATGTTAAATCGATCGTTTGATTAAGTCTTCCTTCTACTTTCATTCGTACAAAATTTGGACACCAATTTAGTACAAGGTTTTTTGCCTTGAATTTAAAAATCAATACAATATGATTACAATAATTATGCCGTACAATACCAACGTACGAAAAACGTACCCTTGTACTTTACACTTGTACAAAGTTTCCAAGCTTGAAGCCTAGTTAAGTCTTAATTATTGATAGGTATCACTTCTTAAGTCTTGCGTAATTATGAATGAAGTACCTAAATTAGATATATCAGTCAGAAAATACATACATTTTTATAGATATATAGCAGTTTTCGTTAAATGTTGTACACCCATACTTGGCCTACAGCTATAAATATATATACGCCAATCTATACAATAGCTGTACAAGTAGAACTTTACTACAAAATATAGCTAAGTCGAGTTCATGTGCTACATAAATTAATGGAGCAAATGCGTGTTCCTGCGTGTATATATCTGCGTACGTTTAGTGGCAGTGTTTAACAGAGGGCGCTTAATAAATATACCTACTGAACTGAAATGTGTTTCTAACTGAATAGGTATATCCTACAATTAAAGTAATATTGAACACTGAACACTAGCATATACAATAAAATTTTAGAGTATTGCTAATTTATTCAAGTAATTTAAATTTTAAAAGCATATTTACAGTACTAGTGACATTAATAACTAATAAATGCACTTTAAAAAAAAATATTAAATAGACTCACAATTACGTAATATCGTTATCTGTTCTGACTTTCTTTTAATATCTAATCTCACTAAATCATCTTATTTCCAATTCGATTTTGCCCACGAGGGATTTAAAGAGCACTTTATTGACAATTACAAAATTCCTAGTAGGCCACAAAATTAGGAATTCTTTCTTCAAATCTTCATGCAACAAATGAAGCTATTTTAAGAAACCTAGAAAGCTTTCGAGGATAGCAATTATTCATTTTCATTTGTATCTATGTATTCCTTTGTATTCTTTAATATTCAGATGTTCAGAAAACATTTTACCAGAAACATTATCATAAGGTTTATTTTTGACAAGTTTTAAAACTGAAAATATTAGACATGAATCATACTGAAAAATACGAGAAACAAGTATTTTTTTTCATAGATTTCAAAATGAGGCACCTTACTCTGCCGTTATTTATTTATTTTAAGTGCTGCTGACTACGACATATTTTTCGACAAGTAAAGGCAGTTTATACTCCAGCTCAGAGTAACTTTGCAATGTGTAGACTTCTTAATAATTTGCCATTATTTTAGTCTATCTACCATCAGAAGTATAATGAAACTGCGTTAATAACAAAACAAGCCCTCTAAGAGATTTTTAAGAAA
The DNA here is from genome assembly GCF_964235325.1 of Thermobia domestica. Classification (NCBI taxonomy): domain Eukaryota; kingdom Metazoa; phylum Arthropoda; class Insecta; order Zygentoma; family Lepismatidae; genus Thermobia; species Thermobia domestica. Next base: position 118,781,146 of record NC_137463.1, on the reverse strand, counting down.
TTATACAATATACTGTAAGTCGAGTTCCTTATACTTTTATTAGAATGTACTCTTCATGTTCCTAACAACGCTATTTCACATATATGCATCACATTTGGAAAAAAATGCAGGACTTTGCCGTTACAGCAAATAAATATATCCGATTTTAAATGTGAAATTTTGTGGAGAAAAAAGACATCAGATCTAACATTTTCTTCAGTAATTTTCCATCAGCCAACTAAACATACTAAGGTGGACGATTTTTTAAAGGAACTCACAATCGAAGGAAAAAAGGTTTTGAACCTTTATGTACGAGATATACACAACCATACAAGGTGCTCTCTCTCTCTCTCATGCATACAAATATATATAAATACACACTTACACAATCATACAAATATACTTAATGGAAAACAGTTATTTTAAGCTTGAAACTCAATACAAAAATAAAACATAAGTACATGATAGGAACCATATAAAATACAATTTAATTAAAATATATATACATTTAGTATTTCAACTATAGTGCGTAAGTCGGGTGCAGTGCAAGGTAAAAAATGATATGTTGTACTATATCTATAGTTTGCCTTTGAGTTTATTGACAAAAATCTGCTCAAGCAATAACAATTTAACTTCCTGCACATTTTTTATGTTTTACAAACACATAATGAAATTATCACGTACATAATTTACATTTAAGATTATAACTCGATTAGATTGTAGCTTTGTAAGCACTTAAAATCCAGTACATTCATTGTGCTTGTACGTATTTATCAAAGAAAGTACTTCCATGTTTCGAAAACATTTCAATAACCGAAAAAATCCTCTGCCAAATTTAGAAACACTATTTTTTTTTTTTTTTTCTTAATAATAATTTCATGAGAAGTGTAATACGAAATGTACAAGAATATACGGAATTAATGTATGATTTCTTTATATCAACACAGATAATTAACATACAAAAGTTATATATATTTTTCATGAAAGAAAACGTAAGATTGCTTTGGCTACTTGTATTCTTGAAAAACAATATTAATCTACATAAGTCCTATTCTATCTTCTTACATTACTGCTAATATTTCATCTACAAAATGTCTGTGAAGAAAGACAGTTTAGGGAAAAATAAACTAAGCAATAATAAATCTAAAAAGTAAACAGGTTTCTGCCAATAATTTAAACAATAAAATGTGCTATTTTCAATCTGTACCAACTGTTGTTTAGTAATTTCAAAACCCATCACACTTGTTATTTTTTTTTATTTTTTTTTTTTAATAAGTAATGTTTAGCATCAGTCTTCATCCAGTACACAGCACATAGTGCCAACAGGAAGGAAAGATTATACTTCTTTCACTAAATAAATACACAACAAAAAGGCAACATAAATGCAGTTACAAAAATTTAAAAACATGCGGCCTATAACACAGAAGAAAATCCGGTCTACTATATGTAAGAATAGCATTCTGAAATATTAAGTTATATTACCTTATCTTGCGTTTGCAGCAAACTTTTATTTTAGTATACAGATGCTACAGTTTTATTTAAAATAATAATGTTATAGGCTTAAGATTCTGTACTAGAATTGTGGGAATCATAACTATATTTAAAATCTTTATATCTCATCATATTAATATGAATATTTATAAAAAGGAAGAAAGCTTTGAAGTTTCCTTTTTTTTCTTTCTTTCTTGTACCCGCTGAAGATCTAATGATTTCGTTTCATTTATAGGATAATAAAATACAGAATATTAGATCTGTAAATGATGCTACCCACAGTCTTAGCTTATAGGGGTACAAAAAACATCTTTTGGATAAAATCCAAACAGAAAGTGTTAATTTATATATATATTTTGTAAAAAACTGATTTCATCTTTTGGTACTTCTCTACCAAAACATATTTTTATACTTATAAATAAAAGATACAAATTCGATTCAAGTGTTCGGCAATTAATCCGAAAGGATTTAAAAGAAAATGAAAGTTCGTTAACAATTAATAACGACAAAAAATAATATAAAATAGAATTCATATAGTTATGTACAATGCGCAATTACAAGGTATTTTCCTTCAAATCAACAAAATCGTACATACTCAGCAAGAAATAGTTGTCTATTTTATAATAAAGGAACATAAAACTGGTACCAAGACTTAATGTTCACGATTTATAACAACACATTACTATACAGAAGAAACTTACCACACTGAGTAAGCGATCTCCGTTTCTTGAATTAAAAAATCAACACAAGAATTGACATGCTGAATCAACCTTCGCACTACTTCTCTTTTCCCTCATAAATATTTACTTTTATTGTATTTTACGTAGGTTCCTTCAAACTTTTTTTTCTGCATTTGTTAACTAAATAATATGTATCGTCTATTTCCTATCAGATAAAACACTTTTTTTCCTGTACATAACAATAACATTTACATTAGATCAATTTCATGATTCAGTACTAATTACAATGTTGGTAACCAACGTTCAGCGAGTAACTTCATCGCTCATAATTTTATTTATATAGTGCTATATCACACACATCATGTAATAGGTATCACATTGATTTCGTTATTTACCCTGGTTTCACAAAAAAAGGATGGATACGTGCATTTAATTATATATATTTACAATTAGAAATACCTAGGATTTATACCTTTAAATCTATGACATGTGCTATATCTCACATGCCTGAAAATATACATTCATTGATTGCACATATTTACTTGGTCATGCAAGTAATCGTAAAAAGTGCTAACAATGAGGAGCTTGACAAGAAGTGCTGGAATTTAATAGAAGATATCTGAGGCAGAATCCTAGGTTTTCATAATTATAATTGCTTTTACACTGACTCTGATGTTCCAACAATAACCACTGGTTACGTTGGGATTAGAGCGTGCAGCTCTGTGTGTGTGTGATCGAAACAAACAATGATTTATGGACTACTAAGGAAAAAACACTTAATCTTGTTTCTCTCCTCCTTCCTTGCTAATCCATGTCATCCGCTTTGCGCTTTGTCCCTGCTTCTGCAACAGTTGAAATTATTTGTGCCTTATGAGCAAAATATGAGTCAAATCGTGCAGCAGCATAATCCTTAGGGAAAGAAAAAAAGAGCATAAAAACATTAGATAAATAATGAGGACACATGCTGTATATAAATTAAGTAATCTCTATTAGTGATGGGCACAAAATCGTTTTTTCATTATTATTATTATTATTATTATTATTATATATATATATATATATATATATTATATATATCGGGTGTTCTAAAAATGACGCCCACGGACCACAAAGCACTATTCTACATGCCAAAATAAAGCGAAAATGTTATATGATGGTTTGCCCTCCGGGGCCTCCTTCAGCCGATATAGGGAATCAAAATTTCACAATGTGGCAACGTCGTATATTAATTTGGAGCCATTAGTATTACTCTACGGATACAACTAGCACTTGAATCGATTGCTACACTGATAAGTGATGCTAGTGTCGATCAATATCGACTTTAGCTGCCATCTGGAAAGAATCGATATGACTATTTGATAGATTGGTAGATCTAATCTAAGGTTCTTTATTTGCGACGTTGCCACATAGTGCAATTTGTCTCTCCAGACGAGGACTCGGAAGGTATAGGTATATTATATATATATATAGCTTTATTTTGACTTTTAGTGCTCTGTGGTCGTAGGCGAAATTTTTAGAACACGCGATATATCTTAATTATATATAAAACCGAAATTGGTCTTTGGAAACTTTCAAAAAATTGGTTCGGTTTTCTTTTATCAAATAGGTTTTGGTTTCAAACCCGCTTCAGTTTCCTAACAAACTTTTTGCTGCTTCGTTAACTTCTTTGGAAATAAGTGCTACAAGAACAACAGCGAGTGCTGGTTTCAGCGACAGTAAAAACAGATTTTTGAAGAAAACTGAAAAATAGTTTCGGCGAAAAACCGAAGAATTTCTCTTCTTTGGAAAAAACGAGCCGGTTTTGGAGAAAACCGAATTATTGGTTGTTCGGTTTTCCTAGATACGGTTTTGCCCACCCCTAATTTCTACTGAACATTACTAGAAAATAATAAGTACTATCAGGGTACGAGATCGTAATAGTCGAAGTGTGTAAGGGAAGAGGAGGATAGAAAAAATCTTTGCACTGGTACACTTCAACATAGAAAGTTTGCGTATTTGAACATCCATGATTTAGTTATTTAAGATTAGAGATATCGCTAAGCAGTATCTAACATATTAATTACTTAATTTCGAACTTCTTACAATAGTATTACTTTATTAATTTCTCTACTCAGTAAGTTATTAGTGGGGGGGGGGGATTTTCTTTCCAAATTATTAAATGGGAAGAATTCCCCTTTCCCCCAGGATTTCGCACCCTGACTACTATTGTTTAGCAAAATAAGAGTTTTATGAATAATAGTTAACCTGTGAATGAGAAGGATCTACCCCAGGACTTGCATTATCTGAATAATGTTTCTAAATATTTAAGATGTTCCAGCGTATCTCAATAACGTCTGTAACTAGTCAAGACGTTCCAGTGTATCTAAATAATGTTTGCAAATATTCAAGCTGTTTCAGCGTATCTGTATAACGTTCGCAAATATTCAAGGTGTTCCAGTGTATCAAAATATTTGCAAATACTCAAAGCATTCCAGCACATCTGAATAATGTTTGCAAATATTTTACGATGTTTCAGTGTATCTTCAACAAAACTTTCAGATGAATATTTCAAATTACAATAACAGAAATATACTGCATAATGCAGTCTGGTAATTAATATTTAATTTTTTTAACAGGCAAATTCTGACCAAAGCATATATTAACTAATAAATAATAGCGTTACAGTTTCGGCAAATTAACTTTACCTTCATCAGACACATTATCTGATAATGTGTCTGATGAAGGCAAAGTTAATTTGCCGAAACTGTAACGCTATTATTTATTAGTTAATATATGCTTTGGTCAGAATTTGTCTGTTAATTTATACAAGAAGTTCCAAAGCTAGAATGAGTGGTATTAATTTTTTTGTATTAATAATATAGAACACATTTGCTCTTGGTTATAACATCAGCTTCTGTGATACCTTCCCTATCGCGTCAAATATTCACTGGAACCATCTAATTTCTCGTAAGGGAAGTGATTTTATACTGTGCTTAGTATATGACATTCACAAATGCATCATATTCATATTATAACGTATCTCGAAGGCTTGATCGAATGGTCAAGTACTTAATCATCCCCAATCTTCGGTGCTTGATACTGATATTGCACATCTCGGTTATAACGTCACTCGATTATAACTGCACCTTTTAAAGTCTTTTTGATGTCGTTATATCCGATTTCAACTATACTGTATTCTTCTGGAAAATTCATATTTTAGCTTTTAATTCTTTTTCAAATACAACTAAGAAAAGCACTGCATTAGAATGAATATATTAGTAAACTGTATTATAATTTCGGAATTGTAAACCACACCTTCATACGTATTTTAATCGTAATTTGTCTGATAAACGGGCTGTTATGACGCAGTAACACAGTTTAATAATATATTATGCAATTGTAATGCTTTCCTCAAAGTTTTACTTATCTGAAAAAGAATATTCGTATCATGATGAGCAGAAAATTGATGAGCTGACACGTACCCTTAGAATTCTCAAGCTTCTGCGCTGATTCAATAACATGAAATACAAAGCTCCCTGGTTAAGAAGTACCGAACTGTGATCAGATTGGAGTGATATACGTGCTGACCAGCGGAATATACAGTATGTCACATGTAATTTCACTATTAAATCTAATATAAATTTAAATATAGATAAGTCTACAGGACACATGTTTCTATTAACTGTTTAGTCAACCTGTGGTCACTGTAAAAACCTTGGAAGATCGATTTTCTTCCAGGAAGTTGAAAAAATGAAAATGAAATCTGAGTTTCACGTCCCGCGGTTATGCCGGTTAGGCTAAAGGAGACTGTGATCATAAGTAATGAGTGAAATGGTGGAATGAAGAAAGTGGGAGGAAACGGGAAAACCCCGAGAAAACCCACGCACACGGAGTTTGTCCACCACAAAGTTCACTTGGCGGGGGCGGGGATCGAACCCGGGACCCCAGGTGAACGCTCTATCACTGAGCCACCGCGGCCCCCTCCAGGAAGTTGAATCACATGAGCCGCGAGCCGAAACACATTTAAAATTATCGGTACAAGAGACGAAAATTAGTTCAACAACTTTAATGAAAGATTGGTGTGGGGTCCCTGGTTCGATCCCAGCTCGCGCCAAGTGAGCTTTATGGTGGACAAACACCGTGTGCGTGGGTTTTCTCGGAGTTCTCCCGTTTCCTCCCACTTTCTATATTCCATCATTTCATTCATTTCTCATAATCACTGTCTTCTTTAGCCTAACCGGCATAACCGTAGGATGTAAAAATAAAAAATTTCATTTCATTTTTTGAAGCTGACAAACTATTTATGTATTAAAGCTTTATAGTAATTACAAACAATTCACTAAAGTAATGTTTTTTACTATTTAGTTATTCAGCATGTTACTAGTACAAACAGGAGGAAAAAACCTAATACATTTGAAGACACAATAAGTAATTGAAACAGGAACTTTAGTATATCTGAAGCTATTATGTTTGTTCCAAATCCACGATTGTATGGTTTATGTATTTTTGTTTTCTCAGCATATTACAGATAGCTTACCCATACCGTCAATGTTTTTTCATTATATAATGGACGCCGTGAGACATGATTAAAGCAGAAGTATGTGAATTTGTGTGTAAATAAGAGAAAAAGTAAAAAAGAGTTGCTGACCAAAGTCCACTGAATATTTCGACATTAATATATTATATATATATATATATATATATATATATATATATATATATATATATATATATATATAGTCGTATTAGGCATTCCTGACATTAGGCTCATTCAAATAGTTCACTTCGAAAACAACTGATAGTGTTGGTATCTTATTTTTCAGGTAAAAATTAAGAATTCTGACTAAACGCCCTGCGTAATTTCACTTATTTTAGTAATATTTCTAATTAATTTACTGTATTTTCATATTATTCAAGACTAAGAATAATTATTTTTAGGAAAAAGAAACTTGAATATTTACCCAGTATCCAAAAGGAATCTGAGACAATCTTGCATTGACAATGCTCCAGAGTCCCCAGAAGAAATGGGATGCCAAAGTAAATGCCTGTACTTCCCTAAGAACAATCTCTTCTTCACTCAATCCTCGGGAAGAGATTGCTTTGGCAGAGGAGCTGACGTCAGGACTTCGCTGTTTTTCCTGCTTCCACGTGCTCAAGTAGGTGCGGATGAATGACAGCTGTGGGAAAACACCAAATGATAAATGGCATTGCCTCTGATGTACGACACTCAAAATCTATTCTTAACAATAGCATAAATTAACTAATATATTGGTTTCAAATACATCATAAGTTTCCACTGACAAAGATATGTTGAAGACTGTCACAAACAAGTTATTTTTTTTTAATCAACTGGGAGATATTTTGCTTTTTCACATTGTTGAGGAATCGTATACTTAAACAGAATTATCTCTTCAATTTTATCTTCCTAACCAACTAATGACGTGAAACTAATAAACATCGATTGATCGATTTAAATAGTAGTTGTGATTTGAGAAAAGACGACACAATTCTTTCCTTCTTCACGGTTTCGCAGAAAAAAAAAAGAGAGTTCTGTTTCAACTCGATTACATATGTAACGATTAAAATAAAATTAAAAATAACTGCATGACATAGGTAGTCTTATTTAATAAGAACTGACACGCAGAGTACTATGAAAACTAGGACTCTTACTAACGGTTCAAAAAACGAAAAAGATGGACTTACAGATGTCCACGGGAAAAGAGACTTTCGAAAATAGATAACTACTTTTATTGGAGTATGACTTTTACTCCATTCGACTCTTCTCTTACTTCATATTTCAGTGATATTAAAATAAACATCAAAGTGCAAAGTAAAATTAAAATTTTATAATTTTCAAGAAAGCCTAATATTAGGGATCTTTCCGTCAGAAAAAAGGAGAAAGAACAAAGTGATCAACTCAGTTGAATTAACTTAAGATTAAAAAATATATATATATCTAGCGCCCTTCTAATCTGAAGCTCGGTCTGTAAAGAACCTTTGGAAGACAAGTATATTTTAATTTAAATGATCCATCACAGTTTCATTGTTTGAAACCTATCCATAAACTTTTAGTAATTACAACCTTACTATCAGTTCGTTTAAAGATATATCTATGCCGTTTCGTAACTGCTTGGTAGGGTGAAATATCTGGCTGAGATATTGTTGTGGTACAACTTAAGTTACACTAATATTGATTATCCAACTGGATGACAATGTTACTTCATATATAATTTCAAATTGCTAAATAAAACAAATTCTGAACAAGGCCTTACAGTTCTAAAACAATATTTTCTGACTGTGTTACAGTATCTTCGTCAAACAATGTAATGCCTAAACTATACCACAGTTCGTAAATATATAGTTTTAAAACTAATGCCTCATTCAGAGTTTTATTATTTCATATTCCAATAGGTCATAAGACTGAAAATAAGATTTCAAATTAAATTACTAACTGTTCTGACAGCTAACATTTTATCTGAAAACATGGTTCTTTTACTGTTATGTTAGTTGTTCCTGCATAACAGATAAAGAACAATCATCTATGGAAAAGAGAGAGCAAACCAGCGAGCGAGAAAGAGAGAGAAAAGAGAAAGAGTTAGTTTTACGATGTGAAATTATTCATGACAATAAATGTTTACAAATTATGGATTTTTTTTTGTCTTGGTGGATTAACGGTCTTGTAAGCAAAACAATGTAATACTGTAATTGATAGATGTCAAAATTATCAGGAAAGAACATGAGGAGGGAACTCGGTTGTTATATTGCGATTTGAAGCTATACTTATTTCGTATCACTGTTTCACAGAGACCTCCCACTGCAGCTGCAAATACTTTGATCCCTTCTTCTCAGCAGATTTGCTTCACAGAATCCGAGAATGGAAAGTTTAAGGGAGTTATTTATGCCTTTAAGTACAAACTTTTTGCTATTAAAGAACAGTAGGTCTGAAACAATGGAAGATTACACAAAGTAACCACATATTAAATGCACAAACGTTTCTTTGAACATTAATGATTCCTTTTAAATCTTAATCGTAGATTACCTAGTTCAATATTTTATGCTAACTTCATGTTTCACAGTTTAAAGAGTAGGATAGCTTCTTAATAACCACTATTAAGTATTTCGAATAAAACCATAACAACATAAGCAATGGAAATTGTACATTTTTTTTAAGTTTTGGATTTATTAACGAAGCTTTTTGTTGTTCTTTCTTAAAACAAGTTGAAAGACTAAGCTTTCCCAGAATATAAGCAGTAAATCACACTACAAATTTATAGACCACAATTTAAGATAGATGCAACTGGTTATTCAGTAACTCATTATTTAAAAATATTTATGTACTTCAGCAAATATACTAACGTTTGTTTGTTTGTTTGTCTATATCGAAGTTTAGCGTGCCTTCTCAGCACCGCAGCTATACGAAACATGGAGCTACAGTTTAAGGTCGCGTTCTTACCACGGTTATACGTTCAAATATTTAATGTTCTTCAACCGGGAATCGACTCCGTGACCACGTGTAATGTTAACGTAATATCATTTCTTATTAAACACTGCATATACTTGTTACATTATATAGTCTACTATACACATGGGATACATCCTAAAATATGAAATTTCTTATCGAACGTAAGTGAAACTTTCTTTACATATATATCTTATTGCTTAAATAAACGAACTTGATACAATAGAATATGTGAAATAAAATACCCCCCCCCCCAAAAAAAAAAGAAAAAATATTTCTTCCACTAATAAGAAATAATGACCCTTGATGCTCACACGAAAGAAACTTGAGTTTGATTTCTGATGGGAGCTTATGTGGTTTGGACCCTACGTTACGCTGTATGTCCACGCCTTAAATAGCCTCGGTTCTGAAAGGGACGCTAAACCCCAGTCCAACCAACGAAAGAAGTAAGTAAAAGTAGATTGTCGCCTTTAGTACATTTACTATTTTATTTTCTAAAAAAAACATTCAATAATAACTTTTTCCAGTTTCCGTACAGGACATATATGCGAATGAATCATGCATGCACTACTGTATGCAAATAGTTGTTTAAACAATAGTGGAGAAACAAATTTCGTTTGAAAGTCTCATTCTTCAGACAAACAGAATACAACATTGTTTATTACAGAAATTAAAAGTTTATTTTAAATTCTCAGAATTTACTTCTAATAGTGCCTTAAAGAAAGGAAGGAAGGTATAACCTTTATTAATGCAATTTGTGCTATGATCGACATAAAAGGGCTCTTCAGAGACAGATACCTAATGGAGTTATTTTGAACAAGACTATCTGATATATGAATGTACATTATTTAAGGCTAGTCTCTCAAATATTTAATAAAGACTGCGTACTGGTATATACGTCTCAATGTCCATCAATGATGAAGTGATTGGAAGAAAGAATAACACATCTACTTGTATTAATTACACACGTTTGTTATTTTCCTGATAAGAGCAACGAATAATACAAAGACTGTAGCTAGCGAAAGCAAAACTATAATTCAATCTACGAATTACCGCCATTACACAGATAAACCAGATAACACAGATAGCTGCTTATTACTCATCAGGTTTATTTATTTTTTAAGTTTATTTGTTTACTCTGCAATTTATGTAATTTGATAACAGTCACTGCAACAGTCAGCAAACAGTAAATGATTGGAGTGGATATTACAGTAGGATATGGACCACGTAAGGTAAAACTGAAGGACAATTATTTCACAGATAAATATGGAAGAAGGTAAAACAAGTTATTAATTTTAGGTCAAGATACTATGTATTACCAATGAATATACGGATAGACAGAGACGAAAACAACTTTTAAGATAACTCAATGTGTCATGCTGAGCATTGTAATTTAGAGAGAACCCTCTAGGAGTGTTAGGAATGTTGATATATCGAAGAATTTAAGAAAAGCAAAAACGCCAAGAATGCTTAGGAAAGACGGAGTCAAAAACAATCTTAGAGGTAATTTGAAAGAGGGAAGAAGTTTGGACCAGGTACGAATTTCTGTTCCATTTTGCGATCCTTGTTAGGCAAAATCATCACCGCTGGAGCAATTACGTTTGGCCCTTTGATCAAGTTTGAGGAGTTTTTCTTGAATATAGTAAAGAACGTAATACTTGTTTCAAAAGGTTTATATTGAAATTTAGTAACCACATCCCTGTTAAGCTACTGTCTATGAAAGAAGGGTTTCGTAAGAGATGCAATTAAATATGTGTGGAGAAAGGGAGATTATGATACAACTGATATACATATAAAAAGAATGCTTATGCTGAAACAAAATGGGTTGTAGTATATTGAAACTCACTTTGAATCAAATTTCATTGATAAATACAGAATATTTCCGAATAATATTCATTCTGAATCTATAGCTACTAATAATAGCTGCAAATTTTGTTTATAAGGTTGCTATGTATGATAAGCTATATATTTTACAAAATTAAGAAATTAACTCTTGAAAATACTTGCAAATTTACTTAATCTTTAAACCACAATCATTTGCGTAACTGAAAGAAATCATTTCTCGTTGGACAACTAGTCAATTACGTACTCAGAATGTTTAATACTGTCACTCTTTCAAAGTACCATTGTACATTCATCAAAACACGAAAGGGATAACATGCTGATAGATTAACCGTATGGGAAGAAAACCTAGAAAGATGTTTTTAAAATTAACAAAAATACAATCAAGTTCAGATAAGGAACCACATACAAAGATACACTTCTAAAAGCAGGGTTTTCATCGAAACTTACTTACATAAATTATATATACAATTACATTAAAGAAAGAAAAAAATACCAAGCAGTTGCAAAAAGCTGGTAGTAACTTTTTTTTTCTGCGGAAATCCACAAATGCACATACTAGAAAAAAAAGGATTAAAATAAAACTACGATAAGATATTAACTAATAGAAAGATACGATATTGTACCTACAAAGAAGAAAAGATCTTAAAGTGATAACATGCGTAAGAGGAAAACAGTTGAATACTAAAGTAAGAATCAGAAAGAATTATAAATGGTGCAGAATAGACCCACCACCAATTTAGAAAGTTAGTTTTAATATTTAGCGAAATATTTCCAATTTTACTGGATATGAAATCTATACACACAGTTCATTCTAATATTTAACTTCCAAATTTACAAACAATTTCTAACAGAACTAAGACAAAGGAGCGAAAAGTACTATTGTAAATAGCATGATAAGAATCTAAAATAAGTTCTTGATTCTTTTTTCTAGAATAAATTTGATGCTAACAAAAAAAAAAAAAAAAGTGCTTAGATCTGAAAGTTAAATGAATCTCTTATAATATATATATATATATATATATATATATATATATATATATATATATATACACAACACCAAGAAAAAGTTTACAAGAAACCAGGCAAGTAAAAGAAAATGTGTTAAAAGCCGAGATAGGTACGGCTTTTACAGAAGCGAACACGAAGTGCAAATACAGACGAAATGAATGCTATCTGAAGCATTCACACTTTCTAGTTTCTTTCAATAAGAAGACAAATATGATACACAATCATGTATATCGTGGAATATGTAAAGAAAAAAAAAAGTATCTCTTGCCAAACAGGGACTGTACTATTCTAATGAATTTTAAAGGTGAAATTCGATTTTTGTGTTGTGACACATCTAAATATCTGAGTGAAGACATGTCATGCGTTTTAGTGAAGTGTAGCGTAAAATGATCACAAAATAAAATTTTATCATATAGAAAATACAATACAAGCTTTTAAATCAAATAATGTTCTTCAATCGATCGGATATAAGTAAGATATTACATTTCAACGTCAAAAATAAACTTTATCTACGTTGATATATCTAATTAAATATTTTCTAAAATTCGAACAACAATGCATTTATTTTTACTATTATGTGTCATTATGAAAGGAATGTAAACTACAGGAAAATACCAGCTTGTTTTCCCCACACTAATGTAAAGATTATGTACAAATGCCACCACCACACCTATTTGCGAGTACAGTATTGACAGAAATAGAAGGAAAGCTGCAATCGATCGTTGCATCCCTCCACTGCACAGAACACTGTACAGTTATGTTTTAAAAACATGAACACTCTTCTCTTTTAAAACACACTACTCGCGATCGCAAATAGCATATTTTGAATAATTAATACTTCATGAATCAGTACGGATGAAGCATATTTTGATACAAACACTTAAAGAAAATATTCAAATGGACGACACCTACATATCCTATCTTCTCATTCAGAGGTAAAGTCATAGAGCTTCTGAAAGAGACGTGACTGTTCAAGTTTTAACAATTGTTTTACTGACGAAACAACGCGAATTACTGCAACTGTTACAGTGATGTTTTAAGCTTAAATATTGACATGCATTAATGAACTGCAGCATAAAGCGTGCTATAGTATGACAGTACAAATAATTTAAGTTGATTAATTTATTGATTATGTATGTGAATATTCCAAATTTTTACATAAACAACAAAATGAATGTATGAAGAAGTAAGGCAATTCACAAAGAAACTATGATTATAACTAAAATAAGACAGACCAAGTGATTTTTCGTTAATTTCTAAACAGTGGTAGGTATATGTCGACACGTAAAATCGTACACTAGGTTAACGAATACTTCCTACAAAACTTTTTTTTTTTTCTTTTTCTAAAGGAAGCGATTGTAAGAATTTACAACACCATGGCACAGTCAATAAATAGCTGACTGACATATTACATTCACTTCCCCACTACAACCTCAACTTAATACTCGAATATATATAAATTTGAATGTATGTTTGTCCGATGTATAAATTTCCATTTTTGGCTTTGCATACTGTTCCATGAATGTCTTGTTCCAGGACCGTCTTGTTGACTGTATTGTGTATACTATTGTGTTTTTAATGTTTGATGTTTTAATTTAAATAAACTTTATCCTTACCGTATGGAGAACAAAAATTCTCCTAGTTTTCATATTTTAGGAACTACTACCACTACAAACGAACCAGATTTTTTTTTTAATTTTGTTATTTTCGAAGCGAATATCGAATTTTAATAGTAGATTTTTTAAAAATTTTATTATTTTCAAAGCTTCTAATCGCGAACTAATTTAATGACTATATTTACATTTAAAAATAGTACTGTTAACTTTTCAATATTAGAATTGCACTCTGGTTTCGATAAGCGATTCAAGACGAACGCTTATTACGCTTCGTACAAATTGGCGTGAACTAATCCATAGAAGTAATCATTACTTTTATTATAAGCAGTTTGTAAACTAAATCATTAAGACATAACGTAGGTAGTTATATATTGTGAACTGTGGACTGTGGCTAGCAGAAACAATCCTACACGCTGTCGTGCAAACAACTTACGAATAAATGAACAATTCTGAATAGTTTTCGTTGCCATATTTCTCTGTAACTTATCCAAAACTACTCAAAATGGCCCACTCCTTCTGGAAGTTACTGACAAGAGAACACGGAGGGGAATATATGAACTTTGCTGACAATTACATACAACTAGACAATACTACCATTAATGTGGAACTGACTTTACAAGTATAACTAACAGACCCTGTGATGAGAACTTTTTAAATTTGCAGCTTTCATTGTCATCCAATAAAATACGAATGTCACCGGTTATGGTTAATGGTGATATTAATGAATAGTTTGGTACTCAGTATCAGTTTTCTCTAATGCATTTACTTATTTTTCGACAACATACTAAAACCCTCACACTACAAAATACCCCGTGATACATACTTCACTTTATATTTAACTATAGACATCTCTAGTAGTAGGCTGCGACCTTCGAATTGGCAACGTAGCGTTTAATTCAGCTAACGTGCGGTTGTAGCACGGGGCAATCTCCAGCTCTGTTGTTGTTCTGATGTTTACATAAGTATTAGCTAAAAACCAGGCCAATTTTTCATAATATCAATCTATAATGCAATCGGTTAAAATTTAACGTACATTTTATAGTCCGAGACAAGATAAGAATCATGTAATCGATGCGCTGAAAGTTGGTATAAAATCTCTTATCCATATTTATAATGTTAAGCAATTGAAATAATTTATTAATCGATGTCTAACTGAGATAGTTGTATTCAGAAACTTACAATATGTTTTGGAAATGCGAACCCCAGAGAGGATTTTAAAAATAATAATTATAACAATATTTTGTTGTTTGTCCAGTCTTGTAAGTCACTGAAGCTGAAGATGTGAAATTCAGCGCATAATTAAGTGTTTGAGCGCTTTGCAAAGTTTAAGCAGAGATTAAATTGGCTTCACTGAAGTTAGAGACGTAAACTCGGATTTCAAGAACTCACTCACGATCAACATATCGGTTCGAGCGCTTTACAAAATTTAATTCGTAAAGGGATGAAGATGAACTCGGGTAGATCTAAGGAAGATTTAAAATAATACTGAGGTTACGAACTCAAACTGCGCATCTGACTTGTTTGCCCTGTTTTACTAAGAGAACGCTGGGACAGAATCTTGAAGTATTGAAGATGGTGCCTTCCTTCCCCACTGTTATCGTTGGCTGTCAATAATTCCAGCGTAAACGGTCTCGTAGGCTGCATCTAAAACTTGGATAAATAAATAAACTGATTTCTCTGTATACAATGAATTCACACTGCTTACCATCCTTGTCTATGATTTTTATAATGTTAGCAAGTCAGAAATTTTTTGAAAATGTTTTATATGAAAGTCTGATTTATTATTTGGTTTTCAGTAGAACGGCCAGAACATTTGAACCTGTCGAGTACTCTCTTTGGGAAAGCTGAAACAAGTCGCACGTCCTTCAGATTTTAGCGATTACGCGTACTTACTTTAGAACCAGCAATACACTAGTGTTAACCATGCAGTCAGACTAACACACAAATATATCGCTTTAATTACACAGAATAAAATAATAAGCAAGACCTTTCACTTGTTCCATGTGCTTTTACATGGAGTTTTCTTCTGCAGTTTACATGGCATTGCAACATTTGTATGGCGGCAGTCTTCTACTAGAGATGGCTATGATATATTTATTTATTTTAATACAAGGTTACACGACTATTTAACCATATTTAGAGTAGTATGGAAGTATAACCTTTTTTCGAGTTTGCTGAATAACTTTCCACAAAAAGCACAATTCAAAAGGAAGTATCGAATTCTACTGAAAATATTCACCTTGGCCACAGTTTAGCGTGTTTAAGAATTCAGGAAATTTCATCAGCTACGTAGATTGAACCCGATATCACTACATTCCTAACAAGTTATTAAAAAAATAATAAAAAAAAAAATAAAACCTTTGTTTCGTATTTATGAATATATGCATTCCTAACTTATCAAACGTGAATAACAAAGCTTTTAAAATAAAATTAAATTAAATCTTTATTTAAAGCCCCACAATCTGTTCTTTAAACTAAAGAAGACTGATGATAAACGCAGAAGAAGGTTTTGCAAGAACCGGTCTAATGAGAAGTGAAGGAAATGGGTGAATCCGGAGAAAACGAATGGGTACGATACTACCCAGTACAAATTCACCCGGTCTGGAATTGAATCAGACACACGAGGTACTGCAGGAGAACATCATGCCATACAAACGGATTTGAGAGTAGCTGAATTTATTGGGTTGTATAGCTATTCCTCTCATATTCAGTATCTTCCAATCTAAGTTCTACGGCAAAGCAAGTGAAAAATAATTTCAACTAGTAAAAACCCAAATAATTGAATATTAAAAGTTCATGTGCGAAAATTTTACGAATTATTGCGTAATGAGAGAAACAAATGAATAATTCCATTTTTCTAACACACACACACACACATTTGATATACAGATTCGATAGAATAGCAAGTAATCGTACAAGAAATTTATATTTTAAGTATCTCAGTGAATTCCTTAATACTGTTGTTGGATCAACCAAATAACTTCGAAAATGTCAATTTAACAGTAACAGAAAATAATAAATATGTAACAAATAATAACGAAAAGCAGCGATTGCCAACAAACCAAATTATCTAATTTTATTTCACGACGAACCTAACCATCGAAGTGAATTACTCCTTGTCCTAGTAATTAGTTAATTTAGCACTTTTCAAAAATAATTTAGAATATAAACGAACAAAAACATAATATTGTTGAATTACCAGGAAGATATTCAGAAATTCTTTTACAAACAACCCCAGAAAAAATTCTAGGCTACGAACACCCATTGGTCTTTTTATATAACATTCAAACTGGTCACTGTAATGCCTATATAGCATTACAATCCTGAAAGCATTTGTGAACTAACAGGGAAACTTCGAACTCTAGGGTGAAATCTACAAAGAACAAAAAGTGTTCGAAGCAGAAAATTGATCTAAAGGTATCTGTTAAAGAATTTCCAAATATCCATCTGCTATAGTGAATTACCCTGGCCGAAACCAATTTTCTTTAAAGAAAACCAGTCACTCACAAATATCCTCCTGTTGTTCAACAATATCACTGATACTTTCACAACAAAATATAGAAACATTGAAAATATACATTAGAACCGTATTTTACTATCAAATACCTTGCACTTATTATCTGGTAAACGGTTAGGTTAAAATTTAGTTTGTTCATTGACATATATGTATTATATACATAAAGTAACACTATATTAAATTGGTCGTCTTTCTTTACAAAAAAATGATAATGTAGCGACACAGAACACTACCTACTAGACAAGCACTCTGGCTGAACCCGTGTCTTCTTGCATTAGAATCTGGACAAGTGTTTAACGCCACCACTCACACCCCCCAGATGTCTGGCGTTAAATCATTTAGGCTATGTGAGAACACGCATTTCAACGAATGCTGCTCTACTTGCAGCTAGAAAAGTAATAAATATTAATAAATATGGGGGACAGGACCGATGCATCATTTAATGTTTACGAAAAAAATAATAATGTCAACAATCCTGACTATTTTCTAGTAATACATGTACTGCATTTGGACGAAATTCGTACAACTTACTCTGAACTACTCAAAACTTCTACACGAAACCAAAGGAAAATCGTCATTTTTTAAAAAATGGACAGTTATAGTTTGTGTGCGTAAATGTTAGTTTAATGTCCCATTGTTTCTTGCAACTTAAGTCCTTCACGTGGGTCAAATATGGTATCACATCCACCCGAAACAGTGTGAATGTTTCACACAGTAGTTTTACGCATTATTCATGTTAATACGCATGATACTCAGTTATGAATATTTTTAAGTAAAAACAAATACCATTGAACAATATTATGCTTGTTGACATTGAAACGGTCAGAAAGGACGGACATTGTGATATAGAAGAAAAAAATACCAATTTACGTTCTCAAAAACATGTGATACGTATAGAGTTCAGCAATGGAACTCTTGAAACCTTATTCCAATATTTTAGCTTGTCGTCTTAAAGGAAAAAATTAAGAATTGACGTCTATATTGAGAATTGAAAAGTTGAGAAATACCAATTGGTATCTATATTACATGCTTCTTTTATTTAGTTATTTTTACACTTTTTTATGTAATGACTCATACATTTATACATGTTATGTTAAGAAGTTACGAGTTGTCCTTTCAAGGTGAGTTGTCCTTTATATATATGTTTAAAATTCAGATTTAAAAAAGGGAACTAAATTCTTAATACAATGTTATTGGACCTAGACGCTTCTCAGCACTTTCTCTGTTTAATCTTTCATTCTTTTTAATTCTATTTTCTCTCTTCTCTTTCAATATTTGTTCTTCTTTAACTAATACACTAGTTAGTTCAAACTATGATAAACCATCCTTCCCCCCTCTCTCTGTGTTCCTTCTAAGTACTATGAATACTATTTTTTATCAAGTGTTGCAGAATTAGCGCTGACAAACGTTTAATTTCATTTTGACTCTTAGTATATACCGAAAAACATACGTATTACGCAATTTCTACTTCCAGTTGTTATGATTGGACGACGCTAGACTTTTCTGGCTTTCACTAATCATTCAATAGAAGAATGTAGGAACAACATAAAAATTTAATAAACCTATTTTGAGTGATACTTTATTCCCCAGGACAATTTAACTCGAACTAACTGATTAAGCCTATTAGCCTTTCTGCGGTTAAAATGATCAGGGTAAGAATGCGTATGACAATGAATTAAATTCTACACTATTCTATGAGGAGACTAAAACCAAAAGTGTACGAACCACGCCAACAAGTGCAGGACATGAATATCATCTGTAAAACATTAAAAAAAAAAAAATACTAAGCATCGGTCCAGCCCAAGTATAAAGCAAAATCATGCTAGTGTGTAGAAATATAAATATGCATAAAGTGACCTAAGTGGTCGTTCCAAACAATGTGAGAAAATACAGCCTTGCAGGCAAACAAAAAGAAGAATAGAAAGCAGAACACATCCAATATTTGACATTTTACTTTTCATATCACTCATCATCAGTACTATCTGTATAGTGCTAAAAGACTATTTTTTTATTTCAATACAATCAAATGAGTTATTATATTTTCTACTTTTCTTCTTCGTTGCTAAAAGTTTGACAACTCTTTATAATACATAATATACTCTAAATATTATATAAGAGTATTTTTATCTTTCCTTTTTCATCCCAACAAATTAGAAGTTTCGCAGGCTACAGTACAACCGTAATATTTCAAAATATAACTTGTATTATGCTTCATTTGACTAATTAAATTGAATGGACCTACATGACCAATAACACCATTAGCTATATTTAATAAGAATATAACTATGAATATACTTGGATGTGTCCAGTTCTTCCTCTTGTTTGTAGGATAATTCTACCACATAAAATGCAAGATAGAGTAAAGGAAGGTACATGCAACCTTCTCCATCTCTGATGTTTTTTTTACCACTGCCACCTTCTCAGGGTAAAGTTCTGTCTACTTTCTTGAAATATAAAACTACTTTACGGTATATTATTAACCTAGACAAGGGATCTTGAATAAAAACAAATCGCATAAAGTAATTAAGCTTGAGAGTTACTTCTCCCAAAAGAATATGACACTATATAGTATGAAGTAACCCGAGCAGGATACAATGAGACGATCTTGTAACACAACGTTTGATTTTATTTCATTTTCTTAATATCAGTAACGGCGATCTACACAAGAGTTAATATTTATAATTGAGTTATTCGCTTACTTTCAGTTCGGTCAGTACGACTCATTACAAAATAAAGCGACAGTACTTTGCATTTAAGTTTAAAGCAAGTGAATCTACAGTTTCTTCTGAATTTGTTTCGAAACTTTATTAGTTAAGACACAAGATGTTATTCTAACACGCTTATGAATATATATCCTAGCTATTTGCTCTTCCTTACATTAAGAGAAACAAAAGGAAAATAACAAATAATATGGTAAAAGTTACAGAAGTTAATCAAATATGTCAGGGCGCATCACTTGGAAATATACAAATCCAGGGCAGCTTACATGCATGTACCTTTTCCTCACACTAACTTACATTTTACTTCTTAACTGCTTTCCGTATTATATTTTTCCTTCAAGACTGGCAATCAATGTAATATCATCAAGGGATAAACTTGTTTTCTAAATCTCTCATTCTAAAGAACTTCAATTATTGGCACTTTAGCGACAATATATTTTGATATAAATATGGATATTGAAATTTAACTCTCACATGCCTGATGTGGTGAATTTACGTCTGATAGGAACTGCACCATCCACTAGGCATGTCAATACAGGTGGTTCTTGTTACCAAGTTATTTTCAAGCAATTAATTTTATTGGTGAGCACCAACAATAAGGAAAAACTCAAAATCAAATTAAACGTTTCGGTTCATTGTTATGTTAAGACTAATGGTCCTGAGTTCTGAAAAAACTGGATCATATGAAAGATTTTGCGATACTGATAGTTTCTCTTGAGGTATGAATTTAATTCTGTTCGTGATAAATTCGACAAAGAATCAGAACAACGTTCAGTATTCTAGACGTGTCCTCTAACGCTGTTAATAATAATTAAAATGTACCTTCACGGTTCCTTTTTATATTGCAGACAAGTTTAGCAACAACATGTACTGAAAACTTTATATAGTGACCATAGTCTTTTAATATCACACATTTCATGCTTTAAAGTGGCTGACTTATGACGAGACGCTCAGCAACATCTTTCTACCACGAAAAGAAAAAAAAAAAAGAGGAAATCGATTCGGTCTGTACTGATATATCACTATAATTGTACTGAGAAGGAATATCTTTCAGAATAACAAATACCGTGTAAACAGTCATCGAATCTGTTTCAGCTATTCATTGTTGGACTAAGTAGGAAATTGGTCTTAGATCATGAACAATGCTGGATGTAACTATCACATTAAATATCAGGTAGTCTAACAAGTATTGAGCTTTCTGTACACGAGATGTTAGGCCATCATTTGACAACTGACAGTCGAATCAAGTAGAAGTGAAAGAAAGGGTTGGAATTCTTGTAATCAGAAGTAAGATACTGCGCCGTGAAAGTAAGTGAACTCCGCAAAAATGTGCTACATCTTACAATTTTATTTCGATGTACGTAGGCGCAGACGCTGTGCAGGTTAAAATAATTATCATATTAATCTTTCTTTGGATAATTCTAATGTCCAAGTAAATATTTTAAATGCTCGTGTTCGTCATTTGAATCAACGACAGCTTTTGCGAAATATACGCAACAGCGTGAGTTTCAGGATACAGCATGGCATCACAAGTACATTAATGTGAAAAACATGCTTTTTAAAAAAAGAATAATACCATAGATTCCAGTGGAATATTATAAATGCTACTCATTAGGATTGACAATGTTTTCTATTTCACTATTTACACGAAATTGGACAGAAATAGATCGTTAAATTAAATAAGAAAGACGCAATTAACTGCAAGAGAATACTTGGTAACAAAGACACACTCACTAGGAGTTTTTCAAATTTTACTCTAATTTCATTATTTGAATGTGCCTATTTGTAATTGTATCATTTTCAAACACATGGTCATTTCTTTATTTTTCCTCTTGTCAATTTCAAATGAAATAAATTTTATATGCAAATCCTTAGTTCTCACGAAATATTCGCAATTAAGTTTTGCATAATGTTAAGGTACTGTCCTACTCAGGCAGACTACCAAATTATTGTTACTATTTTTGCACACAAAGACTTCTGGTAATTGAAGAAGAGAATATCTTCTACATAATTCCAAAAATTATTACATACTGCATTTCAAGAATTACTATGTTCAATATGTGTACCATAGTTAAATAATTTTTAATGATTAAACGGTAACAAAGGTATTTGCACTCCTCAACATTCAATTGTAAATAATTTTAAATATACCAATTCTCTGTTCTCAGAACTGTACGATGCTAGTATTAAAAAAAATTCCTTTAACAAAATCATGCCTTTCAATAAAAATTCAGATAATTTTATTAAGTACATATTGAATCTAAAAGATTGATTCAGGTAATCTAAACAACTAGATTATAAGAACTTATTTACTTTATTTCTTAAATATTTCAATAAAGAAAATCACTAATAATTTTGTTTCAGATCATTTTTATAGCTTTCTAATTCTAACTTCACGTAAACTATTTTCCAAAATTAAATTTTCATTCAAAACATCATTTATTATAATATATTCTAATCTGTTTTGAAAACCTGAAAGAACGCATGCTTTTTTTTTTTCCGTACACACATTATAATTAAAAATATTACGGAGAGATCATACATTATGCAAAACTTTTTTGCAACAATGGTTTGGTTTGGTTTTATTAATTTAAATTTAAAGAAAGAAAAAAAAAAGGTTTTGAATTCCAAGTCTAAAATTTGGTACGGTATTTGTTCTGAAAACTGAGTCAAAGAACATCATTAAGATCGAAGTTCTGTATTACAAGCGAAAAACAAAACTATTTTTTAAATCTTATTATTAGTACATTTGCAATATTTTGGATCTGCATATAATGTTTTGCAAAATTTTTAAATACTTTTCAAATTTGAGGTAGCTCTAATTTTTTGTACTTCAAATAAATATATGTCTATAAAATATATCCATTATTAATATTGAAATATGAAACGAGCAAGAATTAAGTAATTGAGTTCGCCTTTCTTCACTGAAATGATACTTACGCAATCATATTATGGTCGCCCACATCAGGATGAATAAATTTTAATACAAAATAAGGTTAAATATTCTAGATGTAGTGACCATAGTATTATTTGCGTCAAGTTCTTCACTCACATCAGAAAAGAAAATGCAAACGGTACCCGTCAAGTTTATGTTCTTAATGAGAAACAGATTTCAAGTGATGATACTCCACTGTTGAATTCCACTCCGCAAGTGATCTCCACCAAAAAGAGTGGGGTCACTCCTCCTGTTGCAGAGGCTCTTTTGTCTTAGCTCCCTTCTTAGCAGGTCACACTACAGCGCAGAGTTGCTCCATAGCAGCGACTGAGAAAGGAAGCATAAAAAAACAGGCGAATCGAGGAAAAATTGGTGTGACCCTACAGATCCTTTTAATTTTAAAACAAGGGAAACTAACCACATTATATACTGGGATATTTATGGCAAAAACAAAAATGAGCTGAAAGGAATTTATCCTAAAAGACACAGCTATAATTACCATGCACTGATAAGGTACAACTAAATATCGTGGTCTATATTGTGCTTTAGGATTAAAAATTAAAAGAAAAAGAAACAAACTCGTTAACATTAACATGCTTTTCTTTTTTTAAATCGATTTTAACTTTTGAAAATATAAACACTATTAAGTAATTGAAATGCTTAGCACAACACTTAAGAAACAAAAGCTAATAAAACGAAAATATATTTTGAAATATGCATATGAATATATTATTTTACAGCCTAAAGAATTTCTTTTTAGATATTTAAAAAAGAATATGGAAATAACAGTTTTAATAGTTGATTTGTATGCCAAGTAAAAATTAAAATATGAGCTGATTTTTTTGCGCTTTATTATATTATTAAACCAATGCAAAAAGCTTTTCGTTTTTTTCATGCACCATTTACAATTCAAACTTGGAATTGTCACATAAACCTATATGTGTATTAACTTTACATACATATATTTTGAGGTTGGTACTTTAATCAAAATAAAAGAAAGAATTACCTGCTGATCACGTGATGGGTACCTTTCTGGGAACTGTTCAAAATTTGGAGCCTCTTCGCATGTGTAATCATACATCCATTCACAAAAATGGTTAGCTATATCAAATGCTCTGTAGTTGTATGAACAGTATTCAAAGTCTATCAGGACAAGTTGATCCTTCTCGGGAACGGAGCTAGTTTTCAGTAAAATGTTGCCTTCTTGCATATCATTGTGGCAGAAAACAACAGGGGATTTCATACTTGTGAGGTACTTCCTGAAAATTAAAAACAAAAGCCTGTTATGCTTTGTGCTTTATAAGTGAATTTTAAAATGTATAGTATTTATTATAGCATTGAGAACTGACGCGTTGACCAACATCCCCAGGTGAACGTGTACCAATTGGCGGCCTCAGCACCTCGTTCGTTTGGCGACGGAATCAATGTGGTGGAAAGTATTAGCGTGTAGAAATCTTGTATTGGGAAATGGTGAGGGTGAGGCGGGAATCCTATTGGACGTCAGACACCTGTACGAGGAAATTAATCACCCAGAGTATATTTAGGGCATTTTTAGTCCTTTCTCCAACCCTTTCGCGACCACTATGGTGATTGCGTGGCTAATATTTGCAATATAGCCTTAACTTTTTTTTTTTCCTTCGGCCTTTTTCCCTTATATTCGACCATAGCTCGCCCTTCTGTTCTGTTTCATTACCAGCTCTTTTTCTATATCATTACCAGCTCTTTTAAAGTTATTTTTAATATGAAAATTCAGGGTTTCGTTACAAAGTAGGAAATATATAAAGTTTCGAATAAATAATAATAATATTGACCTGGATTGTTCCTTCAATATATTTTTTTTTCTTTCAATTTCTCATCGATATTTCAGGTAAAATTATCGATTGCCCTTCATCGAGGCGCTTTGGATTTGCAGTAGGCCATCTACTGACTGACCAGCGTATCTCAATTTAACTACTGATTTCAAAATATTACCTTTTAAATGTGTATTTTCTACCTACTAGCAGCTTGCTATAATCTATTTTCAGTTTCTTTATTGTAGGATATACATTTGGTAAATTTAGCTAATTACTCATGTGCGTCAATGATTTACCCTCCTTTCCAAATCTGTATAAACATTGTTACACATTACTAAAGCACTATATGGAAATGTGAATTTGGGTACTTATCCACGGAAACAATCAGTCGGTTCCTTACTGGGCATATGTGCTATTGTTTTATTTACATTACTTGTGTTTTTTGTTTCTCGGTTTGCTTGTGAGCGCTCGTATTTTCGTGTTTCCAACATTGTACAACCTTAGGTTGCATGATTGCGTAATACTTTCCTATTTCCGTGGTTCTATTCATGATATTACGAACTTCTAGTTAGAAGAATATTATTTAATATACTGCACAGTGTTAATCAACTGTAATATACAGTATGTAACAAAAATATAGCATATTTTAAACATACTGGCCATACTATGCCACTATTGTTGTTTTGTGATTCTCCCCGATAAGAGCCCACCAGTGTTTTCAGAAATAAAGTAGTTTCAAACCTGAAAAGGTTGGCCACCTCTGTCGTATATAATTGTGAGTTCTCTATGGATGCCTAGTATAGTGCTCACTGCTGGTGCGAGGAATATTGGTTACATCAAGGTTTTGAGCTTATGGTTAACAATATCATATCCGTGCCTTTTCTCTCTACGTTCTCCAACTTCTCGCACCTTTTTGTTCCACCAATTCTTCTATAATTATTCACCAGTATTAATCGTTCGTCTCTTTTAGGTTGAAGGGCATAATTATAACCCGTTAAAGATACCATATGATTATTATTATGGTTACTTAGTGTGTTTTCATTTTGTTTCAAAGTAATTTAATTCATTAACACTCCTCCCCTTGACTGTTACATATTGACTGAGTTTCTAGTTGAAAAGTTAGATCGTTATGAGAAATAAGGGTTCTTACCGACGAATTTACCAACATTCCTTGGTGAACTGTTATTATCGAGCCCTCATTCACTTAAGAAATGGAAGTTAACACTACATTTGTACCACGGTACATGCTGTATGCAATCATGTTTGAGTTCGGACAGAAAAAGAGAAAATACTACCCTATTTGCTCGTTTCGCTTCTACAAAGTTTTGAATTAATCACTATACGTGATCGAGTAAATGGCAAGGACTTATCATTGTAATTACAGATTTTTGTAATTCCTGAATTTTCTTCAAACTTTCAAGCTTTCGATTCTCCCCTGGAATCTTGATCACGGAGGTTAAAAACAGGAAGAAAAAAAATAGAAACATCAAGGAATAAAAATGGAACGGACTTACCAAGGGAAGAGTTGTGTTGTACGGAAACATGTCAAACAAGTCAGTAATCTCCAGGTGAAGATTATGCAAACTAAAATCTAACTAATCTGGAAGTTTAAAGAAAACTCAGGAATTATACGAATCTGTAAATAGAACGATAAAATTCTTGAGCGTGATTTCGCATTGGCAAGGGCTTAGTTTTCCTTTTGTTTCAAAGTATTATTATTGTTTATATAGTTCAAAATTTCGTTTACTTTGACATTATGAAGCTTACTTTACTGTAAGTCTGCTTCTAATGAAACTTGTGTTAGTAATTTTCATTAGCACACAGTACTTACGGTGTTCCATTGAGAAATACTCTCATACGCCTTCTCGTAAAGCAGAATGAACCTGTATATTCCAAAACAAAATTAATTCCTCAATTTCATTTCTGCCCGGCTTGAACTAGATACATGCATAACAGGTCTTGTTTGGTATATACATTACTTGTTTTCCATTATTCATCTAAAAATTCATGGGTGACTTTAATACAGTAGCAAAGCAATTTGTCATGCACAGTTCTCAAGTTCTGAAAGTAAGAAGAGCAAAGCGAATCACACTGTAATACAGTTATCTAGAAGTTTCAAATATGTTTTCCTAATGAAGCATATCTGCCAGAGTAGTCCACCATCCGAACTACTGTAAATATTACTATTTTGCGACAAAAGATCCAGAGATGTACAACATTAGCACAATCAACTGTAATCACTGGCTATGTTAACGTATTTTCATGCTGTTAAATCACACTATTGTGCGAAACATCTGCTGCGCAGACACAAGCACAATCAACAGTAATCACTGGCTACGTTAACGTATTTTGATGCTATTAAACCACACTATTGTGCGAAACATCTGCTGCGCAGATACAGTCTTCAAACGGAAAGCTCAAGGGCTAATTATTCGTATTTTGCTCTTACTAGCAACCTACACTGCAAGTGCCCCTAGTGAGAGACTTACTTTACGAGCCCAATCTTTGCGTATTCGGACAGACCGTGTAATTTCGCCTTTATGGTAAACCTGCTGTTGTACTTCTGTAGTATGGTCCTCTTGTCATTTTCTCACGCTTTCGGTAGCCTGTAACTTCGAAACTAAGTGATTCTGAGCAAATGTTGAATAGATTTTTTTCTTTTTTCTCTGAATAGATTCACCTCATAAGCGTTGTAACATGTATTCTGTCACACCCTGTATACATATACTTTATATCAGTGGTGGGCACAAAACAGGTTTTTCGGTTTTATGAAAGACCTAAAGAGGTATCCGAACATTGAAAAAAGTTTTTGAAAACTGGTTCTGTTTTCTATCAAAAACTTCTTGCTTCTTCGTTAACTTGTTTGGAAATGAACATTACAAGAACAAGACAAGATACTGACATCGGCGAGAATTATATTGGTTTCAGCAGAAACCCAAAACATTTTGAAGAAAACGGTTTTGTTGAAAAACGAATCATTAAAAAAAGGTTTGATAAAAAAGCAACCCTATTTTTAGAGAAAATCTAAATGTTGGTTTCTTAGTTTTTACAAAAACCTTTTTTTCTTTATTCCTATTTATGACTTGTTAAGAATTTCGTATTTTATTCTGGCTTCTTAAATGGGAAAATAAATATATGAATTAAACAACCTATAAAAAAAATGGAAGTCAGTGAATTTCCACTAATTTTCTAGTATTGGCACCATTTATAGATACAACAAGAAAATATTAAAGTGTACAATAATAATCAATAATTAATCATGCTTATGTGGTATGACAATGACGACATCAAGACAAAGAAATAATGAGCATATAGAGAATTCAGTCTTATTCTTTATGCTGTGCAATTACCAGAAGAAGTTTCTTTTACTTTTTCTCCTTCTTAATAATAATAATAATAATAATAATAATAATAATAATAATAATAATAATAATAATAATAATAATAATAATAATAATAATAATAATAATAATAATAATAATAATAATAGTAATAATAATAGTAATAGTAATAGTCTCACTCTGTAAATAATGCTAATAATAGTAACACAAGGATATGTAATAGTTAACAGACAAACATAAGGATATGTATTAACAATTTGCAATAGGTTTCTCAATCCATAGCTTTTTAAAATAAATAAGCGAAAGCAGTAAACAGCACTAGGGCACGTATCGATGGAAAATCCAGTACAGTACTGGCTTGTAACAAGAATACTATGAGTTGTTTTTGTTCGAAACGCACAGGAAGGCGTGGTGATAATACTATCTTATCGGTAACGTTAGAACAATCATAGATAAGAGTTATTCTCGGGTGAAAAATAGACAAGAAGTTACACTTTCTTTAACCTAATTTAATATCAAATGGAGTTATCGAAAAGATAAGTTTGATGTAAACACTCAGAAGAATGATGATGTAACACACTTAATTGTGCGAGAAATCGAAAGTATCGGTATATTTTTGCAATGCAATATCTAACTACACTATTCAAAATGTACGATTTTTTTTATATGCCTTCATATAATTATATACTAGGCAAAGCCAGAAATTTCCCAGTTATTACTTTCATTATTATTATTATTTTAATGATAATAATAATACATCATCATCATCATTAAAACAAAAGTCCTTTTTAAGAGAATCACAAACTTATGTCTATGAAACATCCTAATTTTTCGCATCTTATTTCACCATTACTTCTACAATTTACGCCTAATGTCACATAATTGGATTGATTAGTGCTAGTACTCTAAAGCCCGATATACGAACAACTGTTGATATATCGCACACCCGGTGGAAGACTGTTACAACTCAAAATTACACATTTGTGGGAACATGACTTTTAAGGTTCGTTATTGTACCAAAATCGGCTCCCTGGAATACTGGTATTTCTGCCATCTAGGGGTTAATTTGTTTAGTTACGTTTATACGAAAATACCACCAGGTAGAAGTAGTATTCTCTTCTCTATTCTCTTTTGAGCGATAATATCTTAAAATCTCCATTTTTGAGTTGTAACATTCTTCCACCGGGTGTGCGATATATTTTTCTAAAGAATCTGATTTCCTACAAAAGTCACTGGCGTCCTAGAGAATTTATCCTTCTACGAAACGCATAAGTAGGTATGATAATACTCGTACTTAGTTATCAGTAAGGTTGCAACATATTATATATATATATATTATTGCGAGAAGGCACAGAGAATTAAATTTGCCGATTGATCTCTCTAAGACAGCACAGTATACTCTAAGTTAAAAGACGGACGAAAATAAAACTGTATGACTATAGAAGAATTGGTGAAACAAAAATTTGCCAGGAAACACTAGAACTCCGAGAAAATGCATACAAGCTATGCTGTTCCCACAACTTCACGTGGTTTCGATTCGAAACAGACACCTCTCTATCAAACCACATGCATTCTTAACTAAGCTAAGTTGATGAAAATTTACACTAATTTACTTAACTAGATGTATCATTCAATGGAGTTAATTACAAGAGCAATACAGTTGGTGAATATATTCAGATTTATTTTTTATTTACTTATTTTTTAACTGTAGCGTAAAGATTGAGGTGATTCTTGTATGCGAAAGTTGATGCGTGTGTCTTGGGTACGGGTAGTCCCGTCTTTAATTTACTGCTGGGGGCAATATTTATCACTGTTAACTTAGCATCGTGAAACAACTGGGAAGCTATCTGAAAGTAGTAACAAACTGCGGTCTAAAAGCCAGAAATACTAGCGCTAGAAGTAAGCGTTAACCACTTTCTTGAAAAACATGGGAAATCTGCTCTCTTCAAGACTGAAGCACCATGTACTTAGTTTTAGTTTTTAGGGTAAAAACAAAAAGCTTCTACCATATTGTGAAAATGTTACTCAAAATATAATTGATAGAACTCAATGTTTTTTATGTAGCTTGTATTGTATAGAAATACAGAAGCGTTCACCTCTCCAAGTTCGTGTGCACGAACTTTGCTTCATAACGTAGGTTTTGTAGTGGACTGGTATGTTACTTTCATCATTATTTATTTGCATTTATGCTAAAGGGCATAAGAAAAAGACAACTAATTTCAGATTCTATTTTAAAAACAATGCTGCGATTGTACGATTATAGATGCAATACTAAAATATTTCCTAAAGAATATCAAAACTTCAGCAATAGCACGGTTCCTACAGGTACTGATAAAAAAATAAATAAATAAATAAAAATAAAAGAAAAAATCCCTGGCTTGCTATGGCTAAATAAAATTGTTGTGAAGTTGGCTTCTTTCCCTACAGTTGACCCTATCTCACCAAGTTTGACAACTTCTGTTCACCAATTTTCTTCTTGCTTTTTTGTACTGACTGCTTTTATTTTCACATGTACTATCACTATTTCTTCCGTTTTTTAAGAAGACTGCACAATTGTCTACAAACAAGATTAAATATCTCTACATAAAGTACGTACAAATATGACCACAATTTTCAAATTCTGAATTAAAACAAACTATAATTAGAAAGAAGATTAACGCAAAATCGTGACGAACACCGACCTTCGCGCCAGGGAGTTACTGACATTTACGTCACGAAAGCCCTTTTTCTTCTCGGTCTCGTTCAGTTCGGTATCAATGACTATCTCCTTTTCATCAATTTCCCATTTCAGACGTATCCTCTGTTGCTTCAAGCCTCTAAATTATGCATTTAACTATTTTTTCTCACTTATCTCTTCCTTCTGCTGGTGCAAGTACTCTTCGTAGCGTTACTGGAGCCTTTCCCGTAACGTAGCATCTTCTGGTGATTTGCATGGGTTCAATACCTCCTGCCTCTTGTTCCTATCTATGGATGAACCTTTCTGCTATGATAGTCTTTTCATGCATATTTCCCATTCATAGTGATTTATTGACGGAAAACCCTCTTTCGATCGTTGCATTTCTATGTAAGATTGACATCCCAATTTTTACTATCTTTCATAATTTTTTTGTATTCTTCAATGCCAGCAAGAAACTTGCTGTAAGCAGCATCAAGTAATAATTCATTACAAGTCTGGAAGACTTATGGAAATTTTGTTGAGTTTATACTGGAGAAAGATGCATTCTTCCCCAGGGTTTTCAGCAAGCACACCATTTTTGATACCGGACACGAAGTTCATGTAAAATAACAGAGAACGTTCCCACATAACGTGAATGTTGATTACCTGACAACGTATCTTTAACTGCTTTGTACTCCGAAGATCTGGCCTGTTGAAGCTTGCTAATCATAGAAATTACAATCCAGTGGCAGTCGTAAAAATTCCAGTTTCTGTCGTTCCCTGGTCTCTGTTCCTATTCGTGTGAGAAAACGTCAGACAGTAAACCCAATGTCGAGATTTTTGCTCACGATGCTACTGTCATAACATTTAATAGTCCTGTACCTGTACATTTCAGCGCAGTTATGGTTTTATACATCGAATCATGAGATCTTGTAAGTTTCCCTACAGCATCAAAGATGAATAGGGCCATTGGTCTTTAAGTCTGAAACCTACACAGGAAGAGCTCGCTTTCAATGGCCACAATCTTGCAGAAAGCCAAACAAATGAACTTGTACTTAACCTGTACATTTGTACTTAACAAATGAATCACTTGCTGCCTTCTTCAGGGTTTCTGTAGGTTTCACGTTTATCAGTTTTGCTTCTTCTAGAAATTTAATTACATAGTCCCAAATTTCCAATGCCCTCTGAAAACAAACGGCACTTTCGAACCAGCGAACGCCACACAACAGGAAATTTTGTGCATCCTGTGATCCCAGTAAACACTCCTCGACAAACTGGAAAGTTACTGAATGAGTAATGAAAATGACATAGTAGGTTACACATATTTTAGTCCACTGATTCATCGCACCATCAATGACTCATAATGGTTTTACGTTAAAGATATTTCTGTCACTTTTAAGTGTTCTCCATTTACCAAAACAAAGAGTCCGAAGATACTTCAAATTTTCCTCTGACTTTTCCTTACCATCTTTAATTTTCCTGACTTTCAGTTTGTAGGAACCCTGAGTAGGCTGTACAACCATGACAAAAAAGAACATCTACTTTCCTTTTCAAAAACCCTTATCAGAATACAAGATAATATAAAGAATTACATTATCATATATATATATATATATATATATATATATATATATATATATATATAATACTCATTTTAACTTGAAAGAAATACAGGATGATTTTGTTGCCTTCTATAATACATATTCATGCTTAGTAAATAAAGCAATAAAAAATAGTAAAACCTCTGAGAAAGCAAACAACACACATTTTAAAAACCGAAATTCAAGTGTTTTCTTCTTAAATTTTGCAAATAATTTCAATCTTAACGTGCCTTTTGAAGCTGTCTGAAGTAGCTGAAATGAAGTGAGCACTTAAATGGCGAGACACAAAAATACAGCTACAAAATTTCGATTTTCTCGAGCTCTATTAAAAGGATATCAATATGCTATAGATCTTTGTTGTTCCTTCTTATTAACCCCGCCATGGCCGGTCCCAAGCCCGTGCTGAGAAAGGGGGTGTTGCTTGGCTTAGTATTCATGCTTAGTAAATAAAGCAATAAGGGTGCACTTTGCCCTTATTGCTTTGCCGGGCTCGCATCTAATTCCAGGCACCGGAAGTTTTAAGGGGGAAATAGGGTGACTCTGAATTGGGTGCGCTGCCAGTCCCTTAACTACCATATGACAGCGCGTGGCAGAGGGGTTAAAGAACCTACCGGCGGAGGTGAGGCCTCGACTATCCTCCGAAATGGGCGACTAACTCATGCCATTGGATCCGGTAGAGTACGTGTGACCTTATCACGTCCTCAGTGAGGTAGGTAGTCTTTGACTGCCGCCCCTACCGACGGAGGTGAGGCTTCGGCTATCCATCGAAATGGGCAACTAGGCTCTGCCCTTGGGTCCGGGAGATAAGGCTACGTGGAACCTCAACACGTATGAAAGGGCAGGTAGTTGGTGTGCCCAAATTGTGGGCCGATCCAACGTCCTACCGGGAGGATGATGTAGGTTCTGCCTTCAAAGAGCTTGTAGTACGTGCTCTTGGGTACAGGATGGGATACCTATATCCTAACGCACACTCGTACCTCAGGAGCGCTGAGGTAGTGGGACTCCTTCATCCCAGCTGCCCACTGGGTGCAGGAGTCACGACCCTACCAGGGGAGCCGCCGCTCCCAAATAGCTATTGTGTTTAAAGGGAGCCAGTCTACATCAGCCATTGGGTCTTGTAATGTACGGTGTACCTCTACCGTAATTAGAGGAAGTCCCGTATTACTTGGACGATCCTACCGAGAGGGGAGTGTCGGATTCCTGCCTGCTGGAGGGACTGAACGGGGGTGGAGAAGGGGCCAATCCCAGGAATCAGGGTAACGGCTTTGATCCCGCGGAAGGGAGGAAACTCTGTAGGATATGGGCCGGCACCAAACTCAAATGGTGACTTAACACGTACCATTGGATCCGGGATGAGATGCGGAGCATCTCGACATGTGTGTGGTACCTCTACACACGAAGGCGGAGGCCAGTTGAACGATAGAGGTAGGCAGGCCGGGATTGAACAAGCCCCTCGGGCATCGCCTAGGGCCCCGGATTTGGGTTGGACTGCCGGGCTGTGGTGGTCGTACCGTGGGATTCGGTAGTTCATGGGAGCCAATCCCAGGAATCTGGGTGACGGTGAGCATGGGCGGGAGGTGGGCTTGCCTTGAAACGCTCGGGCGTCATGAAGAGCATGGTAGGACTGGCTCGCTAGCAGTCTGCCTCCACTAGTAGGTCAACTGGTAGGCACTAAGGACTTCGGTCTGGCCGCGCAGTGGGTGTATCCCACTCCCTCAAAGAATTGGGGTTACATCGCTTCGGTGAGTCAGGATTAGGGGACAAACCCTGTCGGTGCACCTCGTGCACAAGGACTAAGATCCAAACATGAGCAACTATGGGTGGGGTGCATTGTTTCGCGGTACCCGTCCATTAAAGAGACCGAACGGTCGCGGGCATGCTCTCCATGTATGCAATTAAGCGTGACAATAGCAGGCCACTAGCATCAGAATGTTCCTTCTTACTACCAAATATTATTGACAACGTCTTGATGGATACACAAGTTTTAAATTCTGCAACATAGGATTATCTTATTCTCTTCTTCATACGTAATATCATTACTAACAGAGAAGTCTTCCTACTTTTATTTATCTGAATAATCACATCTATATTGGACGAGCAATTGTGTATAGATTTACTAGTGCTATACACTTTTGTAATAGTTCTATTGTATTTGGTAAGAGCATAATTTACAAAGATATGCATATATAACGCACATAGGTTTATTGCCAGAAATTTATGATATGGACTACTGGAAACAACTAAAGTCATAAATCAGTGGCTATAGGATTGTAAGTGTATGTCTAGTGAGTAACGTAATGCAAAACAGAAAAGATCTTACCTAAGCCAATCCATTTCACCTTTGAAGTTACATTTTAATAGCCTTTGAGCAATACAGCTTTTGTCAGCCTCAACATCTGTTAGACAGCCATCTTCATTCACACTTTGAATCCACCTATATACAAAAATATTGGTTTCAAAACAATGTTCAGAAAATCTATAAATATGTAAACATTTCTATACTAACTTCATTAATAATAATAATAATAATAATAATAATAATAATAATAATAATAATAATAATAATAATAATAATAATATTCTTATTATTAATAATTAATATTTTCTCCCGATGCCTTTTGTGGATATTGATAAATACTCCCGGTTTCTGGGCCAGGGCCGCCCATAGGATTTATAGGTCTCCAGGGCGGGCCACTAGCGGTCATTACCACTGTTGTGGATTCCGTTTTATGAAAATAGCCAAGCAACAATAGCAATAAATAACAACAGTTATAGAAATAAAATCTCTATTTTCCCCAATTGATTTTCCATTATTTTAAAGTTAAAACCTTAGACAGCTTTAGCTGGAAAGTATTGCTGGTAAAGTTGGTCGTATGTACTTCTGCGTACCACAGGCACGTTGGCAGGAATCTCAAACTTGAAAAAATTACAAATGAATGAAGAAACCTTTATATTTCTTTTCATGGGTTTCCGACATTTATCATGGTTACACTTTTTATGGGCGGCCCTGCTTTTAGCAAGTCACACTAAATAATAAAAAGATATACTTCAAGCATTAGTGCATTCTCATACTTTCCATTTGTCTTCGTCTCCCTTCCCCTTCCGGAAACTTTTGTAGATCGACCCAAAAGATAAGAATTAAAATTGAAGTACACAATATATATATGACCTACTCAAAAGCATGGCCTACTAATGTGTTTAAGGTATTATTATTATTTTTGTAGGTATTATTCTACTAGGATAGCTTCACATCTTAATATTATAAACTTATTTTCAATTTGGTTATTTCAACACTACGCAAAAGTTTCATCTATAACTGTCTTAAATACACTTAGCTTCACAGCATTAAAATTGAACTTCGTATTTATTTACAGAGGTGCCACTTGAGGGAGGGTACAGGTCAATTTCCCCCTAGGTTAGATATTAATATTTTTAAATTAATACTATAGATACAGTATATATTAAAGAAAAATATGAAACTTTATTTCTATCGGTATAGAATATCACCCTCATTTGCCTCCTCCGCTCGTCTCTCCATATCAATACCTGAAATTATGCTTTTCACTTTCTTTACCAGAAAACCACGATTACCCTTTAAGCTAAAGGGATGAGTGATTAATGAAAGTGAATTATTATGAAATAATTGGTGGAACAAGAAAAGGGAAGGAAACGAAAGAATCCCAAGAAAATTCAAGAATACCACATTCTTAATCACAAACTCGTGTGATCGGGAATCGGACCAGAGACCACTAACACTGAGACACTGTGCCCCGCCCCCGTCATATCTATAATGCACAATGTACCTGCATATACACATATGTATGTATGAAGGTACGATTAGGATTAGAAATTAAGACTTCTGGGCTCTCGGCATCTATGACCATTTAGCCTGTCACGTATATGAGGGATGACGTTCCTCGGCGAGCACACTATCCGATGAAAGGAAAGGACGGAAGCGGCTTAGGGCCATTATGTCAGGTACTATCCCGGCATTTGCCTGATGTGAATGAGGGAAGCCCAGGGAAAACCTCATTCAAGATGGCTAGCCTGAAAAAGCTGTTACACTTTTTAGACCGAGTGTCCCAGCCGAATATCGAATCCAATACCGCTCGCACCAAAGGCGAAGCGTTAGCGACTACGAAAGTACGATTAGGGTGACCGTATATTGATGACAGGAGAGCGTAGCCAAGGTTCACTATTGTGAGCAATGCAACGAAGTCTTACCGCATATTTACTTCAGCATGTGCTAGACAAAGGACTTTCTAATGCTATAACACACACTGTCAAGGCACTTATGCCTCTCTCCCCCTCCACCCTCTTCTGCCTCTCTACCTCTGGTCAATATGCACCCAGCCTTAAACTGCACAGCCGATATACCTCCTATCCTACAAGTTAATAAATAACCTTAATAACGACATCCAGTCAGGCAATTCGTATACATTGATACACAAACACGATATCCACGCACCTGGACATTGTATCCCACAACCAACGAGGTTCCTTACTGATTGGCACATTCATGCAATGAACTAGTGCCATCTTCTCTGCAATCAATTTGCTTAATTTTCCATTACTGAGTTCCCGTGTTTTCAATGGACGGGCCTGCAACACACAAAAAAACATTACAAATTATGTAACTTTTCGCATTACAACAGAAAGCTATTGCAAAGAATGCGCTACTAAAATAACATAAACAAGCACAAAAATGAATTAGCACTAACAATAAAAATTTCAACTTCGGTACTTATGCATTTTCTTTTTCCTCTATGTGTGTCATTATTAAGAGTGTGTGAGTCATAGTTAGAACAACACAAACAAGAGAAATTACAAAAGAAAAAAACTCGTCAAATTGTTTTTATTATTATTATGAAATAGAAGTACCTCTATTGTAGTGTGCATTACGAAACAAATGAATCTTGGTGTAACTACATAAATGAAAATGGAGGCGGGAAATTAAGAAAATATATGTATGTCAACACGATACTGAGAAACTGCCTACATAAGCAAAAAATACACAATTTCTCCTTATGTAAGTTTCTGCGAATCACTGCATTCAAAACTTAAATGCTGAGCAGAGCGGAAGCATTTCATGTGGTATTTTGTTTCGTTCGTCGATCATAATTCGAAAACTGGTGATGTTTACACTTTGAACGGTGCCAGGTGGACACTGGTGATAAGATCTATGGATACATCTGACTAATCATGTCCTTGAGAAACAGCGACACAAAATATTTTAATTCTTAAATCTATTTTGCAAGTTACTCATCGGCAGCCATGCACTAATGTGCAGTCAAGTTTTTTTATACAACACACTGGCCAAATCAACTTAAGCCACTACTCATCAACCAAAATAAGAAAAAAAAATCTAATAAAATTTTCTTTGATAATTATCTGTTTCTGGTTTTTAAAACTGTAAATTAAAAAATAAATCTTAAGGGTAATGTAGTTTACCACTAGTTTGTATGTCAAGAGTCCCCATATGACAACATGTAAATTTTGTGAGTAACTATGAAATATTATATTGAACGACTTACAAATTTCCATAAGAAGACAAAATGTGTACACAAATTGGATGATTGCTTAACGTTTTTCACTTAATGACATACATTAATTGTAATATACACTACAACATTTGTTATTTTCACAAGGAATAATTTCATCCGAATTTGCAGTTTTCAGAACCCGGAAGGCCGACAACAACAGCGCAATAGCTTTCGTAAATTTTGGTTATAACCGTCCATGAAAACTCATTTTGTAACAATAATTATTATTACCGCTACCTTTCTGCTACATATTTTTTGCGGTGAGTAATTGCCATTCTGCTTTTTTTTTTTTTAAATTAATTATTATTACAATTTCTACACTTCCCTTCTTGTAACTTTTTGATCCAATTAAAACTCTGCATCGCGCTTCTGAAAATCTGCTCTTATAACTACTTGGGAATATGTGTAACTAGTCTAAAGCGTTCTTGGCACTTGAGAAATTCCAGAAACACTTCCAGGTCCAGTTTCAGTTCTTTTTTTATTCTCATAAGAAGACGAAAAGTTTTTGTGTAGGTGCGAAGCGGTTTCGTGGCACCTTTTCCACTGCTAATGTTTATTATTATTATTATTATTATTATTATTATTATTATTATTATTATTATTATTATTATTATTATTATCAAACATTATATATATAAATTATCAAACATTGGCCTATCACTGTCTTATATTAAAGGGTTTGAAAGTTACTTATCAAATAGAACTTTTAAAGTAAAAATTGGCAAGGTAACATCTACTCAAGGTCAAATAGGGAGGGGAATACCTCAAGGGTCTCCCCTGGGTCCGCTTCTTTTTTCTCTATTCATCAATGACCTACCTGGAAAAGTAAGGTATTCAAAAATACTATTATACGCAGATGACATAAAGCTCTTTAGAATAGTTAATAATGAGTATGATAATTATCTCCTGCAGAAAGACTTAGATGCAGTAAACCATTGGCGCAAGAATAATTTATTAACTATTAATTCTGGAAAAACTAGATATATGACATTTACTAATAAAACTCAATACTTTGTCAGTAAATATAAAATTCATGGAGTAACAATAAACAAAGTAGAACAAATTAAAGATCTTGGTATTATTTATGACAGACAATTGAAATTTAGTAATCACATAAATGATTTAGTGCAATCAACGAGAAAAACAATAGGTTTTATTTTTAATCAATGGCCTGATTTTTTAAATGGTAGTTCTTATGTGTACTTATATAAGACACTTGTTAGATCCAAACTTGAATTTGGTTCAGTCGTTTGGAACAGTTTGTCTAATATACTTATTAACAAACTTGAAGCAGTATAGAAATGTTTTATACGACTACTATGTTATAAAATGAAAAAGGACTACTATTCACACGAGTATGAATATTGGTTAACTTTTTGGGGACTTCAATCTCTAGCAGAAAGAAGAAATTTTATGGATAAATACTGTATTCAAATGGTATTGGATAATAAATATAGCAGCGATTACTGCTTGGAAAATATAGGAATAAGAGTGCCGTGTTATAGTGTAAGAAGTCATTCAACATTGGTAGCACTAAATTCAAAACGTGAAATATTGAGAAGAATGACAGTGTCTTATAACAGTTTAAAATGAACATATTTTGGGAGAAACAATAGAGCAATGATTTTATTTAATTATATTTTTTTCCAAAGATTAATCTGTTTTAACTTCATGACAAGGGTCTTGATTTTATTATTATTATATATCTTCAGAATATCTTTAGTTAATATTTTATGTGGAAATGTGACAATAGGTAACCAGGATCTTTTACATAGAAGATATGAAATTTTAAGCAAAGTTGACTCATTATTTTAACGATAGTTAAATGAAACTTTAATTTCCATAGTTCTGTTAATAGTATTTTATGATATTGACTGTATCTATTTTAATCTTATTTTATAGTCAGCTTTAATCTTGTAATGTGAATATATTAAACTTCTGACAAGGGTCTTAACCTACTAATATTCATTCTATATCACAAATTTTCTGGTCTGTTTTAAATGATTGTATAATAGTCTTATAGTGCTGTATTTTTGCCAATGAGCTGTTCACGGCACTGAAAATAAAGTTATTATTATTATTATTATTATTTTAGTCTCTCTCTCTCTCTCTCTCTCTCTCTCTCTCTCTCTCTCTCCCTGAATTATTATGCAATCTGAATAGTTGTTATAAGATAAGCAATGCTAGTAATGGCTATTGTTACAAAACTAGTTTCCATGGACAATTAAGACAACGATAAATGCAACGATTTTGAAGGTAGGCTGTTAAATAAAAATAACACTAACGTAAGTGGAACATACACTGCAACGAGTTTTTTTTTTTTTTTTTAATCTTAATATACCACGATTTCGCTAAGGGAAACAGTGATGATACTGTATTAAAAAAAAAATATATATAAAAAGATCAGCACCTCTTCTAAAATTGAATTATTAGTCTATTTAATAATACTGTGAAAGCGAGACGGTTGATCTAAATTTCCTGTTCTATTATATTGGTCTATTAAGAAGTGATGTAGCGTAAAGTGATTTTTTAAATTATCATATTTCTTAGTTTTCTTTCACACAGCTTTCTTACTTAATTCTTATATACATTGAAATGTTTGAGTTACTGTAGAACTGTCGATTTTTACGTTTTTCCTGTAAGTTTTAAGTTTTTCTGGCATGTTTTGCGATATAAGTACGTTATTATTTTTTTCGTAAAACTATTTCTTCAGTTCTTTTAATAAAGAAATGATATCCTGGTAGAGTTTTGAAATGTTTTTATAAGTTAACACGAACAAAATAACTAGAGGAAGTGATTTTTCACATACTGATAACAATGCGACTTTTAGAGAGAAAATGCAATGGCGCCCAAACCTTATGTAAGAGAATAATAATAATTTGGTTTAACACCTTAGCTTTGTTTGTCAACAGCATTTCGATCATTTCACAGTTTCGA
This sequence comes from Thermobia domestica, assembly GCF_964235325.1. NCBI lineage: Eukaryota > Metazoa > Arthropoda > Insecta > Zygentoma > Lepismatidae > Thermobia > Thermobia domestica. Next base: position 118,740,046 of record NC_137463.1, on the reverse strand, counting down.
ACGATATGTGATATGCTGATAACAGGTATAGAAATTACTATGAACTGATGAAAGCAGAGCCTCAACTGGTTATGAATTTCGAATGTTCTGTAAAAGTTTCTTGAACGTATATAGGAAAAGGATGCAAGTGTGTTAGGGATGCAAAATCTTCATTAAAATACAATTAAAAGGCAATAAACACCTGTGTAATATATTTAGTTGTTTGGATTCGAGTTTAGCTTTCCACTCAGTACCGAGGCTATATGAGACCAAGATCTACAGCTTGGATTTGAGTTTAGCTTCCCATTCAGTACCGAGGCTATATGAGACCAAGATCTACAGCTTGGATTTGAGTTTAGCTTCCAATTCAGTACCGAGGCTATATGAGACCAAGATCTACAGCTTGGATTTGAGTTTAGCTTCCCATTCAGTACCGAGGCTATATGAGACCAAGATCTACAGCTTGGATTTGAGTTTAGCTTCCCATTCAGTACCGAGGCTATACGAGACCAAGATCCACAGCTTGGATTTGACTTTAGCTTCCCATTCAGTACCGAGGCTATATGAGACCAAGTTCTACAGCTTGGATTTGACTTTAGCTTCCCATTCAGTATCGAGGCTATATGAGACCAAGATCCACAGCTTGGATTTGACTTTAGCTTCCCATTCAGTACCGAGGTTATATGAGACCAAGATCTACAGCTTGGATTTGAGTTTAGCTTCCCATTCAGTACCGAGGCTATATGAGACCAAGATCTACAGCTTGGATTTGACTTGAGCTTCCCATTCAGTACCGAGGTTATATGAGACCAAGATCTACAGCTTGGATTTGACTTTAGCTTCCCATTCAGTACCGAGGCTATATGAGACCAAGATCTACAGCTTGGATTTGACTTTAGCTTCCCATTCAGTACCGAGGCTATATGAGACCAAGATCTACAGCTTGGATTTGAGTTTAGCTTCCCATTCAGTACCGAGGCTATATGAGACCAAGATCTACAGCTTGGATTTGACTTGAGCTTCCCATTCAGTACCGAGGTTATATGAGACCAAGATCTACAGCTTGGATTTGACTTTAGCTTCCCATTCAGTACCGAGGCTATATGAGACCAAGATCTACAGCTTGGATTTGACTTTAGCTTCCCATTCAGTACTGAGGCTATATGAGACCAAGATCTACAGCTTGGGTTTGAGTTTAGCTTCCCATTCAGTACCGAGGCTATATGAGACCAAGATATACAGCTTGGATTTGACTTTAGCTTCCCATTCAGTACTGAGGCTATATGAGACCAAGATCTACAGCTTGGGTTTGAGTTTAGCTTCCCATTCAGTACCGAGGCTATATGAGACCAAGATATACAGCTTGGATTTGAGTTTAGCTTCCCATTCAGTACCGAGGCTATATGAGACCAAGATCTACAGCTAGGATTTGACTGGAGCTTCCCATTCAGTACCGAGGCTATATGAGACCAAGATCTACAGCTTGGATTTGACTTTAGCTTCCCATTCAGTACTGAGGCTATATGAGACCAAGATCTACAGCTTGGGTTTGAGTTTAGCTTCCCATTCAGTACCGAGGCTATATGAGACCAAGATATACAGCTTGGATTTGACTTTAGCTTCCCATTCAGTACTGAGGCTATATGAGACCAAGATCTACAGCTTGGGTTTGAGTTTAGCTTCCCATTCAGTACCGAGGCTATATGAGACCAAGATCTACAGCTTGGATTTGAGTTTAGCTTCCCATTCAGTACCGAGGCTATATGAGACCAAGATCTACAGCTTGGATTTGACTTGAGCTTCCCATTCAGTACCGAGGTTATATGAGACCAAGATCTACAGCTTGGATTTGACTTTAGCTTCCCATTCAGTACCGAGGCTATATGAGACCAAGATCTACAGCTTGGATTTGACTTTAGCTTCCCATTCAGTACTGAGGCTATATGAGACCAAGATCTACAGCTTGGGTTTGAGTTTAGCTTCCCATTCAGTACCGAGGCTATATGAGAACAAGATATACAGCTTGGATTTGACTTTAGCTTCCCATTCAGTACTGAGGCTATATGAGACCAAGATCTACAGCTTGGGTTTGAGTTTAGCTTCCCATTCAGTACCGAGGCTATATGAGACCAAGATATACAGCTTGGATTTGAGTTTAGCTTCCCATTCAGTACTGAGGCTATATGAGACCAAGATCTACAGCTTGGATTTGAGTTTAGCTTCCCATTCAGCACCGAGGCTATATGAGACGAAGATATACAGATTAACATGGGATCCAAACCACATGAGCTCCCACTGGGAATTGTAATAGGTTTTTCTGTATATTGTTTTATATATTGTAATTATTTTTAATGAATCTACCCCAGTTTCCAATTAAAATTATTCTATGTTACTATGTGAAACATACTAGTATGTGTTTCTGTTCTATGTAAATTGTGAGTATCATTTATCTCTTTTTTTTTTCCTAAAAGTCTTTTATAGGTATTTTTTTACTGAAAAATCTGGCAGCCCTACGTTACTGTGCATTATTTTTACTTGAATATTCAATTGTACTTCTTCACACTTCGATAATAAAATAACCTTACTGGAATATATTCTTCAATTCTTCCGCCAGGAAAGATGCCATGAAGTCTTGGTCCCAGACGTCTTTCCGAGAGCAGAGTAAAAATAACAGATTCTGTAATAAGACCTTCCAAAGCCTTTTCGCCATGAATTTGTCCATATAATCGCAGAAGCACTTGATGTGGTTCCCCGTTCTTTGGAGGATGCGATGTGGGCAAAGCGCAAAGGAACAACCAATTGCTCAGGCCTCCACTGAAAAACACAGAAAAAAATAAAATCACATTAAAAACCAAGAAATCATACAATATGTATAATTAGAATGAATCACAAACTAAATTAACTTTTATCAGCAGTAGAACAGTTAAAGGGGAATTAACGGCCATGGTCTGCCAATGAGTCGAATGATGTCACAATTAAAAGAAACAAAGAAACAAAAAGAAACCGCTGCAATAGAAGGCACTGATATTACCTTTTCAGATCTTGGCCTTTGAAAAGTTTATTTTAAATAAACTGTTAAGGAATATAAACTTTGATTAATTTGTAAGAAATCTGTCACTGAAAATTACGGCTATAAACAAAATTATACAAAGGTATACATTGATAGTAAATAACTATAGACACACTATTTTCGTATTACAAGAAATGATTCAAAGCTTGAATTCAAATACGAATAAGTTATTTGATCTTCAAATGTTATAAGCGCTCAGAATTTCATCGAGAGAAATTCAAGCACTCAACGTTATAATTTCAAGAAATATATATATATATCCTATTCTCCATATCTTGATGAGGTGGAAGTTAAAGCCCGCAATCCCTACCTTGCGTAAGCCTTGGTTAAAAGCACAACGTCCAAAGAAGAGATCTCCCTGTTCTTGGGGAAAATATATAAAGATCAAACGAATCAATAGCAACAATTTTCCCTACAAATAATCTTCGCTTAGGACTAAAAGTATCTTTCCCACTCGACTGGTTCATAAGGGTCCAGATTATCTAACGTAACCTACTAGTAAGGTTGACATTTGTGTGAGGTCTACTGTGTAATTGTTAATGACCCTACCTGTACAAAAGTACATAATACCATTGGTATAATCTCCTCAAAGTAAAATTAAATTACATTCATTGTTGCAATATCATCGTATGATGCTATATGCATTTTAAAGAATAAATATATTCCTATTCAATATAAATTTGATTTTTTTTTTCTTTATTATTGTGCTAGGAACAATTTCCATATTAATTTTTGGATATTCTCTGACCAGGCCTTGCCATATCTCCACTATTTTTATGGTGAAAATGCAGTGGACATACTTATCTTCCAAGATGACATCTGGCGCTCAAAACTTTTGTAATGGTTTGAGGAACATTCAGGCACCCTGACGCGTCAGTCTGGTCTGCAAAGTCTCCAGATTTAAATCCAATTGAAAAACTAGGAGCAGCTGAAACGCAGAAAGTGCATTCCCGTATTTTGCTAGAAATACGGGATCTGGTAGTGGTAAGCGAGTTAAATCCAATTGAAAAACTAGGAGGAGCTGAAACGTAGAAAGTGCATTCTCGTGTTTTGCTAGAAATGCGGGATCTGGTAGTGGTAAGCGAGTTGAGTCAAATTGATGTTGCATCCCTGCAACAACTTGTAGAGTCACTTTCAAACCAGAGTTCAGGTCAGAGGTGGTGTTACCTGGAAGTAGGTAAGCTCAACGGAGGGCTTTTTTTTTTATTTTTTTTTATTTATTTTTGTTCCGTGTGCTTACAAATATATCATTCAAACTCACAATACTTACGAAGTAAAAAATAAATATATAAGGAAACTTTCAAACGACTGATTAATTATACGTAGCTCAGAGTAATTAAGTTTATATAATGGGTAACTGCATTCATATCAAACCAGACAACTTTCACATGTACGACATATTTGGCTGGATACGTTCGATCATTTTATATGAAAAATATCTATAAAGAAATACAATTAAAGTTAGTAATGTGTGAAATTGCAATCGGAATGATGAGACTATTCTATCATACTAGGTCTATACAAATACAGATTACCAATTTAATCTACATTTTGCAGAGGCTTTTATTTAATATTGCTTGATCTCTAAGTTTTAAGTAACTTAAAATACAAGAGCAATTACTTTTTCTCATCTCTTCGACCAGTAGTGCTGGCAAACCTATATTTTTAAGTGAAGGATGACCAAGGTTACGAGACATACAACAAATCCAGATGTAAGCGCGAACAAGTATTGCTTCCTGATATCCTTCGGGGAGGGGGGGAAGTGCCTCCTCCCATTCCTTCCAGAGTTGATGAACCGCTTCTCTCCTCCTCCGGAGCCAAGATAAAATAAATTAGGTGAGTTGAATATCAGTTTAGCGTCATTTTCAGCAGTAAGGCTATATGAGACGTGGACCTCCAGTTTAACGTGGATGCGAACCACATGAGCTCCCGCCGAAAATCGAACTCAGGTCTATCACAATAAAATACAGACTGGGATTATGAATCAGTCTTGTGCAGGGTTTGTCCTTTAGCAAATAGTGTGCCAAGGTAGCGTTCTGTTTGGTCCCACGAACAAAATTTTCTGGAAGAAACCCTAAGCATGAAGGAATGGAATTTAATATTTCCGCATTCGGTATTGTAAAAATTTAGTTTTTCACTATACTAGTAAGATATTTATCAAATAATATAGATCTTTTTGTAAAATCTAAATGCAAAGTCAGTTTTTTTTCAAGTCGTCATATGATAAGCCTACGAATGACACGACAACTTCTGAACTTTCTTTAAAATTACTTAATTTGTTCAATAAGTACGAATTATACATCATACCTTAGGTTTGAAAGGGCTCGATCCTTTCTGGTTACGCCACTGTTTCAGGCATTTATTTTGTATGATGATCAGAAACATAAGCAGATATCCACGCCATATTGGGAAGCGATGTTAGCGACAACTTCCCAAACCAATCCAGCGATCAGTCAAACCAACCAATAACAACTCAGCCAGCAATTGTTTATGACCTACATTCCGACCTCAAGTGAACATATAATTATTTCAGAGCGGAAAATTCCATTGGTTATGAATGCTAGACCAACAGCTTCAATTATCCTTAATATACCTTTACATCTATACCAGAAAAATACATTAATTGCAGTACTTGCGAGATAGCACTTAAAGCCGATGCACATAATTGTGCGGTTTTCCTGTGTATACAGCAGGTACTATTATTACACAATATAATAAAACGAAAACTAAAAGCGTTGTTCGACTAAGAAATAGATCAATAAACTTTCATTTCTATGGCTGAATTAGAAACCCATACTCGAATATTTCCCATTACTTATAATCATTCTAGAGTTATCAGTATGAAACTAACAAAAAGTGTTAATGATTGTATTATTAACCTATTAACAAAGCCATACATGAATGCTCACACTGGAAACGACATACAAAGCTAAGAACGACTGGGGAAGTTGGTCAGGTCAGACAGTTAAAGATACCATCCAATCATTGATCTGACGTAATTAGTAATTGTATGTCAGCATTTGTGTGAACTACGAACATGTCTACATTTTTAAATTTAAAAAAAAAAAAAAAAAAATGTCCGCATACATTTTCCAGAATTCCTTGATTTGTCCGCATTTTCTAATATAAATATTTACGGCATTAAGGTATATATACAAAAACCTAAAATTAATTTGGGAACTTGAACCCCACCCTCTCCCTTCACGAATGGTATTGTCAGTTTAATTTCAGACGCTTCGTAAGTAAAGAATCTTTGGCTATTTGTATTCAAAAAAGGAAAACTTACAAAAAAAAAAAATCTATTTAAAATATGAATAAGTAAAATCAATATGATGCTCTGTGAGTATTCTTTAATCTTCACAATTATCTTTAATATTTTTTCAATGTATTTTCATAATTTTTAAAACTTAAAGTTGAAAGTAATGTACCAAGTCGTAAATTAATGTTCTTACAATGAGTTAACCAGATGGAAGTGTGTTCGCAGGGGCAAATCTAAAGGAGGGATGTAGAGATATAACTTCCACCTTCTCCCGACTCAAAATTCATTCGGCAAATTCGGGTTTCTAAGTGATTTCATATTGAAACTTTGGAAAATGGAATGCAAACAAGCCCTACATTTTCACGTTAGAATCAAGTTGATATTAACAGAGAATAGTTTCCGTTATCGTTTTAAAACAGCATTATTCGTTAAAGTTATTGCCAATCCAGTAACTAGATATTATATTTTATAAACAGTTTCATTTCACAATGTACAATGTGAAATTGTTTGTAATAGTGTCGGGATTTATTAGGAGCAATTCAGATTACTTATGTAATACTGAACTAGAGGACCATAAAACATACTGTATTCAATGGTTAAACCCGAATCAGAAACTTTTGTTTGCATTTGTCAAATATCCAAAATATGTTCCTAGCATAGCAATCAAACATAAGACTGTAGAATCGCTATTGTAGGGTTAATTCAGCAAATGAATGTTTTCTTCTTAAAAATCTTTTGTATAAAAAAAAATACTTTCTACAAAATTAATATGCCGACTGAAGCGAACTTAGAATCTCCCGGCGTGCAAAGCTATAAAACAGAGCTTCTGTTGCTGAACCGAGTCTGTCCCTGGCGAGGTCGGCCACCAAATATAGCGATCTTTATTCCTTACGTTAGAATGGAAATTCCAAACCACCTTTTTTTTCTTTCTTTTTTTTTTTTTTTTGACACGACACACTTTACTGATCGGCCATGATATCGCGACATACTTGTTTGATTTTTATTAATCAAATAAATTAAAATATATAAGACTATAATTTTCTGTAATGTAGTGGCATGTACGAGGGCTGTCCAGAAACCACCAGACGTTTTGGCTTATCGCGGCAGTGGACGGGGCTTAGAGTCACCATCTTGGTATCAGAACGTTGCCACACAGTTGTGGTAGCATGAGGACTGTGACGCTCTTACTGTGCTTTCTATGACTTGTTACAATGTGTGCTGCAATAGAAAGTCCCGCCTCTTGTGAGGTCATGAGGACTGTAACGCTCTTACTGTGCTTTCTATGACTTGTTACAATGTGTGCTGCAATAGAAAATCCCGCCTCTTGTGAGGTACGTTCTGTGATTATTTTTTTTCTTTTGGTAAAAAAATAAAAAAACGCACAAGCCAATTGAAATCCATCGCCAACTGTATATAATGTACGGAAATGGAATAATGAACGAAGGCCGCGTGAGGCAATGAATGGTGCATTGATTTTTAAAATGGTCAAGCGTAGCCGAGAGCTCCTGGATGGGAAGCGTTCGATCACCCATCATACAGCCCGGATTTGGCGCCGAGAGACTACCATCTCTTCCCCGCAATGAAGACATGGCTCGCTACCCAACGCTTTGATACTGACGCCAAACTGCATGCCAGTGGTTGGAACTGCAGCGGTATCAAAAAACATGTGCCACGGTATGATAAGTGCCTTAATTTGCATGGCGATTATGTGGAAAAATAGCTTAAGAGCGTACCTTTCAAATGTATATAATACAATTTGTTTTGTTCATTCTGTTATTATTTGAAAACATTGTTACTTTCTGAACAGCCCTAATAGTACTGATTGTTGCTGTCCCTAGAATCGTTGACTGGTAAAACCTGCCTCAAAATTGATTTTAACTAATTATTTTAATGCTTCATAATATTTAAATTCTACGTTAAGAAAACTAAGTAACTTTTTTTCTCTTCACTAGTGGTATTCAAATATAAGAGATACAGGATTTTTATTCTTGTAAAGTTTCTTATGTTGGGAGTACATGAAGTCTTCTGTGAGAAGAGAATATTTTGCAAATCAGAAGTTTTTAGTAACTTGAAAATAATGTTGTCATTTTTAATTTTTGAATTTAATCTTGATGTACCGGTATGTATTATTTTTACATTAGCAACGTCTCCTAGAAAATTAAAAATTGCAACAATAACGACGTCAAACTTAATTCGCTACAAACTTCAAATCTGCAATACTTTTTTTTTCTTAGCTCTTAACCCAGTAATCCCTACAAATGTGAATTTTGTTCTGAAAAGACTAAATTTTTGAAAGGGTCTATCTGTATTACTACACTTACTATATTTTATTTTCAATAACATATATATATATATATATATATATATATATATATATATATATATATATATATATATATACAGTGGCGTATTTAGGGGTGGCTTCCGGGCTTAAGCCCCCCCCCCGAAATCTTACTTAGTAAAGTAAATGAAATATCTTGCAGAATTTTCACATTTCCAGGTAAAGCCCCCCCCCAAAGTTAGCAAAGCCCCTCCCGAAACAAAATCGTAAATACGCCATTGTATATATATATATATATATATATATATATATATATATATATATATATATTATACATTGCTGTTATGAGAAGTGTGTTATACCTATATAAATGTATATGATAAAAGTGTGAAAAAAAGGATTCTGTAGTATAAAATTGTGTATTATTTAAGATATAAGATACAAGACTATTGATGTAACCGCAGGCAAATAGAGAATGCTTTGGAAAGGCGGAACTGGGAATCGAACCCGCGATCTTTTTATTACAAGATCAATTATCTGGTATTGCATCTCGTTATTCGGTACATCATACTCATCCATTCGGGACATTAACTCACTACACCCACCCCCTACTACTGATTTTAACCGGCTCGACTTGAGCCCTGAACAACCGGCTCAGCTCAAACTCCGGCTCGGGTTCCACTGAGCCAACAGCTCGAGCCGAGATCGATTGGAGTGAGCCATTGGCTCAATTCGGCTCGGCCCAGGAGAGCCTGAATGACCCATGACCCGGAGTGACCAGGATAGACACATGATGCAGTCCGAGGACCCGGAGACGAAACACAGTCACACACACACACATGTGAATTATGTGAGACTGCTTATATAATTCTAACAAAGACGATTATGTTCTCTTTGTCTGGCTCCTAACTAAATCTATAATTTTATTTCTACCTTGTTGTCTATGTATGTGTGTGTGTGTCAAACCTTGCACTAAAAGATAACTACAAGCTTTATCAGAGTTCAAACGCGCCACAATCACAGAAAAGGTACTGTAATAAAATGAAATTTTTGAGTTTTACGTCCCACGCTTATGCCGGTTAGGCTAAAGGAGACGGTGATGATGAGAAATGAATGAAATGGTGGAATGAAGAAAGTGGGAGGAAACGGGAGAACCCCGAGGAAACCCACGCACGCGGTATTTGTCCACCAAAAAGTTCACTTGGCGGGAGCAAGGTTTGAACCCGGGATCCCATGCACCAGAGATGAACGCTCTACCGCTGAGCCACCGCGGCCCCAGAGAGAGAATAAACTGTTTGAAGAATGAACATATATGCCAATTAACGTCTGATAAAGATAACGCTGCGTTATTGAAATTGTTACGACTTAATATATATTATTATTTAAGTAATAATTCTAGAGTCGAGATGGATGGAGTTATAGTGTGGGAGTTTAAAAAAAATGAAAAGCACAGAAAATAAAGTGAAATTTGACTTCAGTAGCAAACAAATTCCATTCAAGAAAACGAATAATAAAAATGATTAGATTCACAATGTGTAGAATATAGTCTTCAGAATTGAAGAAAACTATTTACATCCTTTTAAAATGTAGTTTGAACCCTATTTCAGTTACACTAATACTAACACTTTATGCTGTCGAAATCTAATGTTCCAGAGACGACTTTAAGCTCTCATCGTTTGAGAGTGTAGAGCTACAGACGGCTGTAATGTGAATGTGGCTGAGATTTCTTCGCAGTTAGAGCATCATTTCATAACATTTTCTTCATATGAGAGAGAAAAGGGGAAGGGGCAGAGCGTAACTGAAGAACACCCCGAGGCTTCCAGTAACCTATAACTGAATAAGAAAATTTACGTGACCTGCATTTGTAATTGCTTTCCTGATATTTTTAGAACACGTTCAGGAGTTGGCTTTTCCAATGGAATACACAAATATTACGACCAGTCTTCTGATCTAGCAGCGGCAGATAAATCACGCTGAGGCTATTTTGAACTCGAAGGGAGTTAAGACCAAGCAATCAGCAGATTTCCTGGTGAAAACACAATTCATCCGCACAAAACCTAGAAGTGTAAAAGTCAATTGCATGATTATATTTGAGGAAACGGCAAAAAAAACTTAATCATGCATTGACCTGTTATAAGTTCTCTTTTACAATTTCAATATCATAAAAAAAAAAAAAAAAATCGCGTGACTTAGTGAACATTTCCTATTTTATGCGGATAAAAATAGATCTTGCGTCAATGTATCGTGATCTAGCTTTATTTGTGAAATTTCAAGTAGGAAAATTGACTTCCACAAGATTTAAAAGTTTCTTTCTTTCAGTCTAATTGGAATTTCTAGGATTTCCTAAAATTAATATTTCCATTTGACGCTAAATACAAACATGGGCTGAGTTTGTGGGTACCAGAAATAATTTAGATTACTCCATTATTTACAATTATTGGCGCCAGCAGCACAAACTTTAGGGGGGACAAACTGCCGGGCTATATGGAATACCCTCAAGAAATCTTGCAACTTAAATGTCAAACTTGCATACTAACCAGAGCTCTGAAGTTAAGTACAAATACATAAACACGATAATGCAATATAGTGCTTTCACATAATTTTTGCTCTAGCTATCAATTTGTTGTAAAATTAATTAAATTAGTATATTTACTCAAATATGAGCACCTTCTAAAAAATTAATGACTATTTTGAAAATGAATTTAACCCTGTTAGTTCTTTTGAACAAACGCTGCACCCGCACACATCAATTATCCCCTAGAACCTGTGTGCTTACTTCAAAGTGATTTTTGTTTATCTTATGTCTAGAGGTATAACGTTATACCAAAATGCATTTTCCGCTCTTTCCGTTCAAAGATTGAAAATAATATCACAAAGTTCGGCGTTGAAACGAAGCTGTGTGTTTTGGGGTTGCATAGAAATATTTGTCTTTGCTTCGCAACAATGGAAAGAAAAGAAACTTCATCAGTATTGGTTTTTGGTACTTTAGGTCTACAGTTCATCGGCATATATTAAGAAATAGAGAGTTTTTTCACCATCCTCCCTCCCTCTTCCTCTTACATTCAGAAAAGTTTAGTTAATAATCAGTTATTTCTGACCCAAATGAAAAATATGAATGTGTTGCAGCTACTATGTGAGTCTATTGTATTTTTGATACTGATTAAAAATGGTCCGTCATAAAATTGGTAATTTTTATGGTTAAAATGAGTGAATATGAAAGAATTGTGTAAGATATTAAATTCCATTGACAGAGGAATTTTTCACATTTTAGGATACCAGTATTTCATGTTTAGAAGTGTTTATGCTACAAGTGTGAAACCATTACAAGGGCTATATTAGAGTTGAAATGAATGAGTACTATCAAAGACGACTGGCGGAGTATTGATCCATGAATGCAACTCCTACCGTACGAAACAACTTCTAAGATATTGCTAGTGAATTTCAAAACAAAATAATTGCATATAACCTAATAAAATAACAGGTAGGGCTATTAGAATATCACGTAATCATTTCAAGTCCACATTTTACACATATCAGCAGGAGCGTCATTTCAGATTTTACTTGGGGGCGCAAAACCAATTTGATATAAGTAAAATTTCGCGTTTTTCACCTATTTCCTACTATTCTATTGAGTTGAGTTGATTTTAGTTTAGCGTCCCTTTCAGCAGCGAGGCTATAGGAGACGTGGGCCTACTGATTAACGTGGAATCCGAACCACCTGAGCTCCCGCCGGGAATCGAACCCGGGTCTCCCACGCCTACTATTCTATTGATAAAATCTACACAAATCTCTAATTCAGGTGGGCAATTGCCTCTCCTTGCCCCCTAAATGACGCCCCTGATTATCAGCCTGAAGAGAATTACTTAAAGCAAGAAAAGCAGGAAAAATACTTTTTTTGACGGACAATTTTTAATCTGCACCGTATTTTCATTAGTGAATGGTAATTGGGTGGTATAATTTGTGTAAGGTGTGATATATTAGAAGAATAAACTTATGTGTGCTGTTACTGGGTTCGATTCTATGATATTACCTTATACGTATTGTCAAACAAGAGTTTTTTTCTTCGTAACTATTCTAGATCTCGCAACGAAACTTGATAGGCGCATTATGTATAAGCCGTAGTAGTTTCAAGGTAGATTCGGATACCTGTGGTGGGGACCGCCCAGGGGGTGCCAAATTAAAGAAAAAAGTATTTTGTAGCGAAATGTTCATATTTTACCTGAAATTTCTCTTCTCTTGTATATTATGAACACGTGCGCATAATACCATTTGAAAGCTTTTTTCATTCAATGCTGTGTTTTTGCTTTATCACTTACCATAATAAAGTTATGACTATTTTTTGTTTTCTTGGTACCATTTCAGGTGACTAACTAGTAAGATAGCATGGCTGTGACGCAGACAGAATGCAATGAGAGAATTTTGATGCCAGTAGAGCGAACACAAGAGTTGTTGCTGATGATTTTAACAAGCGTCACCCAGATATGGCACCCATTAGTCATACAATAGTACGCAAGTTATCAAGAAATTCAGGGAAACAGAGTCCGTGGCTAACAAACCAAAATCAGGCAAGCCATGCACGGCGACTAACGAAATATCAATAGCAGTGTTGGCAGCTTTTAGCAAGTGTCCGAATCGAAGCACTCATAGTTTGTCCCAGAAAAGTGATGATAGTCGCATATCCATCATGCGTGTTTTGTCCCTGCACAAGTAAAACCGTTACAAGCTGCAAGTACATCAGCGCTTGTTAGAGGATGATCACGATCGGCGTTTGGAATTCGCGGAATGGGCAACAAAGCAAATACACCGCAATCCCCATTCGCCTATGTCGTCTTATTCACAGATGAAGCCAACTTTTACGTTTCTGGTGAGGTGAACAAACAATGTTCACTACTGGTCCGGCACCAATCCCCATTGGTACGAAGCATCTGCTGACATTTCTGGAAAAGTGATGGTGTGGTGTGGTGTGCTGAGTGGAGGATCTGTGTTGTGGATCCTTTGTTTATGAATGGTACCTTAACAGAAATCGAGTATCGTTGGACTTTGGAAGAAAATATTTTGTCATATCTCTTATCTGAAGATGGGGCATTCCCTGTCTTATACCACCACGATGGTGTCACTCTGCATTATGGAAATTGTGTTCATTAATATTTGGATATGCCGTTTCTTAACTCGTGGATCGGTAGACGTGGTGCTGTGGAGTGGCCACCACGTTCCCCTGACTTTCCTTCTCTAGATTTTTATCTTTGGGGACATTAGGTCCATCGAGTATTCAATGAAAATTCTGGATATTGACCACCGAAAGGAACGAATAACAATGCGTGTGCAAACATACCTGAAAGCACTTTGACCAAGGAAGGAAAAAAATAATATGACTTACAATTCAACGCAATGGACATCATCGTACACATCCTTTACCCGGGAGAAATGTGTGAAATGTAACTGACGTTGTGAAGACTAAAAAATAGTCATAACTTCGTTATTGTTAGTGATAACACAAACACAAAACAAACACAACATTGTGTTGTAGCAAAACAAACACAACATTGAATTCCTGAGAAAATTTAAGATGAAGAGAAAGGTATCACAGCGTATGATTTTCATTTAAAAAATGAAAGCGAATTCAAGATGGCGGCCATCGATATTGCATGTCCTACACTTTTCCCCTCACCTGTACTACTAACCTACAGTGTTACTTTCACAATTCTTTTAAAATTCTGTCTTTTATTTGGGTGTTTCACGCTTTTGGACCACCCTATAAAACGGGTCTCCCTACAAAACATGCGTGAATACAAATGCGTAATATTAGCAAAATTATTGAAATATTTTTTATCATTGGCAAGGAAGTTAATTAGGAATAGCTTATTACATTAGTGGAAACATCAAAATATCAGGTCATCTAAAAAATAGTGACTCATTTGCACACGAGATGGCGTTAAGTGTCCCAAATCACACAATACAGAGTTCAAGAGAGGTGACACTTGAAGCTAGTAGATGTGCAAAAACGGTTGAAGATGAAATTCTTATAATTAGTCATAAAGCATTGCGCCATGAAGATGAGTGAACTTACCGCAAGACTGCGCTAAATTTTACCTCGATAAAGGCGCAAATACTGCGCAGGCCCGTTAACAAATTTGTATTGTTTATGGCCAAGATTTGGTATCAAAAGCAACAGACAAAAGATGGTGCAGTCGGTTCCATTCTGGGAAGTTGAATTCCAAGATGCTCCTCGCAGTGGGCGATCGATCACAGAAAAAGTGGATATTCTGGCCGGTACGGAGCAAAACCGGCATGTAAGCATTCATGACACCGTTAATGGTCTAAACATTCACCATTAATGTTAGAGTAGTATTTAGAGAAAGCTGGCTGCAAAAAGTTTCGTATCCCCTTTGGTATATGCAACCCCATTACTTTTATGATTATCTGGTTGCCGCATATTTTACGAGAAGATTTACGATCAGACGCTGGAGGGATTAATTTCTTTAATTTTTTTTTTCCAAATGTGTATTACGTATGAATCTTCCTTTGGAAAGGTTATTCGATTAGTGAAAACCGCATCAAAATATGACCAATCCTGTTCGATATAATAGCAAGTCCTTCCTTTACTAAAAATGAAACATCTTGTGATCAAATCACAGGAAAATGGTTGAACTGATTGAAATGAATTTTTGGAAATAGTGTACATCGAACTGGGACTTTATCATGTCACTTGCATTAAAATGGATATCCTAATGGAGAAGCGGGGATCATGATTTATGCGAAAAATTGAGTATCTTATGATCCTGTCGAGATAGGAAGATAAAACTCCATATGTACACCTCTCATTAAAATCAAACAATCACGTCCCAGCATTTTTGAAAATTCTCCTCTTAAGGTCTTTTCACCACACTGAAAGCGATGTTGTCTGTCGGTTGTGATCGCGTTAGGACAATTGGCTGAACAATTTGAAATGAATTTTGTACCTAGCTCGAGCCAGGTTTTTATCCTGTCACTTTGCTTCAAGATCTATGCTAAAGGGATTACGGGATCAAAATTTCAGTCAAAAATAGTGTGTCTCACGAGCCTTTCGAGTCAGGATGACGAATTTGATAAATTCCTCATTTAAAAAAATTAAGGGGCAAATGGATTTCCAAAATTCCGCGGCAATTTCTATAATTGTTTTCGCCACATCGAAACCATATTGTTTATTGTTTGTTGACTGAGTTTAGCGTTCCTTTCAACAGCGAGGCTATATGAAACGTAGACCTACTGATTAACATAGAATCCGAACCATATGAGCTCCCGCCGGAAATCGAAGCTGGGTCTCCCACCCCAAAGGCGCGTACGTTAACTGCTTAACCATGAAAGAGCTCTGTTTACTGTTTGCGATCGCATCACGTGTAAAGGGCTGGTCCGTTTGAAACAAACTTCGAGATATAGCTAGTATCTACCTCAAGCTAGGTTTTCATGTCACTTGGGTTAGAGGGTTGTATCCTAAGGGAATATGGAGATCAAAATTTGAACTAAAAATTGAGTGTTTTACGAACCCCACAATTTAGAACAATGGAACTCGGTAAATGAGTTCCTCATTAAAAAATAAGCGGACAGGTATCACAATTTCCAAAATTCCAGTTTTACGGGGACTTTCTATAATAATTGTTTTCTTTACATTGATGTGCACATTGTCTGTTTTTTGTAATCGTATCACGGGAAAACAGTTGAAAATAATTTTCGAACGTAGCACCTAGCTCAAGCTGGGTATCTGTTACGAATATACCAAAACTAGAGCATTTTATGGGCTTTTATCATAACACTTCTATGAAAATGCATATTCTAAGGGGGGAGGGCTTCAAAAATAATTTCCATAAATATATTCTCTGAGTACGATGAATGGGCATTTCAGTTAATGTTTCACATAAAAAAAAAATAATAACAGAAGTTTTGCTGGAAATAAATATAAATTGTGAGAATTGTTACTATTAGATTTGAGAATTGAATACTGCATCTGATATTAGAAAAAGGGTCAGACCAATGAGCGGCAATGAACGGAGGCATGAAGTATGCAGGGTTCCCGAAGGGAACGCCAGGTGAACAGCGTTGGGAACCAGTGTCTTAGCCATCCATACTAAAAGTGGATCTAAAGGATTCCAATTGCCACTAGATATCAGTACGTATCTTTATCATTATTATTGCTAAGGGATGCAAATAAGGAACAAAATTTTACTAGCCCAAGAGAAAAGCTATTTGTCCACATTCTACAATAGAAATCATTTACTTACCTTCAGTATTTTAATCGTAATATTAAAAAGTCGCCCGCACCGATGAACCACTCGCTCCGGGCAGAGTGTGCGAGTGGTTATTTGCATCCGTGTATGAACAATTGTCCGTGTACCAAATTGTTCTCGAAACAAGCGGGGAAAAAATGTATGAATTATCTATCCTCTTAATTATAAACTCCACCTATATTTAGGCTAAGTTTATCTTAAATATTGCGCGTATTGTTGCTCCATACAAGAATAATAAAAAAGAAAAGCAGGGAGAATAGTGCAACAATCAAATCAACTGGTGATATCCTTTCCACTCTTGTATCGTACGAGAAAACATTAATGAAGGCCTATTTTGAAGTATTTTGAGTTCATACATCGAACACTGAAATGGGAGGAAATTATGGCAAGAAAAAGCAGAGAGACTTGTTGATAAAATGTTTTGGCTTCCTAGAATAGCTGCTTTATCGTTAGATATTTTTCATTATGATGGAGTTTTGCAGAATTCAAAATGGCCAATATACTGACACATGCAAGTATTTATCTCCCTTATCTTTTTCCTCTTTCTTGTTCAGAATAATGGCCTTGAAACTTTTCCAAACGTGTTAGTACTACAATTAGTCGCAGACACTGGCAATATACAGAGACTTTCACGAAAACAATGTTGTCACACCCCTTCCTTCTCGAAAGCTCCAACTGGATGCATCTTGCGCCAGCCATATACAGTAGTATACACATGGTAAGTTTGCCAACTCGACTTGTCGTCGTCGTTTTCCACCTGTACAAACCACAGTCCATGTGTAGCTACACGTGATTTGGGAAGAGAACAATCTGTTTATTCAAAGCGAAACCTTGAAAAATCTCACATACATACAACGCTCTTACGCAATAAGCAAGGTGGTCCTATCTTTTTTTTTTTTTTTTTTTTCCTTCTACCGAATCATGGACTTCATGTTTATATCCCCTACGATCAAAACTAATTTTAAACTTAGAAACAACACAATAAACTGGTGTTCAGGCTCTTCACTATGCATCCCAGCACCATTTATATCAATTTTGTTGTTCATGCGTCAAAGCAGCGGTTACAATACTAAGATCATGTGCATAGATGCAGGTGTTCTCGCTCAGTGCTATCAACGAGATCAATAATTAAAAAAAAAAAAAAAAAAATCCAACAGATTTGTAAACAAAAGTGTAAGAATCCTCCAGAAAATATGGCGATTTGAAAATATCGCCAAGATCTTGCAATTGCTAAGAAGGATGCATAACATTTTAATTAATTTTAGTCTACATAATTGAAATATTACCAATTGTTAGGTTAGCGCAAATGAAATATCCGCTTTGACTACTAGTAGGAAACTCACCTTAACAAGACAACACACGTCACACCAACATCACAAACTCTGTACACATGCAGCAAGCAGGGTGGAGTGCTCAGCCAGTCAGGAAGCAGTGCGTTGTTAAACAGTGTCCATGAAGAACACACAGTAGCAAGTGATTTTTCTTTACGAATTCAAACTGGGACATTCTGCACAGTAAGCCGTAGGGAATGAACGCACCATTTGCCGTTAGTTTGTTCAATTTCATTCCAATGACACCGTGTTGCAAAATGAGCCCATGGGCGCCGACCCACACGTCGGAAGAGTTCGTCAGTAACATAGTGGAAGCAGACCCTCGAAAAAGTGTTCGTGTCATCGCAGATGAGTTAGACAACATATATCATATCACTGTCGGTCGGCGGGACTGTGGAATCGTAAAATTAAAAAGCCATACTCATGGGTGCTACATGCCAATTAAAATCGTCCTAAGGAACAAACCGAAAAGTTCCTGCATCAGATAGTAACCACATAAAAATTGGGTCTGCTGACAACTGTAAACGGTCAGGACAATTGTTGAATAGCGGTCAACGTCCACGACGATTTCTTAAACCACGTCACCCACAGAATGTGTTGTTCTTGGCATGTTAGTCTATGGTTTGAGTGATTCATCATGTCTTCCTCATATGAGGTGAAACCATCAATGTAGATCTTTACAGTGCTGAACTCCATGAAATTGTCAACGCAATGGTCAACAGACAGTATCCTCATGTCGTACGATAATGCTGTCGCGCAAAGTACGGTGAGGGTATTTCTGAGTTGCACCCTTGCTCATCCATCGTATTCCTCCGATGTCTCGTCCACTGGCTACCACGTGTTCCGGCATCTCAATCACATCTTGGCAGAAATGACATTCCCTGATTATCGGGCAGTACAACATGCGGTTGAGAATTTGTTCACATCGCGACTCCAGACTTCTTTCGCCACTGGCTGAGGCTGAGCGATGTAAAAATTGTGGAGTTGCAGACAGCGACTATTTACATTAACCAAATATTGAAGATTTCGTCATCTTGGTGTTTGGAAGTAACGCACATGAACAGGACATTTCATTTGCACCAACCTAACACTTTTAATACTAATGCTATACTACGCTGAAACTCACTAAATTTTGAATTTATAATTACCATTTCGCCTTTGATTGGTTAGTTTGGAGGCTAATTGGTTTGGTGATTAACACGTACTTCAGCTACATAGGTCGTGAACGTACAGCTTTGCTTTGTTAGATTCGAACTTCATGAGTTCACTCCTGAAATCCAACCTCATACCGAAAGCACACATGCTAACCATATATCCAGGACAGAGCTCTAGATTGTTTTGGGAAAAACATAAAGGGCAAAGGCAAGTCTCGGGAATTGAACACAAGATTTCCCGATTACAAAGCAAGAACTTTAATATTTTACATTCTTAGGCTGGAATTAATATACTAATATATTAACAATTAGTATATTACCTATTTTATGCACTTAGCATATTGAAAATGCGTTAAAAAAACGTACTGTTGCCAATAATTTTGTCTAGTATTTTGTAAATAACCTCAGAATTAGAATTTGGTTTGTAGCAGGAACAGAACATTATCCTACGTTCATTCTTTTCCTAAGAAGCAGTTTGTTGTTGATCATTACCACACTTCTGCCTTCAAAGCACAACTTCAAAAAACACCATCACGACAGCCGCCCGGAGCAAAGAAAGTAGGAATTTTTCAACGTTCTGAGCAATTGCTGTATCCACTCGTCACGTTCGGTCACTGTACTCTTTACGGTACGTATAAAGCAAGATGCACTCATCATAGTCGACTGAGATACAATCACCAGTCAATGAAACACAGCAGGAAAAAAAAATCCCAATGTACAACTGAAAGCAAGATGCAGTTCGTTTATTTCTCGTGAGAAACAATGTACAATTAAATTAATTATGTCCCCTTAGGCTGCAGTGATTAGAGGAGAAAAGCAAGGAGAAACGAGTTCATGTCTACTTAAGTTCCTTGTTCTACAACAGTTCTTGTAGTTCTGGCTTCAACAGTGGAATATTATATCTACTATGAATCACAGAAAATTGAAACCTGACAAACTGTTATCTCTCCTGCAGAGTTTCAACTGTAATTGTAGTTAGTTTCAATAAAATTATTTTCATACATCTGATCACGCCAACTTACACCCATGGCGAACAGAGTGCTGGGAACAATAGAAAAGAAAATGACAGTATTAAGAATAGTAAAAACTTATTTAAAAAGATTGCTTGAAAAAAGTTCTGAGTGAAATGCTAAAGATCTTCTTCAGGCTGCAGTACTTAAGAAGTTTGCGCTGCAGTGTAAACTGTATCATACTTGACTTTCCTCATCTTGTAACATAAAACTTTGCTACCTGTTTCTTTGCTTAAAGTTTAGTGTTACTTTTTACCACCGATGTTATTTTGTGGTCTCTACAGCTTAACACGGTAGAGCTCTACGTCTCTACAGCTTAACATAGGATCCGCGTATGTACAGTCAACGGAGATTGAATCCGGACCTTCCGCAGCAAGTTAAAATTCTTACTTACCCACGGGAGTCTTTTTTTAACAAGAAACCTTCGTGTTTTCAAAGAACGCTATATAAAGAGCAAATTGTTTAGTAAATTCGAACATAATAAATAGTCTAATTCTGCTCAATTAATTATTACGGAAATAAGCGTAAGGATATATATATATATAAACAAAATCAAAATATTTCTCTAACTCAGACCAATAAATAAATGAATGGCAAATTGAATTATAAAATCTCTTATCAAAGTTTTTTATCTGAACTATACGAACATGCACGTTTCAGTTCGAAAAGTATAACTTTATTTCATACACCGATATTCTTAATAGCTAACGGTACATATCTGCTTGCAATCTTCATTGTTGCAAGCCTTTTATTGGTGAGTATGTAACCCAATTTTGCAGGAAGAACGCGAACTTCCATACTCTGATGTATTTCAAGTACTCTGAATAAAAAGTACAACTTGAATATTAAAACTCTTCGCTACATTCGTCGCTGATTCTAAATTGCATGCAGTGAATGCTCTTCCTGCTTCGTAACTTGCATCACGATTTTTAGAGCGGCAAGCAAGCAGCGTTTTCGATCGATAGCCAAGATTCTCGATGGAGAAATACGGAAAGTGGGGCAAACATTTTTCAGTTACCACCACCTCAAATGACAAAATAGTTTCTCCCTCAGCCAGTGTGGGTGTCTTCATTTCGTGTACATTTAAGAAGTAGGACGGATGCCACACTCTTACTAGAAAGAAGTAACAGGAAATCGGTGAAATCACCTTCTTCATCTTTTAAATATGCATTGCACTTTGTTGCTAAAAACCGCGCTACCATAGTCGGAAAGGAATCTACCGACCAACTAGGCTCTGCGAATTAAATTCTTAATGGAGTGGGGGCTATAGTCTCGTTTTAATAATGCCCACAATACAACTTAGGGTTCACCGTCTGTCAAATCTAAAGCCTGAAGAAAGGGGTGAAAGATATCAGAGTAAGTGCTGACCACCCTACCAACTCTTAAGTGTTGAGGTAATGAAAGGATGTAGCCTTACCTCCAAACAACCACATCCCTTCAGAATCTAGCTCTGCAACTTAAACTTTTAATGCTTAGATCATCATCCAGACAAGTGAAGTACGACGTGATTGCTCCACCTTGAATTCGAAATTATCTCAACATGAGCAATTGGAGTTTAAGGCTGTTCGCTAAGGTTTGGTTTTTATTTCTTTAGTTTTAATTTTTTTTTAAATAATGTAAGAATATCAAAAGTGTCGAAGTGTAAGAATATCAATAATGTAAGCGAGACAATTTCCACAAAACACTGTTCTGTTTTGTCTCCGTCTTTTACCATATTTGTATGGGGACAGCGTTCCAGACTTTAAATTTTCTCCTCCACTCTCCTCTATCCTGGACATCCTCTAGTCTTCAACCATCTTGCATCTTGTCCTTTCATCTCATCTTGGGTCTTTCCCCTCTTTCTTTTATCTGTTACCTCCAGATTTTCATTTTTTTCTACCTAGTCGTCCTTTCTGTGTTCTACATATCCCAACATTTCACCCTGCATTTTTGAAACTTTTCACTCCAGGGTACCCCTTAACAGCGGCTAGCGGCTTTTATGTAATTGTACCTTATTATATCCTTCGTCACACCACGCATCCATCTTAGCATCCTCATCTCCGCTACTTGCACATTTTCCTGAGCTCTTGTGATTGCACAGGTTTCACTATTGTACATTATTGCCAGTCTTATTACCATTTTACATATACATGACCTTTTAACCTGCAACTTACTTTCTTCCTACATAGCACCCCGCTCAATTCTTCAGTTTAGCCAGCCAGATTGTATTCTGTGTTGGATTTCAGTATGCAGTTCACCATCCTGGTTGAGGTATGATTCAAGATACTTAAATTTCGAGGTAGATATTAGCCCCTCTCCTTATAGCCGTAGGAAGCTCGTCTCTCAACATCATTCTCCATTCTTCCAGTTTCTTCTCTGCTTATCTTTGGATGTTTTGCATTTAACGACACCATTGGCAAACATAGTAGTCCATGGTGCTTTACTTTTCACCTCCCTCGCCCACACATCCATTATCAAATTGAACAAATATGGGCTTAAGAGCTGATCCCTGATTCAGACCAACTTTTACAGGGAAATATTCTGGCATACGCACACTATTCTTCACTTCCCTCTCTGGTCCCTCATACATATCCTATAACAGCCGTACATATATTTCAGAAACCCCTTCTCTCTCATACATCGCTACAAATCTTGACTGGCACTCTCCTGTACACCTTTTCCAAGTCTGTAAAATCTAGGCGCAAACTAGATGGATGTCATGTCCTTGGATGCTTTATGCCTTGCTTTGGCTATTCCCATTATTCGTCTGTATCCGTCTTTCTTTTCCACCTCTGCATAAACCTTGTCTATGGTCTCTGCCTCTGTCTAATTTCTACTGAAATGCCGTTTTCATTTTATAGGCTCTTTTTCGCTATCTCTTCTCGATAGATGTTAAATAATGTAGGCGCGAGAGAGAGCATTGCTGTCGCATTCCCCTTCCAATTGCACTCATTTCCTTCCCTATTCTAACACTAACTTATTGTTTCATATATGTTTCTTGTAAGTCTTCGATCTTTCCATTCCAACCCAACCTTCTTTAGAACTTCCAACAATTGTCAATTCACGCGATCAAAAAAGCTTTTTCTAGATCAATAAATACCACGTACACCTCTCTCCCTTTTTCTATAAAGCTTTCACTGATCACCCTTAATAATCCAATTGCATTTATGTCTATTGTGCCCTTACCTCTCCTGAACCCCAATTGTTCCTCCTCAACTTCTTTATTTGTTCTCCCATACAATCTTCTGTTCAAAATTCGAAGCAAAATTTTTCCCGCATGAGATATGAGACTAATAGTTTCATAATTCTCAGATCTCTTTGGATTAGATTTCTTAGCCATTGGTATCATGATCGTCTTCAGGAAGTCTTTTGGCCACTCTCCTGTTTCATATATTTCATTGCAGAGTCGAATAATCGAAGGGTGTGGAGGCAACAACATGATAACCAACAAATTTTCAATTGCTATGTTATGCAGCACCTGATATACAGCAACGCATATAGCTTTGTTTAATCCTGTCCTTTTAATCCTTCGTGCATACCCTTATGTGAAAAATCAGCTTTCCGACCTTGAAAATGAATTGTGTGGCAGAAAACCTCTAATTTCTTAAAATAATAACATTGTGGGTTACCATGTTCTTGCCTCTCACTCTTCAATTCCTTCTTGTATCCCATATTCTTAATAAATTCGATTGGTATATTATCTATTCAGGTTGCCATTCCATTCCTAATAAACGTATTAAGCTACAATAATTTACAAGATCCCTCATATATTCTTGTAATCTTCATTATCTTTTATTGCCTAAAAAAGAGAGAGAGCGAGAAGAAAGAAAACACTAGCTTAAGCATAATATAGCAGATTATCAACATGTTTACAGAAATGAATGCCTTTCAGTCATTAAAGGATAACAGTTATCTCTAACAGCTATCGTCAGCTTAATATTATCTACGCAGTTTCTGGAGTGAAGTTAATACCTAGTGTGATATTCAGAAGCTATGAAACCTATAGCTTGTGAGTTTACATTAGTTACTTTTTAAATAATATAAAAAAGAACACTAGACAACGAATAACAATGTAGCATTGCCAAGTCAAAATTTGCAACTAACGAGAACTAAGCGCCTAACCGAGCTTTAACTCACGGGAAAAGCTACAACCCTAAAAATAATTTAAATTTCGGCTTTAGAACTGAAGAACTTACAAAATTCTTGTGATGAAAATAATTGTCCATTGTCACGAAGGAAAAGATCTGTCATTATCGTAAAATCTTTAGCAGAGAGTTCAAGTGACCGATTCACATACTCTGAGCCTAATACATATTCTAAATATTCGCAATCCTGTGACATTACTCGGACGTTCTGTGACCACAGACGAAACATGAGCCCACCATTTTCAGCTACAGTCCAATGTTTAAACAAAACACTGGAAATACCCCTCCTCCCTAACACCAATAAAGTTCAAGTCAGTCCCTGAGTTGGCAAGGTGATGGTCTGTTTTATTGGGATGCGAGAGGAGTCATATGGCTGAACACCTTACAAAGGATGAAACAGTAAACGGTGTGCATTATGCTGCCCAATGAAAGTGTTTGAGAACATCAAGTGTGAAGAAAGGTATCAAGGCGAAACGTGGAATGTTGCAGACACGTACCTGCGCACAGATCCACCATTCCAATCTGATAAGTCCCGTGGCTGGCTTCGAAATACTTTCCCATCCTTTATATTTGTGAGATTTGGCTCCCTCAGATATTCATCTGTTTCCAAAGCACAAGAAACACCTGACTGGAACCTATTTTCCATGAGATGATTATTTTTAACAGGGAGAATGAAAAGTGCTGTAAGGGAATCATTGCCATGTAGCACCGCTGGCAAAAGTGTGATGCTGAAACGGGACTGCTATTACAAACAGCCATAAATGATTGAGCTTAGGACCATTTCTGTGGTAGACTGAGAACTTTTCATTAATTGAGTTGATTTTAGTTTAGCGTCCCGTTCAGCAGCGAGGCTATATGAGACGTGGACCTACTGATTAACCTACCACATGAGCTCGCACCGAGAACCGAACCCGGGTCTCCCACGTCAAAACGTTTCATTAATCTCATATTATATAGCAGATTATATATACATCCTCTGAAAAAATCTCTTAGTTACACAAACACAATTGCGTTCTATTGATCCAGTGTACTCAATGTCTTGTGAATAATGTTTTCTACATATTTTCAAAGATAAGAAACCAGTTTAAGCTTCCAAATTTCAGCACGTTAATTGAAGACTGAATTTATAGCCATTTAATTATCGCCAATGTATTTTAAAAGTCTTAGTAGTAGTAGTAGTTAAAAAAAAAAAAAAAAAAGCATTAACCTTAGTATGTTTGATGTTTGATTAAAACTGTCGACCTCCATGCCTTTAACGCCGAACTTGAAAGAAGCGTCTCCTTGAGGGAAACGAGCTTGTTTGACGTATGTAGTTTTTTTTTTTTTTTTTTAAAACAAGAAATTTACACTTGATAAAGCAACAAGCAATTCGTTACTTTCCACAATGGTAGGAACGTAGAATCTATATAGAGCCAGCAGTAACAACCGAGCTAAAGGAAGCATAATAGGCAATTGCCTCCTAATTTGTCTTATAGAGAACTTAACTAGCTCCCAATGGATATTAAGGCTAGATTGGACGTTGGGATTGTGGGCCTCAAATATTGTTTTACACATTGCATAACAGAAAAACTGCAAATAAAACTATATCTAATATTTCAAAAATTTTTCAATAAGGAATAAAAGGCAATGCTTACTTTAAACTTTCAAAAATATACAAATAATTGGTTCAATTGTTTTTGTCACTCTTAAAAACTGGGGGGCTTGCCCCCCGGGCCCAGGCTAGATCCGCCACTGCCGACCAATCGGCAACAACGGAATGTTATTGCTCCTTTTTAGTTCCTTGAAATTAGAGATGAGTGTACTTTTTACGGAACCGAAACCGGTACACAGCCCAGAACAGTACATGGAAAGAGATTACTTGATTTTATCTTACATTCATGGTTTATAAGTACACAAATACATTTGAAATGCATGAACAGTTAACACAATTTAATGTACTTTTAACAGTTTCTGAAAATTATTTTGACAAAACACTTGAATTTTTGAAAATAAGAAATTATTAAATTTATATCTCTTCTTTAGTGATGCAAGAAATCTTATCAAGTCAATAAGGGTAGAACTGTCCACGAATATATCGCTTACAATAATAATAATAATAATAATAATAATAATAATAATAATAATAATAATAATAATAATAATAATAATAATAATTAATAATACAAAAGATGTATTTTCTCTAGGAAACAAAGGAAAAATGAAATGAAATTTTGAGTTTTACGTCCCACTGTTATGCCGGCTAGGCTAAAGGTGTCGGTGATGATGAGAAATGAATGACATGGTAGAATTTTGAAGAAAGTGGTAGGAAGCGGGAGAACCCCGAGAAAAAACATACACAAGGTGTTTGTCCACCACAAAGTTCACTTGGCGCGAGCTGGGATCGAACCAGGGACCCCATGCACCAGAAGTGAACGCTCCACCACTGAGCCACCGCGGCCCTAGGAAACAAAAGGCCGGGAATAGGCTACTAATTATAAATTATCTTCTACTTACATTCCGCAATCAAATAGATTTTTTGCGCAACGAAATAAACTAAAAATTTCTTGATTGCTTTGTTTTTTCTTAAAACAAATTAACTAGTATTTATCTACCAGCAACTGAAAGTTTCAGGACAGCTCATCCCCTCTTTATCTGAACCGAAAAAGAAAATCACTATTTAATTTCAAAATTTGATGAAGTATCAATACTGATTATCTCGCTCCGTTAAGAAAGCAACCATTGGGCACTTTTAACCCCAGTCAGATGCATTGATCCGATTTCAAATAAGGATACGTCTCTTGATATGAATCTTCAAAGTACCGTCAAGGGATATAAATAAACAATTTTAATTTACGCACAGTGATTATCCTCAATTAAATATTCCATCCTTTTACGTTTTATTTTAGGAAAAAATAATGGTTTTTACACTTCTGCAATTTTCTGAATGATTTTTTTTTCTTTTAGCGTGCTAGCGTCCGATAAGTAAAAATTTGTCAAAGATTACTGTACATATGATAGTATTACTTTATCGTGTCCTAAGATTTGAAAATATGATAATAATGGCGTCTAAATGTGACATTTGGTTTAAAATGGCTGTATTAACTGCCCATGATGACATGGTCATTTTATACTAAATGTAATTTTTGCTTTGTTTCCTGTTAAAGCTGGTCGAAAGGCCAATAGGCTATGACTTTTTTTTTTTTTTAAAAATATATTTACTTCATTCGTTTTATCTCTGGCAAATGTCAAAGAATTTGACCTCATGACAAAGTGCTAGATAACACTGGTTAATTTTACTAAAAGAAAAAAGAAAGGAAAAAAGAAAGGGAAAATACAGAATTATTCACATTAAAATTTACACTACAAGCTTGAGGCGCCATTTTGGAAACTTTTTTTTCCTTAATCCGGGAAATTATATCACTTGACAATTAAAATTAATGATAATTTTATGTTCTGATATCTTAGATTTTATATTGCCAGAATATTTTAATATCTTTAGAAGGTAAAGGATAGAAGGGAAGAACATTACAATTGATAAAGGTAATTCTGATTTCAAAACGAAGAGATTAACAAATGGTTGTAGCTAATAGATACTCAACTTGTGGCAAGTGATGTGTTAGGCAGAATCCTTATGATGATTGAGCTGAGCGAAGCGAAGCTCTTATACTCGGGTTAGCCGTTTGGTTGTCCGCGAACTCCTCCTAGACCGTTTGGCCGATCTCAACCAAACTTAGCACGCTGATAGAGTATGTCGTGCTGAGTGACAACATAGGTCGAAATCAAAAATCCGATGTACCATCGAGGAATAATCACCGAAAAACGCTTGCTCCTAGACCGTTTGGCCGATCTCAACCAAACGTAGCACGCTGTTAGAGTATGTCGTGCTGAGTGACAACATAGGTCGAAATCAAAAATCCGATGTACCATCGAGGAATAATCACCGAAAAACGCTTCCTCCTCCTGAAACGCCAGTGACTGAATTCGCACCATTTCAATTGCCGCAAACGATCAAAGAAAAGTGTTTGAAAAAGTCAGAATAAACTGATTACGTAGTTTTAGCTCGCTCAGCTCATTTCATTGCAATCGGGTATATCCATTGCATTCCTAGTTTAAGAATAGAGAAAACCATATTTCTGACTTATAGAACACAGCGGTACATAACATGGACGTACGCAGAGGTAAGTCCCGGGGGGTTCGAACCCACTTACCGAAATCCCGACTTTTTCGTAAATTTAGTGTAAATTTTAGGGGCGGCTTTACAAATTTTAATATTTTATCCGTATATTGAATTTGGAACCCTCAAAAAGCTTTGCACTTCTGAAATAAATTCCAGCGTACGTGCTTGTAATATTCATAGGAAAACTATACTTCTTGTCGGTGTTGTTGGCTTTGACTCATCAAAGCCAGCATAATTCATGAGCTTGAAGCAGAACGGCAGCAGTAAATGGCAGTCAATTCAAAGTTAACTGTCTTGTTTAACAAACAGTTCTAATTCAATGACAAGATACAATACGCGAACTAGCCAGCTTAGTTTTAATGAGATACGTGATCTTACATGCACACGATAACCTTGCGAACCAAAGTCACTTCACGTGACAGCTCCTAAATCATCAACATATTGCGTAAACGTGTTCGTCTTTCATTGGTCTAAAGTCCAGTGACCCGCATTTTAATTTTGACCTAATAGATCACAATATTATCCGATTAATTAAAAAGAAAAAAAGAGAAGAAAAATGAAGAACACCAAAGAAACACTGTATGGGTCATATCGACAACGAAAGTATAAGTTTTTCTTCTCCTTTCTCCCTCTTTAAACATTGTGTAGCATAGACACTTAAGATAACCTGATAAAATTTCAGAAGTTAATAATGAGAAAGAGAATTAAGATATCCAATTAACATTCCGCCTACCAGTTATTCCATTTCGGATCTACGGCTGTAGCCCGAGGGAATATAGTGGGTAACAACTCCCGAAATCGTCAACTTCACGTCGAATTAAATGGTAATTTAATACATTTTCTAGCCCTTCTGAAGTGGATTCTTTTAAAACACATTCCCAACCCGAAGGTTATTTCTCGACACGGCCTTGTTAGGGAGACATTTGGATTAAGAGATAGAGGAATTAACATCACAAAACCACACACAATGCCACAGGAAACAAATGTACTGCAAAGTAATTAGCTAGCAATCTATTTATTGATCGGTTGTACCACCAAGCAGTTTCCAGAAATAGGAAAAGTGTGTGGGTTTCATACGCTTTCTTAAACTAGATCGAAATAAAATCACGTTTGCAAAATAATAAAAATAATCACTGAAATAAAGATTACAGTATCCGGTTCCATAGGCCAAAGAGTGAGTTAGTTTTAAGAAATGAAATCTTTCAGTTTTACGTCCCACGGTTATGCCGGTTAGGCTAAAAGGAGATGGTGATTATGAGAAATGAATGAAATGGTAGAATGAAGAAAGTGAGAGGAAACGAGAGAACCCCGAGAAAACCCACGATCACGGCGTTTGTCCACCACAAAGTCCACACGGCGCGAGCTGCGATCGAACCAGGGACCCCAAGCACCGGAGGTGAACGCTCTAGCACTGAGCCACCGCGCCTCCCATTAGTTAGTTTTAGTATGTGGGGAACAACTGGATAAATTAACTGAGTTCAATGGAAAGCCAATCAAACATTGTTAAACACAGTAGAGGAGAAAACAATGTTGAAGATAATTATAAAAATAGAAAGAAATTGCCCTCAAAGAGACTGTCGGGAGGGGAAGTGGAATGAAAATGGGATGACGAAGGAATACTACTACGACTGATTAAATGAGTGAGTACTACATCTGGATAGAAAGATTAACTCAGGATCATAGTGACTGGCAGCAAGTAATTACGTTATTATTATTATTATTATTATTATTATTATTATTATTAATGTATGCATCCCAAATTTTTCATTTTCCGTTGGGCAGAAACGATGATCCAGTCAGCGATAAGAGTACTCACTTTTGAATCCTAGGTTAGGTATACTCTGTGGTGAACAAACTGGGTCTAATTTAGTTGAGTCACTATCATTTTACCCACGTTTTTGATTATTGAACGTATGAAGTGCTTCTTTTTTGCACCAAAGCATATAATATATATTATACTAGCAGCGTTCACCCCGCTTCGCTGCGGTCACCCCGGAACGCAATAAACTTTGTTACTTAGATAATTTTTACTTTTTCGCTTTCAAATTGCAGTAAATGTTAACATTATAGCGCCTGTCATTTATGTTAACCCGCCGAGTGACACGGTCATGCGGGTTGCATATAAATACGTTTATTTTTACCTATGATGAACTAACAAAGGATTTGTACGTTATGGACACTTGAATGGTCAATTATCTGAAGACACTGGTAATTAAAAATTAAAGTGATATGATAAAAACCATCTAGGGTCCAAATCCTAATAACCCCCCAAAAATAAAAGAAATTGGTTCAGCCGTATTAGCGTGATGAGGGAACAAAGGATTTGTACGTTCTCTTTTATAATATATATATATATATATATATATATATATATATATATATATATATATATATATATATATATATATATATATATATATATATATATATATATATATATATATATATTTATTTTAGGTGGTTTTCCACTAAATTTGTTAATTCCATTATTCATGCACAATGAGGTCATTGCATTTTCTATAGAAGATGAGTAAATATCAAGTACTCGTATTCAAATAAAGAGTTTGATTTCCTGTTTCAATGCACTTTATGGTATAGAATAGCTTACCAAGGCAACCGAGAAAGCTGCATCTCGAAATGATGTAAAATGAAACCACCTTTCCTAATCTATAAATATCTCACACAAGAATGTGATCGCTTCGTGACGCAGGAACAAACAATGCAGTTCTCACTGGTGTCCTGAGAAAGCAATTCATGAGTGTTAACGAACACAGACTTCCATTTGAATCATACATGTCTCGCTTTGCAAATCTTCTCCATCTAGTCATACAAATATCTAGTGCACTAGCTGATCCATAGAAGGGGTAGATATGAAATGCCTTCAAAATAGCTTTTACTTTATTTATCTAGTATTTCATAAACAACGTAAATCACGTATTTCCATAGTATAAATCATATTTTATTTACAAAAATCGATAGAATGCATAGCAAAAACCTAAACTGAACTTCTAAAAATCTCATTAAACTTCAAACACCAATAATTTAGGAATTAAAGGATTCTTTATATAAGGTTGCATATTGACACTAAAACACAAGGTGTAAGATCCGCATAATATATCACTTTCATTACATGTTAAAGCTACTAAAAAGTAGTTAACTTTTTACACACGAGATAGCGTTAGTGTGCCAAATCTTAGGGAATATGAGTCGCAGCAGAACAGGCTTAAGGGCGTTGGCACTCTACTCAGAATTACTAAAGAACGCAATTTATCGAAATGATCTGAGTATATAACATTATAGCAATATATTTAATAGTAGTAATGATTAATTTTATGTTGATATAATCAATATGCGCTTATATAATTAATTATTAATTAATTAAAATTTGTTCCAATTTAGTGCAATAATTAATAAAAATTTCGTTCCGAAACTTGAATATGTTATTCCCTGATTATTATTGATTAGAATGAAATGGTATTAAATTTTTCTTGAAGCTTGATTTGTTTTTAATTATCTTAAGAACTAGATATTAGAATGAAAATATGCAACTAAACTGCACACCACAGCACAAATCCGTTTTTTGATTACTTATATTTGTCGAAAGGGGCCAGCGATCTTCAACATTTATATATCGTTCTAAACACTGAAATGTCTTCTTCCTCTCGATATTATATTTCATCATGTATTACCAACGTACTTTATGTATTTCGAGAATAAATGCGCAAAGTGTTAACATTTTAAAAGGAACATCTGTACGCTAGCGCCACTCGCATTTTCGACGGAATGTTCTACAACTACAAGGTCCTACTATCACCTATTTCGCAGTGTAGCTAACGAGTTGAAGGTGTTACCAATCAGGCGTGAGCTGATATACTGCAAATACATAATGGCCAGCGTTGCCAGACTCACAGCTCGGAATTATTTCAAAACCTGATCGAAATTATGCTAGATTTGGTCAAATTATGCTAGATCCTCATAGTTACTAATTCAAGAATTTTAAAAGAAAGAAAAAAAAACAATGTTGAGATATAATAACGTAACTTAAAATACTGAGAGCACAAGAATGCGTGGATAGAACTCAATACTTCGCGCACCAAAGCTTTAACTCAACTAAAGTAGTGCAGTCGTTGCCAGACTCAACGGAGTATATATCGCATAAACGAATGCAAAGTGTTTGTTTACATAGTTTGAAAGAAAATTACCTCGCAGCATAAGCGGAGTTGGGAATTGTCTGCGGGGAGGGGGGGAGATTTTTGGTCGGTCTCGGACCTTTCATTTCAGGAATAAAGATGGTCATGAAGTCAGAAATAAAGATGGTAAAGTTGTCAAAAAGTTGGGGGAAGAATGGCCCCCATAGCTCAGCCCATGCCTCGCAAGTTAGAGGATTAGAAAACCCAGGGTGGAGCCCCCCCTCCAAAAAAAAAAGCCCAAAGCCGTTTCTAACTTACTTCGGAAAATGAGACTGCCTGTTTGGTTTACCGACTGTATGAATCAATGGGAGAGGATACATTTCTGCCGTTCTTTTTTTCTCCCACGACCAGCTTCTTTCTTATCTCCAGGTTTTGCGGCTTTTTGATAAACTTGCTGAAATTATGCAGATTTGGGCAGGATGCTAAAAGCAAGATGCTAGATGCTAATGACATGCAAATTATGCTAGATCTAGCATCATTATGCTAGATCTGGCAACGCTGATAATGGCTCGTAAACGACCTTTATCAAAAACCAGAAAACGAAATAAACGCTCAAAATCTGCTCGAGCCGCCGCTAAACGTCGCAAAACTGAAATTGTTGTTTCTGTTGATGATTCTTCTCCATGTTATCAAGAACAAGAAACCGCTGAAGATTCAAGATTCAAGCTGATATATATAAGCTTCGTGTTACTGGAGTATGTTAGTAGATAACTCTTTATATTCGTTTTACTTATTATTTAATGTATATTTACATTATTTTTGTCTGGTTTTTAATTATGTTTTGTTTTCGTTGTTTAGCATCTGTTCTCAGTACCTACCAGTTTCTATATACAATCTGTAATATATTGACTCACTATTTAGACTGGGACGGAATATTGTACTACATTTAATACTCTCTCACTGCGAACCAAATAAGGGCACCAGTGTACTATAAGTTATTTCAATAAATTAGAGTGCTAAGAACAGTGGCTCGCAAGGATACCCGTGAACCGTAAGCCATACCAGGGGGGTCTATCTTCGAAATCTTGGTTTACGTAGGTATAATATTTGTCAATTAGGATCGGACAGTAAGCAAGATATAAATAATGTTGACGATTAAATAATATAATAATATTAACATGTGAGAATCATTTTCGTTCTGAAATATTCCATGGTACGTATAAAATTTGTGCGTGTCATTTTGTTCGATCTTTAGCACAATATAATAATAATTTAATGTTAATGGACTAGAGATTATGTGGAATTAATTATGATGATGATACATATCATGACAAAGAGCGATGTATACGAATATGATGTTGATTAAAGAGAAGAAGTACGATTATAATCACATGCCACTTGGTCCTCAAACATATTTGTCAAATAAAATATTTACTTTTGCAAAACTGAGATAGGCAGCTTCAGAACTGCGTAAACTGACGAGCAACTAGTTATATAATGCAGTATAACTATATAGATATTGTTCATGGGTGGACAACTTCACACTATCCCTCCTCTCCCTAATTTATTTCTAGTATAAAAGAACTCTTTCGAAAATAATAATTTTAGCAACTAACCTAAACTAACGATTTGAGGAGAAAAATCTCAAAATCGGACGGGTAAGTGTGAAGTTGCCCCGCCCCTTATTTCATTAGTTTGAATAATAATAATAATAATAATAAGTCTCATCTATCAGTTATGAGTACATCCTATCTCGCAAACGGTACGGTGGGACATGCAGATGAACCAAGATTTCTCTGCTTTGCACATCACGTGACTGACTAGCTTCGGGTTAGAATTCCAAGAATTGAGAAGAAGCAAGCAAACGAAGGGATCTGATAAGACCTTTTTTTTTTCATTTGTGCTGCACAGAGGGTTTTCACATTGGAATTGGCATGTCATTTCTACTCCCCCTCCTGCCGGACTGGTTTTCCTCATTCTTGTTCCGCCAAAATTGTTCCTAAGTATTGACTCAGCCGCGGGTCGCTTTGTTTCTTTCAAGGCATGGTAAAAACGCCAGAGTCACTACGAAAAGTAGTGCATTTCATATATTGTAGCTACAAATGAGTGTATTCTCCATGTTAGCATGCGTCTCTACCCTCTTATCTGGTTTATAGTTTTAGTCGTCTTGATTCACCATTTTTTTTTCAACGTCGACCAAGTGTTCACATCGGTAATCATATTCGCAAGCCCCCGCATCGTAGGCTATGACTTGAATGATTTTTTTTTTCTAAAATTTATTTACATGTTGTACTATAGCAAGCAATTTATGCAGCTATTTAATTCACGTGGGTACTTTCTAGCGGAAAAAAGTTGTGTAGAAACCAAGGATGTAGCTAGGGAAAGCACGGGGTCCAAATCTTGACTTGCCTTCCAAATATTTAAACTACTATATAAATACTAGTTTGCTATTTATACTACTAGTTTAGTATATATGCCCCCCACTCAAATCAGAACTCTGGCTACGTTCCTGGTAGAAACTAAAAAAATGTAATTGCTGAGCATTTTGAACGTCTAAAAACGTGATTCGCAAAAAAAAAAAAAAAAAAAAAAAAAAAAACTTTTGACGCGCAATTACCAGCTCTGATGATAAGTGCATCACAAAAGTGGTATGATAGAAAAAAAAATTAATTTTTCAGTGAGATCCGACTTTTCCAACTTCTAAAATGTGGAATTTGCTATTTATTTTTCTATAGGAGTATTTTTTTTTCATTTGCTCAGAATTTTCTGGGAGGGGTGTGTATGAACCCATAGACCCCCGTTTATCTGCACGTCTCTATATATATCACGTAGCTATCATTGTAACACAATGATGCCTCTATGCTGCATAAGAAATTGAAGTTCTTTAGAACGACTGTGTCCGTCCGTCTGTCTATCTATCTGTCTGTCAACAGGTATCACAGCAAAAACGATAAGAGCTATCGACAAGCGGTCGTTCCAGCATCCTAAGAATAGATTCCATCTCCTTCAGAAACCTCCTACTTACCAGAAGTGGTAGAAATCGGCAATTTGCGGTTTTAACTCATAACTCATATAACGGTACCGTAACAGCTATCGACAAACGGTTTTCGGAAATTGATTCAGGGTCTCAAGGAAGCAAA
The DNA here is from genome assembly GCF_964235325.1 of Thermobia domestica. Taxonomy (NCBI): domain Eukaryota; kingdom Metazoa; phylum Arthropoda; class Insecta; order Zygentoma; family Lepismatidae; genus Thermobia; species Thermobia domestica. Next base: position 118,704,151 of record NC_137463.1, on the reverse strand, counting down.
CCACTTCCACTTCTGCATTTCTACTAGAACCGAAAGTGGTACATATTCACTATTACTTCCGGTTTCAATTTATTGTCATACAATTAAAGCGGTAAAATCTATCGACAAGTGGTTTTCGGGTATCGATTCAGCATCCCATGAACAGATTCCATCTCCTTCAACAACCTCCTACTTAAACCGGAAGTGGTCGATTTTTACCACTTCCTGTTTCAACAGTAATAGTCATAACCCAGAAACGATAACAGCTAGCGTCAAACGGTTCTCAGAAATCGATTCAAGGTGTGAAGGAAACAAAACACTTCGACTTCTGTATTTCCACTAAAACCGGAAGTGGTAGAAATTCACTACTACTTCCGGTTTCAATATTGATTTTCATTGACAAAACTGTAAGAGTTATCGACAAGCAGTTTTCAGAAATCCATTCAGCATCCTAAGAATATGTCCTATCTCCTTCACCAATCTTAAGTTAAACTTGAAGCTATACAAATCGGCCACTTCCGGTTTCAACAGTATTTGTCGTAACTCAAAAACGGTAAGAGATATCGACAAGAGGTTTCTGAGAATCGATTCATAGTTCCAAGAATAGGTACAATCTCCTTCACCAATCTTCTATTTAAACCGGAAGTGGTAGACATCAACTACTTCCGGTCTCTACTATTTCCAGTTTTACTATGTAATTGGTATAGTTTGGAAGTTTACCGTAGTTTCACACTGTGGAACGATACTCACTTGTTTCTTCTTTGCAGCTTTGATTCTGAAACTTTCATATTTGAGACAGCGTGGAAATGTGACATGAAATGGCGTCCCAAGCGGCTATCGAATTGTTAACTTGGAACATTTTCTTCAATGGGCATTAACACTTCAAGATAACCATAGAAGAATATGCACTGGCGGTAAATTGGATTTTATAAAAGAACGGCGACTAGGACTTGTTAGTTATTTGTACTTCAAATGTCGAGCATGCAACCGGGAAGTTAGCCATTCTACTGAGAAATTGGACTCAAAAACGAAAGTGTCAACTGTTAATACGTCAGCAGTTTGGGCCGCGGTATCTATTGGAAGTGGTTACTCTCACCTAGAAGAATTCCTCAGCATTTTAGATATTGCATGCATGAGCAAGACTATGTTCACTATCATTGAAGAGAAACTTGAATCTGTTATTTATTTATTTTTTTTTTGTTCTATATTTATCCAGACACATGCACACAAACCAATCAGACAGCATCGTATTGTGCGTGTGCGTTTAAAATTAGATGTATTGTATATGTTAACCTATAGCGAGTGACAAAATCTACTATCTCATTTTGATAAAGTATCTGTAAATAAAATGAGTTCATGTGGTTAAAATAAAGAATGTACTACAAGTGTCACTAGTGTGAGAAAATTCGTATATTTTGACGAAAACAGGAAAAAGGTCTTCAATGTTTATGAAGGGATTAATGATTTGGGGGTATGTTCATTCGCTACTATGACTCAACCTTACTGAAAGTGATGAATAAATCTTAGTTTTTCCTTTCCGCCCGAGTCGAGCGGCAAGTTTAGTTCTCTGCCTCGCTGAAGTTGTTCCAATCAGGTGACTAATAAACAGCGGTACAACCCAAACCTTTTCTCATCTCTCTCCCTCTTTCTTTTTTTCTTTCTTTTCATTCTGCGAATTCCTGGAAAGGGTAGTTGTCACTTGTCAGCTCACCATTTCCGCAAAATAACATAGTACAGATGTCAGTTTGTGATCTTTGGGAAAGATTATAGAAAAAATATTGGAATCAATCTAGGACAAATTTACCCTTTGAAAGCGAGGTCAAAACCCTTTCAGAAATAATTGAAAGATAATTACATGAATAATTCTTGAGGGAAATATGATCAAGTGAAATGGTATGTGGATAAAATTCCTAGGCCCTGTTTTTTTAAAAAATCACTTTCGTTCTTTGTTGCCTGTCCACATGGCCACTTCTATATTATCTAGATCTATAACTTTTTTTTTAAAAATTTTTCACTCACATATGTCTGGTGACAATACAATATTATAAATTACCGTATACTCATGTGTAATATCTGCATCTCCCTTTTCCTGGAAGTGCAGAAGGAAGAAAATATAGATCCATGTAATGTTCACACTAGCATTTCCTAATTTTAGTTTTTTTTCTAATAAATGAATTTCGCAAGGCGCCTGAACGCTGTGGGATTCTACCTAGGTATCATGTGCATAAGTACACCCGTATAAGATCAAATTCGTGTGAAATATCTTGTGCAAACTTTCATTGTGAGTTCGAACAGAAGAGAACCAAGTTTGATAAAGCTGGGTAACGGCTAATGCAACATTTTATACTCTTGTAACTAAATGATGTTGGCTTATTTTAAAATTGAGCATGATTTAGTAGTAAATTTATTTTGCATTATACAAATTTGTTTAAATTACGTAATACCTGTGAAAACCTTGTTGACCAGGCCCGCAACCAGCCACTGAAGTTTGGGGGACATAAATATGCTAGGGGGGCAATCGTAACAATTCTAGGTCTCTGTATCAATATCATACGGATGCATTATGGTTTGAGGGGCTAAAAAAATTTAGGAAGGAACCAGGCCCCCTAACCCTCGCCGTAGTTGCGGGCCTGTTGACGACTATGTAAGTAGATTCCTCAATACTTTATTTCGCAAAATAAACATTACTTTATTTCGCAAAAAAATATTCTTCACTACGTTATATAAAATTTGGATAACTGGACGGGTCAGTGTGCGAATTGAATATTTTTCCCAGGGCAGATGAATTTCACTTATATACGCACCCAGCCATCACACACGTAAGAGAGGGGAAAAGTTATCCCTGTCTGGGGTTGTATTCGGACCTCCCGAAATGGTTTGGACCCCTCCCAAAATAAATTCCTACGTACGTCTCTGAGGCAAATACAGATATTAGCAAATACAGATACTTTATCTTTAGGGGTGATATGAAAGGCTATGCATTTTTCTCTGTATCCAACGATGAATTATGGCAACAACCATTCAAACTATTGAGACAGATCAACGTGAAGCTTCCATCACAGCAAGCATATATTCTATAGCAGGCACGTATCCAGGCAGGGGCGGACTGGCAACCATAGGGCCCACCCTGCTAAACTGAAATGAGGGCCCACTGTATAAAAATGTAAAAAAATGTACTTGGCATTCTTCATATGTATTACATATAAAAGTCCATCTTCGAACCCATAAATAGTATCCCATATATTCATACAAAAGCAAAACATTAATTACAAAAAATCTGAAGTAGGAACATTTTAATAGTAACTCATACAGTATGTAATTGGCATTATCATTTTTTATTGTAAACACACAATACCGGAATTGGTGCTTTCAGTTATTTCTATAGTGCTATTGTTTTTTTATGTAATGAATTTAAACCATTTATTTAAACAAATGAATGTCATGTTTTAGAAAACCCAAAATATATAAATGTGCAATAAGTAAAAACTAATCTCAAGTGAACTTTGAAACACTAACTAATCAAAGCACTGACAGTAATAATGTAAGTTTCTTTCCTCATAAATCAGTTCTAATATCAAATTGGTTGAAATTTTCTACTGAATTGCATACTGTAACCTAATATAATATAATAGACCCTATTAATATGAATGCCAGAAATGTATCCTAATATTAATATCTTCATTATGCCCCAGTTACACTCACAATTTCAAATATCTACCTAATTCTCTGGAGCTAGATACAAGATCGTCAATCACTTTGTCGTAATCAAACGTATATGATCTTTCTATGTATAAAAGAATAAAGTCTTCCAACAAATCTTGTCCAAGCGATGAACGCAACCGTTTTTGATCACTTTCATAATCGAGAAACGGCGCATAAGAAAGTTGACCCGAGCCGACCCGTGACTAGAGCAGCCCTGACCCTAGCGTAGGTGACCTGACCCGATCCGTGTCTCGAGCAGGCTTGACTCGACCCCTGACCCATGAAAGCCTGATCTGACCTGTTTCAAAGCACTACGCGGCAGCAAACAGTTCAGTTAATTTCGTGTTCGCCTGTTAAAGTTGTGTAATTTTAAGTAAAAATAACCATAAAACATAAGCTACAATTGACTGAAATCATCCAAAGACGTGGTGTATATATTATAATTTATAAACACCTTAGACAGAAAAACAAAATAAATACCTGGCAACTGTCCTGCAGTACTCGAATGAGTCACATCACGTTCATTTGTTTTTTGGGCTTCACAGATTCAAATAGCCTACGTTGTTTCGGGTCAGATGCAGCTTTTTGTAAATCACATCTTCGTTTGTGTTCTCGCTTTTTAGCACCACTTTTACATTTTTTCTTTACAGTAATCTTACAATTACTCCTACCATCCATACTGACACAACCACATCTGTCTTCCACGACAAACGACACGTAACTGGCGTTCCAATAATTGAATTGCTGCTATCGGATTTGTTCTTCGATGTAATATACAAATAAAACACGAGCCGAGGGCAGCAACTTCATAGTAATTGTTTGAGATTTGTATAAAACAATCGTTGATAGTGGCGACTAATTTATTTTCGCTTTCCCGCACTGAAAAAACAACAACAACAACAACAACGAAGCCTGATCCGATTTCTTTCTTCGAAGCTTGGTCTGAGGACAATGCAGTTCAAAAGCGTTCCGGCTCCACCTCCACTTTCCACAATAATATCTACGAAAGTATTGTTTCTTTAAAACATCGCCACTCGCCGGCTTGTAAAAGGTCCGGAGTAGGCAATGGTATCCAAATACAATAACAGCCTGAAATCTACTGTGTTTCTTATATTTAAAAAAATTAGTAGTTAACGTGCTCGTTTTTAACAGTTGCTGTATCACAAACCCCGCAATGTTTTAGGGCATGATTGTCTCATAGACGGAACCTTTTCAATTCGATAAACGTGAAGAAGAATAAGGTCTGTTCATGAAAGTTTAACTTTGTCTTTTTTATGCAAAACACAAGTTTGCGGGATACCCTGCGATATTTATGATACTAGTAGGTTTAATTGAGCACATCTTTTTAAAATTGGTGGAGGGGGCCCACCAGTTTGGGGGGCCCACCCTGCATTTGCAGGGTAGCATGGTGGGCCAGTCCGCCCCTGTATCCAGGGGGGACCTGGGGGCTCATGTCCCCTCCGAAACTGAAGCACGTTTTTAATAAACATACTTTTATGTTTTTGAGATTCTTTTGTTTCAAATTACTTCGAGTCTGTCAAAATTTTGGGCAATGTGTTGTCGTCTTCCTTTAAGTCCAAGAACATACCGTGATGCCATTGCCCCTTCGTGGAATAAAAAAAAAAAAAAAAAAAAAAAAGAACACTTTTAAATAGGATTAAAATTTCGTTTCTGTTCTGTTTACAACTTTAAATGTAATAGAACTATACACTCAGTGTTTTCTTGTTATTCTTGTTATATGCTATCGCAGACAGTTTCCTTATCCAGTTACATATCTCTCGGAAATATTTGACTTTCTTTGTGCCACAATACAGTTCCTTCAAACTAAACTGGTTCTTATAATGAAAAGTAAGGAAAAGTTTAAGCAAGAATAGAACTCTTGCATTATATTATTATTATTTTGAAAACAAATTGATATTTTAAAACAGAATTAGGTGCTTACGAGACTTCCCCTTGTCACCCCCTCCCCCCGCGAGAAGAAAACCTGGATAAGTGCTTAATATATAGTGATTAAATTCCTATCAAATCAAATAAGTTCTCATGTATCTGAACTTGATACATGGATACATGTATTCAAACTACAGACCAGGAGAGCATAACATGTTCTAAAAGATAAAATTTTGAGATGACCAATTTCACATCACATCACATCAGGATTGTGAAGACAAGGGACGTACGCAGGGAGTGGGTCCGGACCCCCCAATATCCCGACATTTTTGTAAATTTAGTCTAATTTTAGGGGCAAATTTACAAAGTTTAATATAATTTAGCCTCAAATTGTATTTGAACCCGCCCAAAAGCTTTCGACCCCTCCCGAAATAAATTCCGGCGTACGTCTCTGGTGAAGACTATATCTGAATTCGGTTTTTCGTAATAAATAATATAAACAAAATTTTATATAGGCATATTTAACATTACTGTACTCTTTTGAATAACAGTTTCATGATTTGTTAAGATTGTTTTCTGATTTATAAGATATTATATTAGATTCAGCTAAAAACATTCCACAATATTTTAAACGTTATAATATATGTGGCAACAGTAGCGTAACTTGAAGCCTCAGAGTCCCCATAGTCCTTGGTTATGTGCCCCCTGGGCCGCAAGGCTTGTGGGGGCGCAATTTACGCCTATGTGTGGCATATACTTTTGGGAAATAAACTATTCAATAAAATGATTCTGACAAGTATTCAGTGACATAAATAGAAAATATTTTGTCCAGCAGAATAAGTGGCGTAACAAGATGAAAGACCAAGAGGGGTGCCCCTCCCTCAATTCTGATAGAGTTTGAGGGGCGTCAAAGGTACATAAGATTCATTTTGCAGCCCTCAATAAAACAAAAAGGAGGCAATATTACAAACAAAGAAAATAAGTATATTAGTTATTTCTTTTGTCGGCGCTGACTGACTACGGTCCGCCTTCGGTAGAATCTTTTTGTACATAAAGTAGTTACTATATAAATTTTCTTTGTACCGTATATGTGAAATGAACCCTCCAAACATAATGTATAAATAAACATGAATAAAAGAATAAATAATGCTATGTAATATTGCAGTCACAGGAGATGTAAACATAATTATGCCTTACTCCCTTTATCTATCTGTTAGGGAAGCGTAATAAAATAGGTTTCCCCCGACATTTTAAACTTCGTTACTCGGCTGAGTAGTGTTTTCTTGTTTTCTCAAAATCAGCTAAACGGAACGTTTTCCTTGTTTAAAAAGTAGTATTACTGTTTTATTACAAACAGTAATAGTTTTTAAAACTATGTTGAGGAATAAGAGCTCAAGATTTAAAATTATCGCACTTTTCCGTACGGTAATCGGGTTTGGATGTACATCTGTGGACAGCCAAATTACTGTACAATTTCCATCTCTAAATCGAACAAAATCTGTTTTTAAATACTTTAGTATTTTATTTCGTAACAGAAGAAAAGACTTGATGGGTTGAAAATATATAAATATTGGGAACAGAAGGAAGAAGTTAAAGGGTTACTTACAAAAATAAAAATAAAGTGTATTAGCACGATATTGCGCTCATTAGTACGCGTTTTCGTGCACAGAGAAATAATAATAATAATAATAATAATAATAATAATAATAATAATAATAATAATAATAATAATAATAATAATAATAATAATAATAATAATAATAAAACGTATCAGATACTCCATAGAAACACATTATGTACCAAGCAATACAGAACAAGTAATCATTTCATTTCCTCCTTTTCTCTGCAGGTATTTATAAAATGTATTTAATTTACTGGTATTTCGTATTCTGAAAATGTACAAGAATGAAGATAAAACAAGAAATTTCCATTTATCACAAACTTTCAATACTTTTTTTTCCTTTTTCTGAGACTTCAAGGGGGTCCGAATAATGATGAGAATCTTGAAAATATTTTCATTATTTCGGTCACTGGTTCTTAACAATGGCTTAACGCCCCCACAGGCGTTTTCCTTTCTAAACGAGGCTTGGAACAAAAAGGGGCGATTGGAGGGTGTTTGAGATTTCATGACATGTTATAGACTGTTTTCTTATTATTAGACGAAAACTATGACTTATTTTACCAATACACACAAACATACACGTATAAATATACAAAAGAATTGTGTATATATAAAACAATTATGTTCTTTATGTTCATTATTTGTCAACTGATTTGACTGTATTTAACACTTTTTCATTATTGAGATGGCAACATCGAATTAAACAACAAACATTTTCACACACGTTTTTGCGAGCGGAGGCAAGACCGACTGCGATGCTAACTCCATCTCTGGACGGAGAAATAAAACTCGTGAAAGTCCTTGACTGTTAATCAATATTCGTAGTTAGAGGGAAATTTCCCTAATCTCGGGAAATTTCGCAGGTAAATTTGACAAAAAGGGAATTTTTCGATAAAATGTAAAAAAATCCAAGGAAATTCTCGTGCTGACTGATTGACCAACATAAATACTTAAATTTCTCTTTGTTCTTCAGAAATAAATTAATACAACAGTATAGTTTGTGTGTGAGGGTATGTTTTTAAAGTAGTATAATTTGCACTAATTCGTGGTTAGGTGCATGTGTTTTCTTAAAAAAAAAAAAAGTGAAGGAAAAATAAATTTAAAAAAAAAAATAGAAACGAAAAGCAAATGAATAAAATAAATGTGGTTGGCCCTTCCTTTACGATAGCTAAATTAATTTTATCACATAATTTCTGTTATAGGAATTGGATATTCAAGAAACTAGGGAAAATTTGATAAGAAAAGGGAGAAATTTTAAGTCAGTTGAGAGAAAGTTTCTTAAGGAAATCTACGAACACTGCACACAATGTCATTTGACAGTTGAAACTAGTACATGTGTCGAAAGTGTTGGAATACCTATAATTAGACAAAGTATTGTGCCGTGGAGTTAAGTGAAGCGCCGCGAAAACTGCGCTATATTTTACAATTTCATTTCGATGACTACGTAAATGCTGGACAGGCCCGTTAAGAAATCTGTGCTGTTCATGTGCAAGATGCGTTAGCAACAGTCAAAAGATGGTTCAATAGCTTTCGTTCTGGAAATTTCGATGTTCAAGATATTCCTCACTGTGGGCGACCAATCACAACAAAAATGGATGATTTTCTGGCAAAAGTCGAGCAAGCCCGACATATAAGTAGTCATGACACCAACAATGCAGTGTTAAACCATTTGGGAAAAGCTGACTACAAAGAGAAGCTTGATGTTTGGGTGCCACATGATCTAAATTAAAAATATTTATTCGGTCGAATTTCTACCTGCGAAGCTCTACGAAAACGTAACGAAATCGAACCATTTCTGAAGTACTTGAACACAAGGATGTAAAATGGATAAATTACGTTACATCTATACATTCACATAATACAAGACAAGCTACGGATGTTTATGTCTCGCAACAAAATTATAGCTCAACTAGAAATAGTGTGTACCCTATGTGTACAAGATCGTATAATCACTTACCCCACATTTTAAAAATATTAAGAACATAAAGGTGTTTAAAAATGTGTTAAAATTTCTTGTAGATAAAGCTTATTATAGCGTTTCTGAATATGTAGAGTGTAATTATTAAACTTAGTAGGCCTATATATTTTGCTACTACTATTTTGTTATCGATTATAAACTAATTTTCTTTTAGTGTTTTATTTTACTTTTTACTATTATCTTTGTCTGCTATTTGATGTATTATTTTCTGGCGAGTCCTATGTACTTGGTCTTCTGCAACCTCTATGTACAGAAAGCATGAAACTAAACTAAACTAAACTAAACTACAACAATAATGAGCTAAAAAGATAGTAGTTGAAGGCTAATGACTGTAGGAAGGACCATGTTGACGACCAGCAAGGTTGTGCTGCTGTGCATTTAGTAGACTGGAAGGACATCTGGCATCACGAGCTGCTGACACCGCACAGTGGGACAAAACAAATAAGTAAATAAATAAAATTCAATTTTTGCAACTTTTTCCCCGGGCTAATTAGCTACCAATAGACCCTATGAGTGTTGGTTATCACCTGAAATCATCAGACCTCGAGTTTCAAAGAGTTAGGTTAATAGCAAGACAGTGGGAAGTCATTACACTATGTGAATGTGTAGGGAAATTCTTAAAAGTATAGTAAGTGACACATTTCATCTGCCATCTTCAAAAACACAATAATAACTCAACCACTAAAAGGTTTGCAGCGAAGTAATTCTGGAAGGCTGAACATCAGAATGATTTCAAGGGGGAATCCTGTAGAGCTACGAGTTTCCCTCCCAGTGCCGTATCTCTTATCGTGCTCAATGTAGGCTACAGTACATTTCCACAATACCACTTTTCATACCACGTGAATTGAAAGGCACCACGGAGGAAAAAGAAGAAAAAACAACTGAAATAATTACTGTCACAGAACATGCGTCCGAAACTACTCTGCCAATGAAGTTAAATCAAAATCTAGAAATGACAATAGTGTAATGTTTCAAACAGATATTATATATAAATTCGGTTTATTAGCTACGGGCACGAATTAACTTGTGTTCATATTTTTTAAAGTAAAAAAAAATATATATATATTGTTATATGCTTTCAAGATGGTATTCCTTACCGATTTTTTATTTTTTATTTATTTTTTTAAACTATAACGAGAATGGCGAAGCTACTGATCACTTTTTAGTAGAAAAATGCCAGATTCACATTATTTTCCGTAATTTTAAAGTTAAAAGAAAAGCAAAGGCAATATCAAAATTTAGGCCTTATACTGAAAAACTATTGCGAAAAAGCTGGTTACATCTTTTGATATATTATTTATCTTAAATCACTTGTCAATTATAGCAATCATCGCCAACAATAACCACAGAAAAATGTAATATCTATTTTGCACTGGAAAAACAAAACGACGGTGCCTCCCCTTCGGTACGTTTTCCTTATTGGTACTGCCTAGAAAATTCTTTGACAAACTGTCAAAGGGAAAATATTAAACCAATCACACTGCATATATGATTTCCTCAGCGGATCATACATATACCTATTTCTTCATGCTTTATACAATAGAACTGTTACGTAATTCTCTCTTTCCTGTTCTGGCTTTTCTTTTACGCACATTTCTGAGAAATGATTCACTACAAAAGAAACCACACATAAAACACTGACTAAACATTATACTGTTTACGAAGCAAAAAGACTATGATTGTAACCGACACAAGGAATGTGTATTATGGTTGCTTACCTAATGCGCTTTAGAATAATGTCGTCCACAGTTATCTGCTTCCAAGCTCCGTTAAGGTAATCACGACAAATTCGAAACGCTTTCTCTCGCATTTCGAGGTTCTGGTCTGACATCTACGAAAAACAAAACGTTTTATATATTATTACATGATAGAAATATACATATATTAGCTCATAACAAGAGTAATGAATCATAGATTAACAAACAGAAAATTGTGTTTTAATAGCGAAATTTGAATTTCAATCACCCACCCTCGGAAAGAATTCTTCTAAGGATTCCCCTACAAAAATTACTCTTCACTTTCCAAATTATTCTTAGCATTCCATACGAGATGATTCGCCTTTTTCGTGTTCGGTTTTAACAAAGAATCTAAAAATCTGACATGAAACTAAACAAGAGTGTCATTTGGCACTGCAGAAGTGACAATTTGTCCCTTGTGTTTTATTATACAGGGTGGTAGGTAACTCCACTGAAAATTTTGGGAGGCGATTCCTTATATGAAATGAAAGAAAAAAAGTTCTTATAAACATAGGTCGAAAAACGTCTCATTTCAGAGTTATGAACCGCCGAAAATACATAAAAATATAGGCCTATGTCCGAACTGAAGTGTTATATGCAAGATTACGTTATATATATATATATATATATATATATATATATATATATATATATATATATATATATATATATATATATATATATATATATATATATATATATAAACTCTGATAGCTCGCTTATTTCGTATACTTTGGGGGAAAGCGACTTTGTGCCCATCATACCTATACAATAATGGGAAACTTGATAACTTCATGTAATCTTACGCATTTGCAAGATTTAATAAGAAGTTCTACATAAGCAATCATAAATACAATGGGATATACATCAATTTAAAAGAAATTTCGTGCTCCGAAGTTCATTTCATGGCCGACCCGATCAAGATTATTGTGAGGTACGCGCTCGACTATTTAATTAACTCTTCAATCATGCAATACCATTCTTCTGCCCATTCTCGTTGTACAGGTTTTCAGGATTACGCAGATGGAATGTTGAATGTTGAAGTAGTGAAACTCGCAGTTCTGAAATTTAAATTTATAATCTAAAAATTCTGATTTTCTCTCATAAATGTTTGTACTGAATGCAATTTCGAAGAAAAGTCGTGGAATTCATTTACATCGGACATAGAATGGGGAACAGGTGTTACAGAACACCAACAAAAACCAGTGAAGTTCGAACATTGTGGCAAAACCAATGCTAAAATTGCAGGGATTATGAAAGTGTATAAAAGCATAGTAGTACGCAGTTGGCTAAGATTCGGGAAGCGAGATGCATAAAAAAGAAAAAAAAGAAAAAAATGGCAGATATGGACGAAAAATGAAATCCTCTCCTAGAAAAAAGTGCATTGTGGCCGTTGTGTCTTGTAGATAGGTTTTAGTAATCACAAGATCTTGCAACGAGTTGGTGAGAAACATTTGGTGTCAATGTTTGTTCACGTACAGTGAGAAAAATTGAAATCCATGGATTTGCGTTCACACGTACCAAGGCATGTGCAGTGGACCAAGTCTCACAGGGACTGGACTAGTGACCAATGGCGCGAAGTACTGTTCAGTGATAAGATAAAAATCAGTATTTATGGAAATGATTCACGTAAAGGGTGTATCGTGCACTTAGTCTTGGATGTACTGTTAAAACCTCGAATTACTCTACAGATGTCATGATTTGCAATTTTTTTTTTTTTTTTTTAAGTGGGGTCGGTAGAATCCATTTTTGTGAAACATACAAAATGATCCTTCAGACTAAAATTAAACCTTTCGGAAGAGATTTCTTAAACGATGAACCCGTTCTTTTTTCACGACGATTCTGTTCTTTGCCACCCCAGAGATATAAATGATTATATTCTGTTCTTATGGCATGCTGCATCACTTCCTTGGCCCGGTAATTCGCCGGAATTAAACCCTATTGAAAATTTATGGAATGATTTGAAGTTTCGCGCAAGGACAACTACAACAAGTAGTCAGTTAATTTAAGCATAAAAGACGTCTGGCAACATCGTATTCAAATAGAGACACTACTAAATTCAGTGAACTCGATGTCAAAATGGTGCAATCTAGTTATCAAATTGCACTGATATCCAATTATCACGTAAAATCATTCTTGTACAGCGGGGAACACTTCTAAATGGTACACCTTAGCCGTAAATCTCCATATGGCTGTACCATTTAGAAGTGTCCCCCGCTGTACAAATCTACGTAATTTTACCTTCCGTTAATAACGACAGTAATATTTTGCAAAGTATCACCCATTGTTGCAGATATGAGTAACTTCTGTAACTCAATTTGCATTCTGCATAAAATTTCCTTTAAATTTACGTATATTTCTGTGTATGTTTATGCTTACTTATGTCGAAAGTTCTTAAGAAACCTTGTAAATGCACAGAATTATATGGAATTGCTATTCTTTTCCATTACTATATATATATATATATGAGGGTCTTTCTGCAAGTTTTCGGCCTGACACCAAAATATCACCTTTCATGGGACATAGTGCCACTTATGATAGAAATAATTTATTAGTTTCAACTGTCTACCTGCGTCAGTTCGTTAGAAGCAGTCATTTGAATCAGCTGCTGTGCGCTGAGCTCGCATGCTGCATGACAATACTTAAGTCCACATGAGGTTGTTCGCAAGGATGCAGTGAAAAATCTGGGCTGTAAGATGAATGCTGAATCTCCTTGAAGCCAGACTTTTACTGTAGACTTGACAATACTAGCCATGTGGGCTGGAGCACCGTCATGCAGACTCCAAGCCTCAACGCACAGCGGCTGACTCAAATGACTGCCTCGAACGAACTGACGCAGCTAAACACTTGAAATTGATACATTTGTCAGATAAAGGACATACAGAGTGATTCAAAACAACACCGACAACGTTTCGGAGGTAATTCCTGAAACCAAGATAAGACAATAGAATAGCCCAGGTGCAGAAACCCGTCATTTGGGAATTATAGATTGCCTAAAACATGAAAAAAATAACCTTAAAGGTCCATAGCTCTAATGCTATGGGATCTACCGTAGTCGAATATTGTTAAGACTTTACTTAGGAACTAATATGTACGCTATCCAAAAATACACGTTTCAGAATCCTGCGGTACTTACGCAACAATTTTTATAGAGGGAGTTTGGCTACGGGCATATAAATTGGAAGTACTTACAATTACCTCTATAAAAATTATTGCGGAAGTACGTAGGATTCTGAAACATGGGTATTTGGATAGAGCACATACTAGTTTCTAAGCGAAGTCTTGACCCGACCACGGTAGGTCCCATAGTATTGGACTATGGACCTTTAAAGTTCATTTTATTTTCACACTTTCGGCAGTCTATAACTCCGAAACGATGGGACTTCTGCACCTAGATTGGTTTATACTTTTTGTCTTATATTGGTGTCAGGAATAATATCTCGAACGTTGTCTGTGTTGTTTTGAAACAACCTGTCTCTATGTGTCTACAAAGTTAGCAATGTGAAAATAAAAGTACGTGACAGTGACGGAGAACGTCTGTTAAATACTACGTATCATAATATTACTTTATCTGAAAAGCACTGTCATCAGTCATTATAATGAACCACCGCTAATAAAAATTTGTTACTAGTAGCGACATCTCCTGTATAATTTCTATATTTCGGAAGAAATACAGAATTCTCACGCATCAGAACTTTATATTGTATTGCTTCTTGTATTTGAATCCAATGACAAGTATAGGGGCCCACTAAAACTGTGCTGCTTTCTTCTAATTTTATAGCCTGGTATATTTTTCAAAAATTCATGCAGGATAACAAAAAGCTCATAATATATCATCTACATTTTTAATTAATTGGTGACTCGTAGTTTTATGCCACATTCCAGGATTAAATTTTGAGCTCAAACTAAAATAAATAAATATAATAGCTTTCCTTCCATCAGTAGGTAAATCCATATCGGTAGATCGGTAAGAGTAATAATCGGTACGAAAGGATTGTATAAATCGTGATATCTGCGATCTACACAGTATTTGGTTAACTGTACCTTCGACAGCAGTGTTGCCAACGGGACGGAGATATCTCCAATTCTTGTCTCACGGGCAACACTAGCAGAAGCTTGAATTCATGATTTGCTTGGGGAATGCAAGATTGTCCATCGACATCAGTTCGACGTTTATCACTAATATACATTTTATAATATTGATTATATATATCACACTCAGAAGGAAGCAATTGCCTTTCCTTTCCCCTCCCCTAAATGACATCCCTGGATAGCATCTCTGTCTGTATCTAATAATCTGATCCAACTCCAGGTTAGCTTCTACCTCTCTTATTATTTGTTTCAAAATATACCATGTATGGATATTCTCTGATTAGAATTTTGCTCTTCAGTCCCTCCAATGTCTCATTCTAAAGCCATGCACATTTCTCTCCTTAATGTCAGTTCATGCATGTTATTATAATAATTAATGTGGCCATTGAGAAAATACGTTAAAAATAAATGATTCAAATCCATTCAACCTTCTTCTGACGATCTGAATACAACTAACCAGACCATGATACACAGCAAAAATGCTTCAAGCACCCTCCACAGAGAAGCGAACAGGGATAATAACACATCACAAGCAAACGTGCTATCACACGGCTACTCAAAATATAGTCAAGTGTACATAAAGCAAAACAAATAATATAGATAAGTCGGAACACCTTGCTACTACTGAATTTTACCAGTATTTAACATTATGGTAATTATTAGTTTTTTTTTTTTTTTTTTTTTTTTTAAGTTGTATATTAAAACTAGCAAAGTTATCGTGTAAATTGCATGCAACATAAGAACAACAAGAATCAGTTTCTTAGTTATTGTTTCTTGTTTAGGAGTGTATAATCATTAGCTTCACACAAACATATACAGGATGACCCATAAGTCAAGGTATTTAAAATTAATACATTTCTATTTTTGTATGTACTATTTATCAAGTGCTTTTGCCGTTCTTAAATTTGGCATTATTAATATTATGCATTTTTGTTATCTTTTTTTTTTTAACTCTTTCGGTGCTTCTATGTGGTCTTTTGGATGCCCTCGAGATTACAATCTACAAAGCCTACTGAAAATCCAGCTTGATCAGTTTTATTATTATTATTATTATTATTATTATTATTATTATTATTATTATTATTATTATTATTATTATTATTATTACAAGATTTCATCCAATCTGTCTCCTTTGAAACTTCGATTCGTACATATCTAACAATTACTTTTTGTGTGTGTGTTTATTTTCAATTTTGCATGTATGCTATTTCCGGAGAAAAACAATACTAACTGCATTGATTACAATCCAAATTTTACCATAATTACGTCAAAATAAGTTTCTTTTCAGATGTTAACGCGAGCATTTTTCATCTCCAACTAAAAGTGTTCCTGAAAGTTTTGTTTCAATTGTCCTCGTACGGATAACAAACAAACCTCTACTTTTAGATTTTGAAAAATGCTTTTATACTACTTAATAAGCAGCGATTAAAAATTTTAAACTGCTTTAAACAGCATTATTTTTATTGAAAAAGATATAAGAGGGTACATATCCTTCCCTAATATTGGGCACCTGCACAGGAGCAGACAGAATATATTAAATGTGCGACACTCAATATTTATGTTTCTTCTAATGTTTACTCCAGTGAGTGATATTATGTATGCAAAATGAAAGGGAAAACACGATGAAACATGTTTACGAAAAACAAAATACAGATATACATTCATAAGATAAGGCAGAGAATGCCTACTACGTCAAGTATTACATCTTACAAAAATGCAGCCAAGAGCATTACTCGAAACGTTTCCCTATGCCGAGTGCATCAATGCATTTTAGTGTTTCGTATGAAGTAACAGTGCCGAATATTTTTGCTGATTTTCTATCGGTTAATGTATCATTTATCGTGAAAATATATTTTCTGTGCAGATGGCACTACTGTCGCATAACGAGATGAGTCCAGTAATCAATACCAGACGAATATGCGGCAGAGACAATGGGTCGAATATACCTTATGTATGCACACAGAGACACACAGAGCTATCACTGAAAATAATAAACGACTCCCACATACCAGAAACTTTTGTTTTAAGTACTTGCATGACCACTGCAGCATGCTTAGTTCAACTCACCAGTTACACTGTCCTTTATTAAATAGAAAACTGGTTTATGTCACTCAACTTCTACAACTTTACGCTATTTTTCACCAACACATGGATCAACGAACATAATTAAAATTACTACATAGTCACATCTTGACTGCAGATTAAAGATGTACTTTCTCCACAACCTTCTCCGGGCAACACAAAAATATCAACACAATGCCCAGAAAACAGACCACCCGGGATATGAAACACACATACACATGCGCAGATTTCTGTCGATATTTTGTAATTGAGAATATGAGAAAAGGGACTGCCAGTGAACTTGATCGTTCTTTTACAGTTGTTAGGACGCTGCCAACAACCTCTGACCTCAAAAATATACAATCTTGTCACTAGGCTTTAATATCGTCAATTTCTCTATATATAAGCAAACACTAATATTAATTTGAATTTCATCCTAGCTGGTAAGTGAACTTCTGCGAACCAAAGTTCATTTATTAAAAAATAAAAATTGTGGAAGAACAATTGCAGAAAGAAATTGTACACCACTTTTTCAGTTAATTCGAGAAACAAATTCCATATATATATAATGATTCATTCAAAGCCAGATATTAAGTTTGTTTTTTCTTTATTCTTCAAAAAAAAAAAAGAAAGAAAAAGAAAAAGAAAAAAGAAAGAAAAAATGTTTTCTTGCCACTCATCAACAAAATGCAATTATTGAGTTGATTTTGAGTTTAACGTCCCGTTCAGCAGCGAGGCTATATGACACATGGACCTACCTATTAACGTGGAATCCGAACCACATGAGCTCCCACCAAAAATCAAACCCGGGTCTCCTGCGTCAAAGGTGCGTACACTAACCGCTTAGCCACGAAGGAGCTCTCAGAATGCAATTGTTTATAAGATTTTTCTGCATTGTGCAAAGGGCATAATTATATAATATAATATACTATCTATATATATAAAAGAGAACGTACAAATCCTTTGTTAGCTCATCACGCTAATACGGCTGAACCAATTTCTTTCATTTTTGGGGGGTTATTAAGATTTGGACCCTAGATGGTTTTTATCATATCACTTTAATTTTCAATTACCAGTGTCTTGAGATAATTGACCATTCAAGTGTCCATAACGTACAAATCCTTTGTTAGCTCATCATAGCTAAAACTAACCGTATTTATATGCAACCCACATGACCGTGTCACTCGGCGGGTTAACATAAATGACAGGCGATATAATGTTAACATTTACTCCAATCTTCTATGGTTTTTATCATATCACTTGAAAGCGAAAAAGTAAAAATTATCTAAGTAACAAAGTTTATTGCGTTCCAGGGTGACCCCAGCGAAGCGGGGTGAACGCTGCTAGTATAATATATAACGTTCAGTTTTCAGCACTAGAACCATCTAAACATACATTATTTTTGATCTTGGAATGTTATCCGGATAAATTATACAGCGTTTAACTATTCTTGATGAATTAGTCCTAGAAGCGACAGTCCTATTAGAGACAGGAACTGTTATCTGTCCTATGAGCGACCGATTCATTTAGATTGAGATAATGGAAGATGATATGATTCCCTCTCGTAAAGTATTAGGGACGGTACCGAGACCGAGATCGAGACGGACTTTTATATACCGAGACGAGACCGAGACGGACCTCTATAAATCGAGACGAGACCTTGGTCAGTCTCGAAAGTCTCGGTCTCGTCTCGAATATTTACAGCTATTCCGCCTTTCCTCAAAATTTGTTTCCTGCTGTGCGAGATAATATGAGAACGGTTGACTGATGTACAGCGGCGTATTTAGGGGGTAGGTGTTGGGCTCAAGCCCCTCCCGAAATAAATTTGTGATCATTTTTTCGCATTGCACGTACAACAAAAAAGTTTCTTACCCGTTCCTCAAGCTTCTTTCGAAACAAAATCCACTGCTGTTGTAGCTATCTTCTCTCTCTCTCTCTCTATATATATATATATATATATATATATATATATATATATATATATATACAGGCGCGGATCCAGAATATGATTAAGGCAGGGGCTAAACCATACTTTGCCTCTTTATCCAGTGTAAAGCAGGATTGAAGTTCATTTTATTCGGTATACCTGAGCGTTAATGGGGGATATGGCCCCTATAGTCCTTCCCTTGGATCCACGCATATATATATATATATATTTAAAATGCTGAAAATTTGAACCATGTTGTGTGAAATATTGAAGGGAAAATTTTTCTAGATACTCTGCAATATCAGTAAATAAACAAGCAGTGTTGCCAACGCAAAATAAAGTTGTATTTTCTCAAATTACACTGTGTAAGGTATTACCTATTTCTAATTTAGGTATTAAATAAAACCACAACACCGCATATATTATTCAGTGTAACAAAGGACAATACAGTATCACCAACATTAACATTTTGGAGATCTCTAATAACTCAAATGGCATAGACGGTGCAGTGCGCATCATTTGTATCTTAGCGTCAAATTCTATGATCATGGTATAATGTATTTCGAATGAATGAAGTATTAAAGTTACAAGAAATGAAAATTTTAACTTTTTCTAAAGACTTTACTTCGAAAACGTGCTGACGTATCACGTCTCATCATGTAGATGCTTCCAAAAGACTTAAGTGATCATAATGTCATTTACAATTGTTATTTCAAACGGTTTCAGAGATACCAAACACATGGATAGTGATTGTTATACTGCTTAAAATAACGTATTTGCGTTAAGATTTTATAATGATTGTTGCTTTAGTTTGCTTCTATAACATTACAACAATAGTTTTTGGTAGTTTTAATTACAAGTAGCAGTTCCATTATTTTAAGTAGTGTTGCCAACTTAAATAAATTGCTAATCTAAATATAGTGCAAATAACGTAACTAAGCTGCAAAATATTTTAAAATTATTCGTAATTTGTTTTATGGTGCAAGAATGTTTTCAAAAGACGATGTTTTTCGTAGTCTTTATAATGTTAATGTTAATGTCAAAGTTTTGGTTCCAGCAATACATGTAAATGCAAATTGTAACTGAAATTAAATGTAACTGATAACTTTTCAGTAACCCTAGTTGTTCTCCTAAGCCTGTAAGTTGTTGTAATCCTGATGTACACAAAACCATGGTTAATTAAAAGTTCTAATTACACCCTAGTTACATTTCACTTGTTTTAGTTTGACCACCGACCACCTCAAAATCGATCCATACCATATAGCTGTATGCAGTTATTCAAGGACTAACAGTTAGTAGTAGGCCTACACATTGTGTTGATTTTTGGTTTGGTTTGTTTAAGTTTAACGTCCCACGATTATGCTAGGGCGTCTAAAGGAGACGTGGAGCTAATGATTATAATGGAATCAGAACCACTTCGGTCGTTCAACTGTACTCCCACCGGAAATCGAATTCGGGAGCACGCGAACCGAAGTCAAGCCGCTAGCCACTAGACAAAATGGAGTCCTCATATTGTGTTGATTTAAATCATTGAGTCAGTGTTGTCAGATTCGAAGATCAAAAACTAGCGTGTCTGTGCTTCAAAAGTAGCGCATTTGAACTATTTGTAAGACAAATATAGTAGAAATGAATTATTTGGCAACTAATGACTGGTACTAATGAAATGATTTTTAATATGGACTGGAAAATGTGCTGGACATATTGCAAGAAATTATGATTGATGAACAAAAACAATTCTAGACAGGATACCACGAGATAAAAACAGCCTAGAAAACGTCCTTGTACAAGAAGGTTTGACGAAATCAAGAACAACTAGGGAGTAACCTAAGAAAGAATTGCTCAAGATAAATAGTTGTAGAGAAGACTTGGAAAGACCTTCATCCAGCAGTGGGTTGATAATGATTGATTATGATTATGGTTATGATTTTATTATATCTGGATTTCAGAGATAAACTAAACCAAGTTATAATTTCATAATTTTACAGGAGAAGCGGAAAACCGGTTCCTTAAGTAAGACCTATAGTACTGTTTTTCAAACTATACTTAGTAGTTACAAAGTAATACGATGCTTTTAGACTTATATTATTACACCACTAGAAATAACATAGTCTCTTAAAAAAGTATTCTTAAATCAATTTCGACCAAAAAGTGACTTAGCATAGTCTGTCTACCTCTAAAGTTTATATATATATGAACTTTTACTGGGTAAGGTAGGGTAAAAGCGGATCCAAAATTTAACGAAATTCTTACAGCGAAAAAAAAATATTTTTGACTTCATATTGCAGCAAAACTACGAAAATTAATACAAAAGAAAACTAGAAAGTTAAGAATCACCCGTATTGCCGGGACAGAGAAAATAGATACATAGCTCGAATTACCTGTGCATGTTTCGCAAGTAATTTTCAATCAATATAAAATTTCAACATAATGAACGCACGATTAGTTTTCTCAAAGATCACATGCACCGCTGAGAGCTCAGGAATAAGGTTAATCTATGTTACGGCACTGGATATATGCTTATGTAATACATTACGACCTTATGAACTTGTATAAGAAACAAAATGTACTTAAAGTGAGACGCGAACTATACGAAACATAAGACTTTGAATCTAACTTGTTTGGTGATCCAACCCGAAACCACAGATAGCAAAGATGAGTGTCGTAGCTCCCACCACAAGATTAAAGAAGTTCCTGTTTTAAAGTGCCAATTAAACACTGAGATGTGAAACGGTAATAAACCATTTGAACAATTAGAAACAAAATATATTGTAGTAATAATTTACTCTATTTGTTAAGATAATGAATATTACATTCTGTTTTTAAAATGACAGTCAAAGCAGAATGTATTGGATAATAACTGAGGAATTGTAAAATTTCAATTTCGGTACGATTAAATACATTTGTGCCTCTATGTGTTGCGTTATCCGTTGGGAGGTATTGAACAATTCTGATTCAAAGGAAGGAAATAAACTACTGTATAGTACTGGGGTTAATTTAATAGAGTTTAATTGTATAGGCAGTACTGAAGCTATTTGAGACAAAGTCTATTGCTGAAAGTGAAATATGAGTTACTATTAGGGTTTTATCCCGGGTGTTATACCCACTGATGATTGAACCTGGAACACACACATGAAAAGCATTAGCGCTAGCAAATTAGCTACGAAGAGGTACATTATATCATAATTCTAAGTGAAGAATGAAGGCAATAAATGAGAAGCGGAAACGACAGACTGTACGATAATAATACTTTCACAATTTTAATTTCGCACTATATATTTCGAGACTTTCGAGACGAGACCGAGACTTGGCCTTCGAGACCGAGACAGGCATCTTTTGACCGAGACGAGACCGAGACGGCGATTTTTGACTCGAGACGAGATCGAGACCGCTACTTATAAACCGAGACTGTATAAAGTCTCGTCTCGTCTCGATACCATCCCTATAAAGTATGTTTGCCTCTGGCGTTATTAGCGTTCCAACACCTTGCTATGAAAAATGTACGTGCCAGCGATACTGTTTGTCAAATATGTCTTCTCTCTACTGTGAGTACAAATAAAACTTACCTTAATTTTGAGTTAGATTTGACGTAAAACATGTCAAATAACTTAACGAGACAGCAGGGATATTTCCATGAAAAAGTATATCCCTATGTAATTAATTATTCAAAATTCAGTTGTAATATCCCCTTTCTTCAAAAGCTATCTTTTCTGCACTTAATTTAATTCAAATCTAATTACTCACTAAACAAAACTATATATTTTATTTTGGAAGACTTAAAAGTGTAACAATATATATTATTTTGGCCAACTATCTATTTTCTAGACTTCCTAAGACTGAATAAAATAAGAAAAACATTTCAATAATAAAGACAGCTTTATTTGTAAAGATTTGTAAAGGGAAGGCACTCAAGCTTTTCTTATAGGTATCTCATTAAGATTTATTTTTTTAAATTGTTAATTGTTAAGAGTGTATTTTCCTTGTAATTGTGAAACGGCTGGAGGAAATGAGACTACTAGGAACGTACACTTTTCATAGTATATTTTGTTAGGTTCTAAATCGCACTGCCATGAAACAAGTTAAAACGGGAAACCTTATCTTCTTCCATTATCTTAGTATGAACGAATCGATTACTCATACGCGTGTTAACAGATCGAGTCGGTCGCTCATAGAACAGTTAACAGTTCCTGTCGCACATAAGACTGTCGCAAGTATAGCTCGCGACAAAACATAACCATTTTTTTCCTCGAGTGCCAAGATCTAAGGGTTTACTTGTCCCTACCATAAATCCTTCATTGTAACTAGATCCCGGCGTTGCCGCTCCAACTCAGGTAGAACTGTATAAAGCTCTCAGTATGGTTAACCCCATTACGGTTATCATAGTAGCCCGAGCCCGTGCAGACCTCTAAACACATTACCCCACAGAAATGAGTGTCATAAGTCCAGGCCTTCTAAAGGCTGTTGCCCCAGGAATTTAGTTATCATTATTTGCTAATAATAATATGTAATATTAGTAATAGGCTTAATAAAGATTCTGCCTGTTCATCTGCTCTTCTTGTAAGTAGCCTATATTATTTCTAACTTTAAGATATAGTTATACAGGTCAATATATAATTGATCAGTTTCTTTCTAATGTGATTCGTCATCTGTATAAAAACTGGACAAACTACAAATTAGGATACTATACACAGGAAATTAATAATTATAGCTTTATTACTCAGATATTAACCTGCACATATTAATACATATGATGATTTAGGTACTTAATAGAATGCTTTTTAATCATTTCTTTTTTTAAAAGAAAGTTTTAAATTGTCATTATAGACAGATGGCCTGTCGAATAATAATAATAATAATAATAATGTTTTCCTAGGACATTGAACAAAGTTATCATGTCTTGCAAAATATTTTTGGAGACAAAGATCATGTTGTCATCGAGATAGATCAATCGTCCTCAGAAACTGAGGAAAACGAAAACGAGGACATGTTTTGAACTCTTGAAGTGTTAAGTTCCAATTGTTTATTTTTATCTATTTATGTGAGAATTTTCAAAATAATGTTAAATCAGGTCTGATATAGTGCTTTATGTGAGATTGATTCTAAGTTGCATGAAGGGCATAAACAGATAATAATAATAATAATAATAATAATAATAATAATAATAATAATAGTAACATAAAAGACTAACATTAGTGCATCACGCTAACTCCTAATAGTAAATCACGTTGATGCTCATTGCAATAATATAATGCAATAATTTAGATTTGAGCATTTATATTTATGTATCCGCAAGTTCGTTGGTCGACTACCTAAAAAAGAAAAAAGAAAAAAAAAGAAAAAAGTGAATGCAAACAATTACAGCTCTTAAGTATTGACTTTAACCTGTAATTAGTGCTTGAACTTTTCGGGTAAACTGTACCCGCCCGATACCCATTGCGTTTGGTTTACTCGATCCTTAGACCTGATAAGCCCGTTTGACCCGTGTTTGGCCTGTTTGGACCGTTTGAACTGATAGACTCGTTATGAGTTCGTACATGATAATTAGAACAATTTGTGCTTTGATAATAAAGTGAAACAACACATCATTTACAATAATGACAGACTAAGCTTGTTTTCATAAAAACGGGATTACAGGTCATCCCTATTCATACGGTTTAATCGGGCAAACCCGATTCATACGGGTAAAAATACAATATCGGTCCAACGTGCGGTCCAGTTTCTATTCTATTTTCCGAGCATTACCGCAAATGCACAGTAGCCCGAAATGGCTCGGACGTAAAAACTATTATATTAATAGAGAAAATTACTTGTTGAATGACCTGTACGTATTTTATCCCTATTTTAAATGGTTATTCTGGTTTTATGTATCTGCTTATTGGTTTGCAACACTCAAAGAATAGTTCGAGACAGCATTGTTTACCCTGGAGGCAGGGAGAGCGGCTAAGCTTTTGTAATACCGGCAACATCCAACTGGTTGACAAACCGCACGTGGCCGCTAACAACCATATGACAGTTTTACTGCTGATAAGAAAACTTGGTTTAGCTTTGAAAACCACTATAGGACGATACCATTCTTGATTTGGGGTTCCCTCATAACTAAATGATCAAGCTCTCCGGAGACCAAATTTGATTCCTATGGAGACCTCCCCGCTGGTCTGTGCCTGCTCAACAAATTATCTACCTATATCGAAAAAAAAAAAAAAAAAAATACATGAATTTTCTTTTTATTGAGACATGCTAAATTACTAAATTTTGCCTTCAAAATAGAATACACTGTATACCCCAATCTCATTCAATATATCATTTCTTTCAAAAGATGCTTTCACGTATGATTTGACTAATTATTCGGAGTTTAGACTTCAACTTTAACTTACGGCCTTATGTAATATCCCAACACCCAGGACTGAACACGAATATCCCACATCAAAGAAGAGAATGGAAACTACTTACTCACGAGGAAAGACTTCTAGTACACATCTACGTGCGTATTCCTACACGCGTATATGCTCAATATTTACCAGCAAATACTAGGAAAATAATTGGTCTTTTACTCATTCACTAAATGGAAAACAATTGTTACAAATTATCTCGTGTTAATCATGTTACGAAAAACTGCAAAGACGGATAGAGTAGAGTCTACCGTTATCTATCCAAACTGGATGCATTAGGATATCACTAACGTCAGCCTTGATAACTAAATTCCAGATAAAAGTGTTTATTATATAAGCTTTCATTATTATTTCCAACTTATAAAGTTATCAAATCCTCAATCCTGTGATCAACCTTGTCCAAAGTCCACGGATTATTTGCTTCATGTGCTTTAGAAGTTTCCACTGAGCTCGAATCAATAACAACGTCATGTTTTTCAGTACGAGCGACCTTTTACCCCTCTGAAGAAAAAACAAAGTTTGCATATACTACTTCTACCTACAAGGATCCTTAACGGTGTTGAATACTTACACCTTAATTATTTTTAAATGCAAATTATTTGTCTGTTCTAGAAGTGAACTGGCGTTATGATGTGATCAGGGCCAGTGCTAGGCAATTTGCCGCCCCGTACAATGACATTTTTCCGCCCCCTTTCTCCAGAAAGAACAAATCTTAAAAAAAAAAAAAAAAAAAAACACACACACGCGCGCGATTTTAAGGATGTTACCCCATCATTAACAACGAAAGGGAAGGAAAGGGCACTCGTACTCAGAAAGGCCTAAACACTACAAATGCAATATCGTTGCGCCTATTTTTTTAAATAAAAATAATAATCTGCTATGTTAGTGAAAGACAAAGCAAACGCATCTGCAGAGGAAAGATAGTAATCTTTTTTATAGAATTCAATATCGAGCTTCAATCTCAATGTATAAATTTGCAATTCGAGTGCAACTAGCTCTTATATCTTTATTTCTTAATTTTCCTTCTACATCTGTTAAAATTTAAACAAAAAAAAAAAAAAACTTGTTTCCACCTTTAATGGTCAGGATCTTGTTCGTGACAAAGACAAGACTAGTTTTCCTATCAAAACTGTACTAAAAGAACTAACTAAACTGTAACTAACTAAAAGAAACAGGTGTTCACTACTGTTTGAGAATTGAGTTCTTGTATTTGATAACAATCAAGCAATTCATGCTGGAATTTGACCATTTGCTTTAGCACTGTCCATGTGACTTTAAACTAATGCGACCTGAACATTAATCATAAATGTAGTATTCAAATAGAAAGTCAGTTTAGTAAATTTAATACCATAATCTAATCATGAAGTCTGTTTCCAACAAGAAATATTTATTCTAAATAATATAGCCATTACAGATTTTGCCGCTCCGTGTAAATGCACATATTCCACATGCCGGCCGTGGATTTGATTCTACTGATTTCTTATTCAAGTATACTTAAGACGTAATTTGCTTTTTCAAAATGAATTTGTAGACCCCCTCCTTCCAAACCAACCTCTAGAGTCGAGATATAGCGAAATAACATTCTTGCATTAAAAAAAAAAAAAAAAATCCACGCCATGAATATCGGAATATCGTTTCAACCCTTCCCAAATTACTTTCCTAACGTTGCACCCATAATCTCTTAGCGGTCCAGACATTTCTATGATTAGTGAACTCTAAAGAAACTATCAAAGTGGACGTATAAATATACTGCCAAAACATCATCACAAGCGTTTAAATATGGTATTTAAACCATGACATTTTAAGGAGAAATGACTATTCAAAACATTTAATGCGAAAAGTGGAAAACTGCAATTAGATTGTAAGATTGTTTTTCTTTCGTCAGAAATTTGAACTAAACTACCTAGTTCAGTTTCAACCTGTTTACATCAGCGTTTGCGAAACCGAAAAAAAAAAAAAAAAAACGAATAGTACTGTTGTTATATGTAAGTCCTTCAAACCTCAAATTTAAATTAAGAAAACAGACTACCCTTGTTCTTTCTGGAGCCAGCAAACACAATTACGTAACCTGTTCTTAACAAAAACCGGGCGCAGTGATTTTTCCTCCCTCTTTTTCTTACGCGCTTTACTGCAAAACGCAATTTGGATAAGAGGAGTGGGGAGGAAGCATTTGAGTACATGTTTGTGGTATTTGCTTTCGCTTCAGGCGACATCAATTGCGTCTATTTTCCCCATCCATTCAACGTAACCTTCCGGTTCCGATGTCCTTCAAGTAAGTTCTTGGGAAGTATTCTTCCGCTCAAAGTTCGTAATTTGCAATGATCAAATTCAATTTACGGATATGTTTATCAAAAAGTTATTCTTTCTAATGAGACACGACCTTTCACTTATTAGCATTTAAAGAGACGTACTATACATCATTCAGCAGCTTAAAAAAGATCAGATGACACACCTTAAAGGCTTTACAAGGTCTACGTATTTGCAAAACTACACTTGCCAATTTTACAATACGTAATTCCCTAAGATTTAAGAATCGCTAAACCTTTTCTTTTTTAAATTGGAACTATGAAAACGATCACTACTTGGTAATGTTTGTAGTTTTTATATTGATCAATGTATATAATTCTCCAATTCTTCAACACGTATACTTAGCAATTCGTGTAAGGAACACAACATGTATAATCTACCCAT
Source organism: Thermobia domestica (assembly GCF_964235325.1). NCBI lineage: Eukaryota > Metazoa > Arthropoda > Insecta > Zygentoma > Lepismatidae > Thermobia > Thermobia domestica. The sequence goes on along the minus strand of NC_137463.1, from coordinate 118,676,091 downwards.
AAAGTTGTAATAAACTTTAAGTCTACCGTTAGCCCAGTTATTGCTACACACGATTGCGAATTAAACACTTCTGTTAACATTTGTGTTTCTGCCAGCATCCATAAGGCTGATTAACATAAATTCACTGCATACAGTCTTTCCATTGTAATAACTGAAAATTTGCTTCTAGTAGCTCTAAGATCATGTTTCGTCTTTGAACAGCCTTTTGCAAATTACATTTGAAACAGAAACCACGAGTACAAATTGAGGCTAATCTAACAAATTCAGCGGCACAATTTGTTTTGATCTATTCCATTTACTTTCTTTACAAGGAAGGAATCCACTTTTATTACATTCACATATAAAGGAGATCTTACTACACAAAAGTTTATGTATAGGGTCTAGTTCGTGAATCTTGCTTTCTTTGAGTAGTCAGCCTGATAGCAGGTTCTAATTCATGATATGTAAAAACATGTGGGACTTCTATGCCACTAGGACAGGGATAAACAGCTAGTTTCTTTCCTCTTTGATTCACGAGGGTTTACAGAAAATTATAATGAAGGGTTAAACTGAAAAGTACGTTTTACTCCTGCCATATGCACAAGAACTGAGTGCACGAGAACTGAGAAGAATATGGCTCTATTACAAAGATATTCATTTGCACATGTTAATATTCATTTAGAGTTACATTTCACAGATGCTCAACATGATTTGTAACTTGTACAAAATCTTCAGCGAACGATGTTTGAAAATCATGCCAAAATATATTTCGCATTTTTATTATCCTGAAAACACACCGAGAACCTTATTCCGTGTAAGCCATAGCAAAAATTGTGGAGCGTAATGCAAAGTAAAACATGCAAAAAAAAAAAAATAAATAAATAAATAAAATAAAATAAAAAATCAATTATAACTGCTATGTCGATTATCGCAAACCAAAACAGTACGTTGATGCAAACTCGCTATAGAATGGGCCCGCTGAATTATGACTTTCGATTCTGCGAATAAAATTTATATGTTGAAGTGTGCCCCGGATCTCTTCCTGAAGCACGCGGAATTAAAATGCTCATCAAGATCCCGGATCACGATGTTCACTCTTGTTCTGGCTTATCCAGAAACCTTCTTGCACGCTTTCGAACTTCATCTCGTGTAATTTCTCATGGAAACTACGTATCCCAACTAAACTTCTCAACCTCATATTGCATTCACTGACATATTATCGTGAACCACCTTGTGTTGTTGTCCCTTAATTCTGAATCCTAGAGATATTGCAGCCGCATATTGAAAATGGTTGTGCCTTCAAGATGATGAACACGGAACTGCATGTCATTTAACTCTCAATTCCCAATTTAAATAAAATAAATGAACAACTGTGTTAATCAGAGCAAAGTACGATATATGGTATGAATAGCAAAAAACTTCACGAAGTCTGATATTTGTTGCCCTTTGTAACTTAACTCCCATGCTGATACATAAACTGGATATGGAACTTACAAAGTAGATCCACCCCGTGAACGAAGCAAACATTTCACTGCATTGACAACGAACAAAGAATGCAATCAGGCACAGCCTGATCTTGCTTCAAGAAATTATCCTTACATTAAGAGTGGACTGGAGCTTTGCGAGGATGCCGTGAAAAATGGGATAAATTTAACATAGGATTTTTTCAATTTTGCATGATATCACGACCTACACTGCTCGTTTGGAGAAAATCGTAAAGCAGGGTTATACATTTAACAATATTATTCAAATTCATGAAGTATTCATAAAGTATGTGTGTGTAATTTGCTCAAAATTATTAATTTCATTTTTTAATTCCCCATAAGGAAATGAAGATTTACCACTAAACCCGATACCGCTTTTTAGAGAAAGTAATGAGAATTAGCAATTGAGGTGCATACCTTCATAATCTTTGATTCGTCTTTATTGAACCTAAAATTTTCTTATTTCTTATTAATTATTATCTACAGAGAAAATGCTAATTAAATTAAAGAGTGCACATTCTCTTAGTAATTAATGTTTAAAAAGTTCGGCATTTTCCCGTTAGATGACTCTGTTCAAAAATGCAGCCGGAGGAAGCAGGTTTTCGTGTTGAACATATGACAAAAGTGCTTACAGACACCATTGACCTGGTACTACAACCAAGTGCAGCGGCTGTGTTAGTCAAGAATAATTCTATATATTTTTGCTGTATATTCTAGAACCATCGTTTTAAATCTTACCATTCGGTACAGTGGCGTACACAGAATTTTATCACGGGGGTTCAAACTTTTGAAGTTCATATGTGTATCAAGTTCTGTATATGTATCTTAATTTGGTAAATGTGTACATTGCATACAATGTATTGTTCGGGCGGAGGGGGTTAAATTCGGAACTTCCCAATTGCGTACAATAATCATTCGGTGGATATAAAATTTAGAATTAATTACTAGCACTTTAGTTTATATTAAAGCATATACAATCAGCTGACAATAGTAGCCAATCTAAGGGGGAAAAACTATTGTCACTAGCCCCAAACGGGACAAGGATGGGACTTATGCAGAGTCATTTTGACTTATGATTAACGTCATTCTAAAGGCCTGACTATTGCTGGAAGCATATGTTAGTCGAACTCTTTAGTATGGCACTCGTCAGAACGACTGCATAAGGCCCATTATAATACAATAACTTATTAGAAGGAAAGAAAGAAAAAAAAAACATGTAAGAAGGTATATAGAAACCAAAGGAAAATCCGTTTTCCGCATATCTAGACTTTAAAAAAATACATGATTGATACAATATAGGCCTATTTTAAAGATTTTACTTACTCTTCACGAAAAGAATTTTCCGCCTTTACACGTGGACCACGCTGAAGCAACAAGGAACCACGTCTCAATGATACTGTACACGCGAAGTAGAGATACTAAAAGAGGTCACCTTTTTAAACGATACTTCAAATAAATAACACAAAACAAAAAGTAAAGAAGACCTTTGTGATTGTTGTGTCTTCCTGGGGTCAATCTTACACTTTTCCCAGATAATATTCAATATGTGTCCATGAACTCTTCCATACTGATAAATATAGAAGTAGCATTTCTGACAGTTCCATTACGTGCAATTTTAGGGTACGATTCATCGACCTTGAATAGACTTTAAAATTTGGAAGGTCAACAATGGATAAATCAATAATTTCCATCCTAGTATTCTTAAGCCGGACCTAATATTTAAGATGTCAATAGATGCAATTATAAGCAACAAACCGTTCGTTGATAACTTCTTTTAACCCCTTACGTGTCGAATTTTTGGACACTTGCCCCTCTCGAGTAGCTTAACCCGTAATATGTCTGCACCCAGTGAGGTAAACCGTAGTAAGTAACAAAATATTTTAATTGTTTTCCGTTAACTGTGTAATCAGTATTTTTTAAAAATAACATAGCCCTATTTACGTGTAGATTACACTCTTGTTTTTCTTTTTGCAAGTTCTGGCAAATATGTTTCCATCTAGTATGACAAAACCTGGGGTTAATGCTAACCGAAAATGGTGTCCAGCAGCAACATCGTGTGACAGGGTGGTGAAACAAGTTATTTTGAATCAGACTGACTTCACAAGGAAAAGTAACTCGGCCCGATACTAGACAAACTATGTAAATTCTGTAGGATAAAAATCTTCACAACAGACGTATTATGTTTTTTTTTTTTTTTTTTTAAATAAGGTTTACGGTTTAAAGTACTTTTTTTTCACATAGAAGAACTATGTTACCAGGGATCTCGATGGTTCAACACTTGATCCCAGGTTTAACTTTTTTTTTTCTTTCTTGAAAAACTTGTGCACATGGAAAATATTAACGTAAAAGCAGACGTCTGACAACAATACCGTATGTCTGACGACACTTGTAAACAGAATTAGTTTGCAATCTTGCCGTCTGCACAAATACATCGAACGCGTAATATGTATACAGGTTAGGTACATAAGTGGGGTTAATATAAGTTCTTCTGCTTGGCCAAAGAACTGATTAATAAAAAATATTTAGTTCAGTATGTTAGTTGTTTTTAGATTATATAATTGTATTGGCAAACAGTATTTCAAGCTGTTAGAATTGAGCATAAGAGGTAGGTTTTATTTTATTTTATTTTTATTTTTATTTATTTATTTATTTTTTTTTTGTAGAAGTAAAAGAATTGTTTTATTTTGAAATGCTTAATTATAATTTTATTAACATAAAGAGAATTTTAACTTATACAAAAGGATATTAATGATGCTATGGGCATATTAAGGTTAGGTTTTTTTTCCACCGCTAAAATGTTTTTTGATGGTTTTGTTGCCTCCGTTTTTACTCTCACTCTTGCCAGCCTGAATTCCCATTATATTACAAAATTTATGAGTTATTAATTTAAAATTAGATGTTTAACTTATGATTTTTTTTTGCAATTAAAAGTTTTATTACCTTTGTTTCTTAGGACAAGTTATGAAAAAAGAAAAACATATTAATAGTTCCTCTTGATTACACTTTCAAGGCTTTTTCTTATAATTACACTTAAGCACCTAAACTTTGCAACAGATTAGCATATCCGTTTTTTATTTTTTTTTTTTAATTTTTATAAAACCTTTGTTTTCAACACACTCCTCCACTGAAGCTGTACATAATCTGAATAACACCTTTTAGTGTGTATCTGTTTCCCTTTCCTCCCCTCCCCCCCTGTAAAATCTGTTTTTAACACAGAACATTAAGACCATAATGATAAAATAAATTAAACTTCAAATAACAGAAATGCAACAATCTGAAGACTTAAGAGTATCGTATTTAAATATAATTTATCATCATGTGAATGCACAGTGGATTATAAATAGTGATTATTTCAGATATCCCCCACAGGAGGAAAGGGTTTCAATACACAGGAAGATGGATCCGTTGTAATTCCCCGTAGTGGGGACTCCTTGCTAGTGAATTTCATAGGTTTTTCCTGTAAGAAACATGTTGGGCCTTTTTTTTTTTTTCCTTTAAACATCTGGTCTCTTTCAAGAGCACAAAATTAATCATGGGCAAACCGGAAAACTTTTTGAGAAATCTGAATTATTTTTCCCGTCGTATTTTCGTAAACACAGGGGTCTATAACGCTCATATTTTCTGGAAACGTGGTTATAAGCTCGATTCCCAGCAGAGATACTTGCCTCAGATACAAATCCGAGTATATAGGCCTAGTATGCGCTACTTTAAACACTTAAACCTGTCTCAGCTTCGGTGCTAGAAAGCGATGATAATCAAAAAACGCTGAAGTGGATTAAATATATGCAGAAGCGAAGACTAAAAAGTCATAAGTCAATTTCATTTACTTTCATACACTTTTAAGGAAAAAAAAAACTTTTAGGACTTCAAAAATACTTCTGAGTACTACTCAGGGAAATTCTTTCATTATTCGTCATATTTATGTGACAGCACAAATCTATGATGTAACAGTTGACTTTAATACTTACCTTTAAACAATGAGTAACATACTGGAAAACAGTGAGATTTCCATTTTACTACGCATTTTGAAACCAAACCATTTCACAATTGACGGTTGTTTCATAAATACATCTGTCTATTAATATATTGCATTTCATTCAGCTTTTACATGTCTAAGAAAAATGGATGCGGAATTAATGCTGCACACTATAGATGCTACCTTGGAACTGACGTCAAGTAGTTCTAGGAGAAATTACTTTTACTTATTCCTGTGTGATAATTCTGATTTCTTAACTCTTTAAGAACATTAAGTTAGATTCCTAGTGCTTTACAATGAATTATGCTTTCGGATGACATCACACCCACTATATATATATATATATATATATATATATATATATATATATATATATATATATATATATATATATATATATATATATATATATATATATATATATATATATATATATATATATATATGTGTGTGTGTGTGTGTGTGTGTGTGTGTGTTATACAGGGTGTTTCAAAACCACACCGACAACGTTTGGGTGATAATTCCTGACACCAAGATCAGACAAAACGTATAAAAGTATAGACCAACCTAGGTGCAAAAATGCTTCCTTTCGAAGTTATAGGCTGCCGAAAAAATGAACTTTAAAGGTCCATAGCTCCAAAACTATGGGACCTACCGTAGTTGGGTCAAGACTTCACTTAGGAACTAGTACCTATGTACTCTATCCAAATATCCAAGTTTCACTCCTGCGGTACTTCGGGAACAACTTTTATAAAGGTAGTTGGTGAGTACTTCAAATTATATGCCCGTAGCCAAACTCCCTGTGCAAAAATTGTTGCGTGAGTACCTTAGGGTTCTGAAACATGTATTTTTGGACAACGCACATATTAGTTACTAAGTGAAGTTTCGACCCGACTACGGTAGGTCCCATATTTTGGAGCTATAGACCTTTAAAGTTCATTTTTTTCATGTTTTCGGCAGCCCATAACTCCGGAAGGAAGCATTTGTGCACCCAAGTTGGTCTATACTTTTTGTCTTATCTTGGTATCAGGACCTCCCAAACGTTGTCGGTGTTGTTTTGAAACATCCTGTATATGCGCCAAGTTTCACTGAAATACTTAGAGCAGAGTTTCCCAACTTGGGTGTCTCGCAGTAGCACCAATGATATCGCGAGATCTTTTGTTATAGGTCTAAATTGAGAATATTAAATGAATTAGGCCTAAGAACTTAACACTTTTTTTCTTTGTCACCGGATGGAATGGTGATCGAGGCGTCGATATCTGCACTTTTGTGCGAGTAACATTCAATGGTGGCACTAGATATCTCTGTTCTTAATTCTGTACATTGGTGCTATCTATGGGTTCATGCTTTATCTCTCAAAGTATTGACACCACAGCGAGAGGTTTTAAACTGTTTTATTAGTTTGTTTCTTTGCTCTATGTAATATGTAATTATTTTGCTACTTGAAAATGACATTTTACAGAAACTCCCAGTGTGAACAAAACCACACTCAGATTGAAATTTGCAGTTTTTGAAACAGGGATAAAGAGCAATAGCCAAATGTTGCGTTTGAAACTTCAAGAGATGCAGAATAACAATCAAATAGGACTTTCAGACGTCTATTTCGTGACATCATGTAATCAGACGTCTATTTCGTGATGAAGGATACCGGAGTATGTGATACGTAAGAAAAGTCTTTAATGGAAGAATGGCACCAAATAAGTTGCTGCGTCCAGGGCTACTTACACATGGGCGAAAGGGGTCCATCGAGACCGGTGACCCCACGCCAGGATTTGCCCAAGTGGGCTCAGCCCGAAAAAACCCGGTTGGACCCACGTGCAAAACTCCACTTTAAAACCCACCTGGGTTTTTGTTAATATATTATTGGTACAACTAAAGTGATCACATTGAAAGTGATTTTTATCAGATCTTGGACTTTCCTTGGGCAAATTAGATGTTTTCATGTTAAAGTATACAACATCATTCAACGTTAGCTCTATATAAAGTTCTGAATGCACTGAATGAATAAAAAGCTTATCTTAGCTTGAGATGATTATAGAACAAATTAATGTATGGATTGTGTTTATAGCCTATTTGAAGTAAAAATGCAATTTTATATCTTAGAAAATACTTTCCGTGAATAGTGTGCTCGCCGATTAGGCGACGCCGGGAGATGTTATGCCTCATATCTTTGACGGGTTTAAGGCCATAGGTGCCTGTACCAACAGTAAATATGTAAATACATTTGTATACATTCGATGGTAACACAAGTGTTCTTAGTAAAATTTTGTTTTCCAACAATAGTAGTGTAGTTCCGTCATTAGTTGCTACTCTTGAAATAAGCATTCTGTAGAATCAACATCAACAATAGCGTAAAAATTATCGTCAAATTTAAAAAGTTTAATGCTCGGAGTTCCGAAGACTATGTAACACTATTTCAAGTGCTGAATTCAAACTCCCGTACTAGCAGTCTTGGGAAGTAACGTAACGCAAGTAACGCGTTACTTTTTAAGTAACGTTTCCTAGTAACGCGTTACATTTTTTCCAAAGTAACTGTAACGGTAACGCGTTACAAATTTTTAAGTAACGCACTTAGTTTGCGTTACTTTTTTCGCGTTACATTTCGGATGAGTAACTACAATATATATAATATATATATATATTTTTTTCGGAAACAAATATTTCTTTCCTGTAAGTGAATTTCTTAGAATGGAACAATGGAGCATGAACGATGTCCGTGACCGACAATTCCTACTCTGTTCGCCTTTTCCCGTTTCGCCTTATGACCTCTAGCAATGAGATTTGCATGTAAAACCTGTTATCACTTTTCATCTTAATGCAAGGCGGAACGGGAAATCTCGATGTGCATTTTCCTGTTTCACCTTACGAACTTTACGCTTGTAGGCTTTCATAGACACAATTTGATTTGTTTATTTACATAACAAAAAAAAAAAAAGCCACTTCCTATTTTTGGAAGATGAGGAAAGCCTCAGGGAAATTACGTGTACTGATTGCAAGCACCTGGAATATTTTGTCTTAGATTTTCGCAGCTCCAAATCAATACGTTCAGTGAGTGAACTACGAGTGCAATGGTACTGGTAGTCTATTTTACTTTGAATGGTGTTGGTTTTATAAAGATGGAGAACGAAAATATTTTTTCGTTCGAACATTTGAAAGAATACTTTTTCTTAAAAGAGGAAGATGATGGTAAACAGCAGTGGCGTATTTAGGGGCGGGGCTTCCGGGCTTAAGCCCCCCCGAAATCTTACTATAGTAAAGTATATAAAACATCTTGCAGAATTTTCACATTTTCAGGCAAATCCCCCTCCCCCCGAAAGTTAGCAAAGCCCCACCGAAACAAAATCGTAAATACGCCACTGGTGAACAGAATTTAAAAGTAAAGTGGTGCTCCGGCGAGAAATATTTATCAACAACTAGGGTGCCATAATTAACGACATTCAGTAAGGGTTTAATATGAATAAACTGTGTTCTGATGAGCATGCCTACTTTATTGATGTAATATTGATGGTATGTAATATTAGGGTTCTTTTAGATCAGTTTGCATATCCTAAAGTCCTGTTGATTATAGACTTTGGAACAACTAGATTTAAAAAGCATGTATCGATTTTAGAGTTATTGGCAAATTTTGATTCACCCCCAGTTCATGTATTCTCATTTTCTCAGTTGTAGTGTAATGTTTCTCTATATTCTGTATTTTTAATTTTACATATTTAATAGCAACATTGTTATTATTATATAATTAGTTTAGCAGAATAGTAATAAGCAACCATTTTTTCTAACGCATAGGGATGGGCACGAGTCAAGCTAAAACTCGACTCGAATCCAAGTCGAGTTTCGAGTCGAGTCAAAAGTAATATTCTCGAGTCGAGTTCGAGCCGATTCACTGTTTTTGGCGTCGAGTTTCGAGTCGAGTCGAGTTTGATAAATGGCTCGCTCGTTTTAACTCGTTTTGAAATCTCGGCCTGATTACACTGGAAAGCGAAAGCCATGAGAAATGTAAGCTAAGCAGTAATATGAAATACTTTTAGTGTTGTTCACGAGAGGGGACATTGCTCGCATCACGTCTCGTATCGATAGCAAGAAAACAAGAGATTTTTTTTTTTATAGCAAGCTTAGCTCGGCTCGGCTTAACTAAGCTCGCTTGGGGTGAACCATCGGTCCAGCTGGCTTGGTTGGGATAAGCCATCTGCTCGGTTCGACTCAACTGAGCAAAGGGCTCTAGCCAACTCGGTTGGGTGAGTTGTTGGCTCAGCTCACTTCCCGGTTTGAGTCGATAGTGAATGAGCTGTGAGCCCATCTGCTCGAGTCGTTGACAATTCTAAACCCGAGCCGAGCAGTTTTGAAGATATTTGGCTAGTGCCCTATAACTTTTAACAACGTTTGGCTCGAGCCCGAATACTCAACCTAGACCCTCAACCCAAATTCAGAAGCTCGTGAACAATTTCCTTGACTCCTAGACTTCACGATTACCGAGGTAGGCAATCAACTACTTTTTTAGTATTCATATATAAACCGCCTATCTTTCATGTTTATACACAGTGTTATAATAATAATAATAATAAATACAGCGGTAGTAATAGCAGTACGGAAAACTGAAGTAATAAGATTTTTTTCACATATTCAAAGTTTCGGACCTAAAAGTAACGCGTCACATTTTAAGACAAAGTAAAGTAACTTGTAACGCGTTACATTTTTACAAGTAACTTACCCAACACTGCGTACTAGTGAAAGTGTCGATGTACAGTAAAGAAAGCTGCGTTTTTGAGAAAAACCCGTCATGAGAGAAGTGCTCGGGAAATTCCCGCAATTGAACCCACAAAGCATCGGAAGTGAATACTCAACAATAAAACTATTTATTTTAAGCTGGAAGATATTTAATTTCATTTTTAAGACATTTTGAAACATTTACTTTATAAAATATGAATTATCTCTTTGTTAATTGTTTTAAATTCATTTTCGGGAAAGAACAGTCTTGCTAGTGCTAGGGAAATTCCCGTAATTGAACGCGCAAAGTATCGGAAGTGAACTTAAAAACAAAACTATTTATTTTACGCTGTAAAATATTTGCCATGAATGATATCTTTGTTTTAAATTAATATATTTGGTATTCATATTTGACGAACAATACTACGGCTCCTGGGATGACTTGATCTACACTTGTTCGTTTGTCTGCCTGTACCACACACACATTGCAGGGTACAACTTTCGGTATTTTAAGTTTAAATTTTCAGGGTACAAGCACGAGACACACTAAATTTCCTGTATAATTTTTGCGACGTACCGACGTAAAATTTCAAAATGGCGGTACCGTAAATTGGGGTGACTTCGGACATTTTTTAAAGTTTTCTTTAGTTTATGTTTGTAGTAATTATAATACCATAATGGAAAAAATAATATATATTAGTCAAGGCTTTACTTATCATTTGATGGCCAGCAAAGAAAGTAGACATGGTTACAACAATAGTAAAAAAAACATAAACGATGTCCGGAGTCACCTCACATTCTGGGGCTGCTTCGGACACTATTTATTTTTAATGTATTTCCGATTTATGTGCATCAACAGGAGTGTATTCGGACATAATTTGTTAAGTACATTATACGGGGTGATTAACCATGTCATAATTGACTTTTTAATAATTGTTTTTAGGTTTATTTTTATTTATTTTACATTTATTGTTTTCATTTCAGGATTATGCTTTATTTCAATTTCCAATGATGATGAAACCAATACGGGTAGTGTTAAAAAAAACAAGGAAATGAGACATAAGAAATTTGAGATTGACAAAAGAAGATACACATTTTTTACTTACATGTAACACACTTATATTGCTTTCTGGGAAACTCTGCACACTGTTCGTGTGCCCATCCTTTGCAAACTTGACACCTGACCCACTCTTCTCCAGGCTTACTTCGCGACTACAGCTCACTGCAAACAATGCATGGGGTATCTTCTGAGTCACTGGCTTTTGACGTGTCCCTTATGAGTTCTGGGTGTTTACATCCTCTCTTTACAATCACCTTGGATTCGCCAGGGTCATCTGTGAAATTTGTCTCATCGTAATTTATTATATTTAATGGTGGTATGCCATCCAGAACTTCTTCCAAATTGTCGAAATAGTTGTTTTAGCATCTCACAATTAACAGCAGCACGAAATCGTTTTACATTTTCTCCAAATCTGTGTGAAAGTTCAGGGTGGCGCTGAAGAAATAACTTGCACCATTCGGAACCTGGGCAATTATTCCTAAATCGCTTTTCTACTCTGCCTACTCTGTTCAAGTAGCCCTGAACTACGAGCTGAACGTCTGATACTCGACACGGGAAACCCCATTCAGCGCATTTTATGAGTCCCTGTACAAGCTGTTCTTCTTCTTTGAATGTCAAACACTTCTGACCTCCATGGTGACCTGGATGCTTGTTTCTTAGTTTGTCAGAAAGGGTACTTCTTGATACCTGATACTGTCTCGCAGCTTACCTTATTGATACTTTCCTCGAAAGGACCGCACTTACGGCCTTTTGTAAATTTTCACTGCTGTAATGTCGATAGGGCCGACCCCCTACAATTTTCTTATACACTCGTATCATGTCCGAAGTCACCTCACACTTGGCTTACAATTCAAATTAACGTTCTCAGCTGAACCTCTCTAATGATTACATTCGAACTGACTGGCTAAATTCAATACCGAACACCAGGTGCGTGCGAACGGATATTCGACTTAAATTGACATTCGGTGAAGGCTTCCCAACAAAGAGGTTTTTCAGCCATGCGGTAACAATAGAAAATATTATCGGCAAGAACAAAGACTATTTTTCAAGGGTTGTGCCAACAATAGAACTTATAATAACTGAAGTCGGTAAAACCAACAAAACAGACTTGATTGTAATGCATTGTGGTTTATTTGAAGCACGACAGCAATGAGAGAGAACATTAAAACTCATAGGCGTCGTAATGTCCGAAGTCGCCCCGACTGTCCGAAGTCGCCCCAGTTTACGGTATTTATTTTTTTTTTTCAAAATAGCGGGTATCCACACTACATGGCGCAATTTTGGGTCTTTTGAATAGAAATTTTCAGAGTAGAAACATGAGACACGCTAAATTAGCTATATGTATATTTTGGCGGCGATCCAACGTAAAATTTCAAAATGGCGGTCATATTTCAACTAGAGGGTATCCACGCTACAGGGTGCAATTTCCGGACTTTAAAGTTTAAATTTTGAGGATAGAAGTAAGACGTTCTAAATTTACCGTGTAGATGTTCTCGGCGATTCAATGTAAGATTTCAAAGTGGCGGCCATTTTTTCAAAACAGTAGTGAACAGAATATTGTTGCAAGTTGAGACAATGACAACCTTGAAACATAAATCAAATTTTAACACTTTTACCACAGACATTGAAATATTTCGAAAAAAAAAAAAACGAAAATACCCGAAAAACCCATATGGGCACAGGTGGGTTGGTTTTTTCAAAAATACCCGGGTTTTTTGAAATCCTGCCCCACGCACCAAAGGGGCAAGGTTCTAGATTACTGGTCCCCTTCCCATTGAGCAGTAATAAAGACAGAAAACGTGCCCTGCGGGGCTCTAACCCGCGTTCACTCGCTAACGCTCGCTCTAGCAAAGGTGAGCGCTCTACCACCAAGCCACCGCGGGCCTTACAACATTTTCTGCAATAATAGAAGTTGCACAGAAAGAGAGATTTATGAATAAAACGGGGAGCGGAAAAACATCAACTTGGTTTGGCATGGATTCAATTATTATCTGAATATAGCCAAGATCAATTACTCACTTGTTCGAACAGTCGCGGATAGTATTGCCATAAACCGTTAATCTACGATAAGGTTAAATTTGGGGTACCCTAAAAGAACCCAGAATTTTCATCACAGCACTTATTCATACACAGTATTGCTCGAGAATGGCGTATTTCTCCTGGGGACGACGCAGAAAATGGAGTCCCATTTAAGTTTCTAAGGTTAACTTTATGATATTCTAATGTTAAAATCTACTTTTCTCAGATGATTAATTGCTATCCTACATTTAAAACATTTTTCTTTCGACGCCCATGCAAAGTTATAAAAAGTGACTCGAACATCAATTGTTTGTGTTATTTTAAATGCCAAGGATTTTTAGTGCGAATTTTGAACATATTCCATTGCAATTTTGAAAATAATAAAACTTTATTTTATACTTTTTGCCCGTGACATCCGCAACTGATAGTAAAATTTTATGATCAGCAGTTCTAAGAGATCGGCAGTCCCACAATTACACAATAATGGAGAACATAAAATGAATACATATAACTTGAACTGGACTACAGTTAAACAACAGAGAGAACTTTGCCTATCTTAACAACATTATGAACAATAAAATAAACCACAACGAAACCTGAATTTATCACCACAGAACGGATATGTTGCGTAAACAATCCTCTTCTCTTCAGAGGGAACTTGGAATATTCAAGAAATTAGTGTCCATTTTAAAAGCATTACATATTTATCTTTGCATACACAAACCAAACACACATACCTATGATCAAAATCCAGGAGAATATTCCGTGTAAACTGATAGGTTTTAAAATTTGAAAACTCTCCGTTTCAGTGATGTATATAATTGTAGAAGAGTTAATAAGTCTCGGGATCGAGATCCTGATCTTGATTGTTACTGCCGTATACCAAACAAACAAATGAAAATTTTGATTTTACTGTTATATTAAAAAATATAGCTTCCTTAACTTTGTTCTAGCAAGTCTAAGATAAGAGTAATTCTTAATTAAATGATTAACTCCGAGCCACAAATGTTTGACTACGTGGTCCGAGCAACACCCAAGAACATTTTAGTGTCTTGGTTGAGGACAAAGAAAGAGAAAGGAGGAAATCAAATACAGTTATTACAGGACGATTTTTTTAAATAAAAGTTATTGTTGATGTCAGTATTACGATAATTCTGCTAACTGACCCGGAATTTTGACGGTATCAGAAGTCAAGAACGCCTTACGAACACCAACCCTCTCTGCCCACATGATTTTAGTTGGAAAATCCAACCTCTTATTTTTCTTACTTATTTTTTCTTTTATTACACCGTATTATTATTTGATTAAACACTACTGTCACACGGAAACAATTTTAACCTGCAAATTGATTTCTAGGTTGGCCACAATCCTTGGGTTCTATGTTACTACTTAAGTGGAAAAGAAATAAACTAGAAAAAAAAAAGTTAAAAAGGTTAGAGTTACGTTTTCTCTTCCTCGGCAGAGTTTAATTGAAATGAATGACTTGTGACCCTGGACACAACAGGATGACATTATATGGGCACAGGTTTCCTTCGGTCGTTTCGGCTTCCACTCAACTTTTGTCATTCCACCAATTACTAACTACATTACGTTTGTCAGCACTCACCTTGCTCACCTTTACATGAACAGGCATACTCTCGGTGAATGAAGCTTACGATCTAAAATGTATCTATTTCACTTCATGAAGGAATATTCAACTTACTATAAACATGGTTAAGTTATTGTTATTACTACTACTGCTACTTGTGCTACCACTACAAAAAGGCCATTTCGGAGAAAGGTTGTACTCACACAATTTCCGAAGAAAGTACAGCATAAAGATATTAGAATAATAAACACAATTAGACCAATTACAGCGGACTGAGAATAACTAAAATTAAATTTTATCCAGTGGAAATTTAAGAATTTCGTAGGAATAAGTCTGTTATTCTGATTATCTTCGTCAGTAAAACCTTCTTTGGAATAACTAATATGGAAATAAAAAATTGATTCCAAAATTCCTGCTACAATACAAACAACTTCACATCAATAGAAATACTGCTACTTACAGCACATGCTCACACATACGAGGTATGTTCAAAAAGTATCGAACTTTATCTTTTTCCGCGTAAACCAATAAAAGTGCGGGAGACTCTTCTATGTAGATGTACAGAGAACACTCATACGCAGTCGTGAATTTTTTTCCGCCCGCAGAAAGCGCTAACTGCTGGAAATGGCCAACGAATGAAGACGTGTAGTGAATGGTCGTCGGAGTTCTTTTTGTTAAATGACAGAAACTTGAGCAGCGATATTGCATTAAATTTTGCCAACACCTTGGCAATACCCAAGCGGAAAACATTCAATTGAAACGGTACATTCAATTATGAACAAGAAAAATGAAATGAACCTTTAGTTGTACGTCTCACGATTATGCCGGTTAGGCTAAAGGAGACGGTGATGATGAGAAATGAATGAAATGGTGGAATGAAGAAAGTGGGAGGAAACGGGAGAACCCCGAGAAAACCTACGAGCACGGTGTTTGTCCACCACAAAGTCCACACGGCGGGAGCTGGGATCGAACCTTGGACACCAAGCACCAGAGGCGAACGCTCTAACACTGAGCCATCGCGTCCCCAATTATGAACAAGAAATCTGGCATAAGGAGAATGTCCGCGAAATTTGATTCAGGCTTTGATCGTTCCCGTGTGTCATCAGGCTGCCTATTCACCAGACATGGCTTCGTGTAACTTTTGGTTATTTTCCAAGCTGAAAATGTCACTAAAAGGGACCCGATTTGAGTGAAGAGAAGACATTATGCGGAATGTGACGGCACGGTACTTACAATTCCAAAAACTGCGTCCCAGAAGTGTTTCCAACAATGGTGGAAGCGCTAGGGATGTGTGTGCATTACCAAACAGATTACTTTGAAGGGGTTTAGAGTTTCGGATTTCCAAATGAATACGTAGATGTAATTTTGCCAACCAAAAGTTCGATATTTTTTGAACACTCCTTGTTTATACCATAATTCTCCCGTCATAGTATATTAGGGTTACCAGGAGGTTTTTTTTTTTATCTTTTGTAACCTGGAGATGTTTTTCTCGGGCCCTAAAAATGGTCCGGCCGTTCTAATTTTTTTTCTTTTTTAATAGCACAAACAACTGATTCAATTTCACGATTCATAGGGGCCCATTGTAGTTAGGAGGTAAAGGGCGCCCTCCTTTTGGGACAGGCTTGAAGGCTCAAGGGTGTGGAAGCTTCATATATTCTTGAATGCAGCTCTCATCGAGGTGATGTAATCAGCACCACGTTCTGGCTCCTTGCTTCTCCAGGTACTCATTTTAAAGAGGTTGGGTGAACTGACGAGTGTTATAAGCATTTCTTTGTGAAATTGGATGAATTTCTGTCGTGCATTGCAAAAATTTCTTTTTGTGAAATTTAAAGATCCTCTTATCGCAACCCTATATTGTATGAACGTGAAAGTTGATCGCTTACTTCGCAGACAATAACAAAGAGATTGATGTCTTTCTAAAAGAAAGTTCTGAGAAAAATATCGGGCGCGAAAACAGACGCGAGGATAATACAAAGCAAGATCTTCGGGAAGCGCGTAAGTGGATTGACCGCTGGATTGACTCAATGCACAATGACCAGTGATGATTTACTTTCTACGGCGATGAACCTTCGGGTCCTTTAAGCCATATAGTTACGAATATGCTCACGAAGTTCCACAGTTAGCGAACAACTTATCAATAAAAGGGAGGGAAGAACTGATTTTCAAGTGAAACTAATGCAGTGCACCTCGTATTTGTTCGCTAAGTAATTTCAGGGTCAAACTAACGGACATAAAATCAAAGCGTTGTAAAAGAGCGGCATTTCTTCTTCCCCCCCCTTCCCCCCCGACACACCAACATCAAACAGGACTTTTCTTCACAGTACATTATATAACGTTCAAGGTCTTTTGCAAATGGTTTCAGCACACACGGCGCGACGTCATTCATTAGAATTACCTGGCACCAACCTGAGCCGGCGTATAAGCTTTACATACGCATTCTGTTTTCAAAAGACGCAGACGTGTGCAGAAAGGAAAAAAATCGACTACGATATCTTCCGCGCTTCACTGCCGGAAGTAGCTATCAGTAACAGCTCTTCTAGTCCTGATGTTGCGCAGTACCACGTGTTTACACCGCAATGTCTAGCATTACCAACGTGAATCAAACGGAAATGCGTATAGTCTCTTCTTTGTAAATAATGCCAAAAAATGTACAAAAATAACCTACCTGTGCTTGAAAAGCAAAGAAATCAGCCCGGGAAAACGCTCAAAAATTTCCTTAGCAATCCTTTCTTAATAAGACAATCGCACCGAGGAATAAATAATTGCTCCATTATAACCTGAACATTAGCTGAATTCTCATGTCCTGGTGAAACTTTCCTTCTCCATGTTCCAGAGAATTGAATTGCATTTGTTTCCTGATATGCAGTTCGTCGTTACTTTTGTAACTTGTTTATTCGGAGTTTGTTAATTTTCAGCATTGAGCTTACATAGCCTACGCATTAATAAGTGTACATATAGTCAGTGGCGGCGATTGGACGTCAAAAAAAAAGGGGGGGGGCAAACTATGATCTGAATATGTGTATATCAATGTTACTGTTCCTGGTTGTTTGTAACACTTCGTTTGACGAAAGGCTGTATAACTAATAGGATACTATCTTTTTCAGTTAAAATACCGTATATCGTGTTCCATATTTAATTAGGTAAATTGACAAGAGCAACGCACATAGGTACTAACCCTTGATTCCTTGCTCATGAACATCTTAAAATTCTGTCAGGAAAATGTGTGATCAAATTATTTAATAACACATTTGTAATACAATTAAATAGAAGGGAAATTATTAATCATACTAATGAATAATGAGGCTTGTTTTGTAGAAGTTATATTGAAGCTGGGGATTAATGAACAACTTACATTTTTAATTCCACACTTGTCATTAAAGGTATGTTATTACTCTTAGAAAATGAAAGACAGTAAATACTACAAGCATATGCTACGACGCAATTGTAATATTAATTCCTTTGAATTGCAATTAAAACGCAATTCCTGTAGCTGTCTTAACTCCACGGGAGGACGAATAACCAATACACACTTACGCAGCGACAAATATTATATGGTACCATTTTTTTTCTATGAACCAGTAATATATGCAAAAACTTTACATTTCCAAATGAAACTATATACATTAACCTTTTAAATTATGGCTTTTTAAAGGAAAATTATTGAATTTCAGTTAATCAGCTACAGCATCATCCCTATTTATCCTAGGATCATGGTTAGTACCTCGTTTTCTTCAGAATGGAACAACTTTCAAACGGTTCCATTTACGTTTTCCTATCGTGTCCCTGAGAAGGGGAAATTTGGATTTTTTTCAAACTTTGATCCCCTCTGGACCCCCTTTGTTAACGCACAGATCTCAAAATCAACTGAAAAATACGAATGGGTGTAGGCCTACCAAATGTGTATAAAAAAATTCAAGCTTCTATGTTGAAAACTAAGTGCGGGAAAATGTTTACCAATGAGCTAAGAACATTCCCATAATGCCCCAGATGACCCTGATGTAATATAAAATTTTCCTGAAACATCCCTATTTATCCTATGATCATTGTTCATACATCATTCCCTTTAGAATAGAAAATACTTTCAAACGGTACCACTCATGTCTCCATGTATCTGAGGAGGGAAAATCGCGTAAAAAGGGATCTTTGTTAAAAAGATATCTTTTTTTTTTATATTTTTTTTTACCTTTTGGCCCCTCTGGACACCCCTGTTTTATCGCGAAATCTGAAAAGAGTCTGGAAAATATTAAGGGATGCACTGAATGTGTGTGCAAAATTTCAATCTTCTAGGTACAAAAGTAAGACCTGCAAAAAGTAATAAAAAAAAGTCATAACAAAAATCACCAAGTTCTCTGGTGCGTGGAGTCCCTGCTTCGATTCCTGCCCAAATAAGTTTGTGGAGGAAGTCTAGGGATGCATTCGAGTCGAGTCGAGTCGAGATTTAAGCCTGTCTCGACTCGACTCGAGAAAATGTTGTCTCGACTCGTGTCTCGACTCGAAAATATGTTGCTGTCTCGACTCGTGTCTCGACTCGACAGTCTCTGTCTCGACTCGACTCGAATTCGAGTCGAGACTTCTCGAAATTCGAGTCGAGACAAAATATATGAGTTAAAATATACACACACATCAGCCAGACCATTATGACTACCAACCTAATTGTTAGTATGTCCACCTTTTGGCACGAATAACAACGGCAACGCGTCTTGGCGTGGTCGCAATGTTCCTCGGTGGGTCGCTGGAGAGAGTTGGCACCACATATGCACACACAGGTCATCTAATTCCCGTAAACTCCGGGGAGGGGGTGATGCGCCCTCAGGTCACGTTCAATCACATCCCAGATGTGATCGATTGGGTTCAGATCCGGAGAGTTTGCACTTGGAACTCGCTCCTGTGTTCCTCGAACCACTCCATCACACTCCTGGCCTTGTGACATGGTGCATTATCTTGTCGAAAAATGCCACTACCGATGAGAAACATGGCCGTCATGAAGGAATGTACGTAGTCTGCAAGCAGCGTGTGACGCCTCGGTCGTCATGGTGCCTTCCTCGAGCTTCAATAGACACATGGATGCTCACCTGAATGTTCCCCAGATAATAATTAAGCCGCAGCCAGTTTGTCTCCGCCCCCCAGTACAGATGTCAAGGAGCTGTTCCCTTGGAACACGACGGATTCGCACCCTCACATCGTCATGATGAAGATGATATCGGGATTCGTCAGATAATGCAACGCTCTGCCATTGTGCCAAGCTCTAGTGGCGATGGTAACGTATTCATTTCAGTTGTAGTTGCCGATGTCGTGGTGTTAACATTCGCCATCGGTAGGAGTGTTCGGTGCACCGTGTGTTCAGACTAGTGTTGTAAAGGTATGTGAAAAAAACAGAAATTTTGGGTAAAAAAACAGTTTTTTACGGTTTTCCCGAGCTGGGGAAAAAACGGAAAATTTGGGTATTATCAGAATCATCATTTTTGCTAATCACAGAATCATTTTAGTTAATATGTTAAATCAAACATATTTCATAGAGATATCTTCATTGTTGTATGTAAAATTCCGGAAATTTTGAAACCATTAGAAAAAAATCATTTGTTCGGAAATATTGGCAAAAACAGGAAAATATAGTTTAAAAACTATTTGTTGGCCTGATGCTAGTAATCTTACTTGCTGTAACATGTCTGCAACATATACAGTGGGAAGTCGAAAATTCGAACTAATTGGGACCACAGGTAGTTCGGATTTTCAAATTGTTCGGATTTTCGAAAATGACCAAGAAAATGCCATTTAGGCTTACATATACTGTACGGTATGTTCTTCTATCGATACAGTGGTTATTCAGTACATACAGTAATTACAATACCGTACGTAAGGCTACTTACATTTAATGTTTCTGAAGAACCTGCTTGTACTCTAAATAACACTGTTCTTGTAAGTCACACTTAAAATTTATAGGCCTAATAAAAAAAATAAAAATACATGACGAACAATTACATATAAATGAACTTTTGTAAAAACACTGACTTCACATAACGTCGATGGACACGCTATTGTTTGTTTCTCGCGTTAAGACAAAATGTAAAAAGCTTCTAGGGACCGCGTTCGGATTTTTGACGTTAGGATTATCGACGTCCTACTATATATGCAATGTATTTCGCTAACGGAAAAATACTAAAAGCAACAGGTTTTAGTTCTACTTTACACACATATACCGCACAAGTGAGTAAATTTGAGCAGCGAGAAATATATTAAGTGAAACTTCCGTTAGTTATTATTACAGACTAGCAGAATATCCGTTCTTCGCACGGGGAGAATACGTTTCATTTTGGACGCAAAGGGCACCAAAACTGTCCCCAATGAAGTTGTGAAGCCCCAAAACTATGAATTTGACATTAATACCGATAATTTTCAATTATCTTTACATGTCACCATCCCCCTTAGAGTACTAATGGGGCTGAATTTGTGGATTTAAACGGCATCTTCTGTTCATCTCAGCGAGTATGGATTCGAGGCCATTTTCGATCATGTATGTATATATAGGAAGATATATATACATATATACACACAGAGGCGGATCCAAGGGGGCTATCGCCCCCCTCTCTTCACACTCAAGTATACACTGCATAAAATGGGCTTCAATCCTGCTTTACATTGGATAAAACTGCAAACTATGGTTTAGCCCCTCCCTTGATCATATCCTGGATCCGCCACTATACTGTATATAATTCTCAAAAAAATTAGGGGTTCAGCTGAAATATCACACAAGACCTTAAGATAGTGTATGAATAAGCTTGTGTTTGACTCATATATATCTTACAAAAAGGAATGCTTTAAGATACACTAGAAAAATGGGGCACATACTGGTGTTGGGGCACGGAAAACCTTGTTCACATGGCTCATGACACAAGACGGTTATGTGTGTACCTCTCGAACTGCTCACAAACAGGCAAGGCAACAACACTGATTGTTCCTTAATATGTCATATGATCACTTCGAATAGCCAACAGAGCCTCGCACCTGCGTGGCATGGATTCAATCAGATTATCGATGAGTTCTTGGGGAATGTTGTGCCACTCATCCAGAAGAGCGACTTCCAGCTCTGGAATGGTTAATGGATTTACTGGCCTAGCGGCAATTCGTTGCCATGCATATTCCAGACATGCTCAATTGGAATGAGATCCGGAGAGCATGCTAGCCACTTCATCCGAGCGATACCCTCAGCATCCAGCATCTCATCCACTAACCGAGCTCTGTGAGGACGAGTATTGTCATCCATGAAAAGGAACGAATCACCAATGGCACCAGCATAGGGAAGAGCAAGAGTTTTCATAATCTCATCCCTATATCTGAGAGCCGTCAAAGAGCCATTTCGGATGATGTGGAGCTCAGTACGCTCACCAATGCTGATTCCTGCCCACACCATCAGTCCACCACCATGATACTGGGATCTTTCTCGCACAAACATGGGATTCTATCGTGTTCCACAATCTCTCCAGATGAAAACACGTCGATTATCAGGCTCCACACTGAATCGAGATTCGTCAGAGAACAAAACATTGCCCCATTCATTGCGTCCCAACCCACGATGTTCCTCTACCTTCGCTCTTCGATCAACACGGTGTCGTGCAGTTAATGGGACACACACCATAGGCCTACGTGCGTAGAGACCACCTTCTCGAAGGCGATTGCGGACCATTTGAGTGGATATTGTGCGTCCTGTTGTTGTTCGGAAGGCTTGCGGGAGCAGAGTTGTATTCTGACGCCGGTTTTGACGGGCTGTTAACAAGAGATAACGATCGTCTCTGGCTTTGGTTGCTAGTGGACGGCTCTGTCTTTGTCTTCTTCGAACACTTCAAGTTGTTTGTAATCGATTCCACAATCGGGAAATCACACTTTGTGCCACTCCTATGGCATGTGACACCTCCCGCTGTAACTGACTAGCTTCCAACCTGCCGACAGCTCGCCATGCCAACGATTCTGGCAAATCACGTTGTTGCGCAATTTCACTACGTAGATTTGTGACGCACTAAACACAATGAAAACAAAGGTATCCTGGAGCTGGAATGTATTGGCAGCGCCACACTACAAAATGATATCTGTTAGCGCCACGTCACTGATCACGTGCACAGATGTTTCAAACGGTTCGTTTGCACGTTGGGCCTTCAGGATTTTAATCTGAACTGGACAAGATACAGTGTTCTCACATTATTCGTAAGAAGTTTTACATGTGTTTTCATCTGATTCCCTAATTTTTTTGATCAATATATATATATATACAGTGAAACCTCTACTAACGGACACCTCTGTAGAGCGGACACCTCCCATAACGGACATATTTTGTAATCCCCAAACACTGTAATAGGAAAAAAACATATTGGCAAACCTCTCTAAAGCGGACACTCTCTAGTACGGACACGGACAGTCTTTTTTGTCTTTTATAGGTATTATTTACCTCCGTATTACGGACACTTTCTCTGGAAACAAGTTGGAAAGTGCAGTAAAAATACATTTTTCATACGCAGTAAAAATACATTTTTCATACGTATGTCACCAAGGAAGAACATGTGGGTGTGACAACATTTTGCCTCCTCAACTGTCTGTTCAGCAACCCAGAGGAAGGGTCTCTGTTTCACAACACCCTTATATCCTTTGCTTGCATTCCACTCCCACCCAACCTGCTTCAGAAAAAAAAAGTGATTGACAGTTGCCCACTGTTTGGAATGACACATCATTCTACTGTCCCGCTGGATCTCTAACCAAACAGGAAGACAAGTTTGGTATTTTTGTCCACGGGTACGCATATTGTCTTTTAAAAAAAGTCATTGCTGGACTGCAATTAACTCACAAATTAAAGCAACACAAAGCTAGTAAGTAGAGATAAGTATAAAGTGCAGAGAACTATAACATCTTATTCCCATGTTGTGCCTCGAATTGGATGGCGCAAGATAATGCAGGTACAGTAACATTTTGGTAATATTCATAAATATGTGATTCATGCAAAAAAAAAATCTAATTGCATATTACCTTGTTTATTAATTTACGTAAGAAAATATTGAAACCTCTCTAAGGCGGACACCTCTCTATAGCGGACAATTTTTGATTCCCCACGGCTGTCCGCTTTAGAGTGGTTTCACTGTATATATATATATATATATATATATATATATATATATATATATATATATATATATATATATATATATATATATATATATATATATATATATATATATATAGATGTAGATATATATTAGATAAATATACCCATTCTTCGCATGGAAGTCAAGGCCTGTGGAAGTATTACCCTCATTTCCGCGACCGCGAAAACTATGGATCTGAGACTAAATCGATCATTTTGGATTACTTTTACATGTCTCGGTATATCCTCCCCTCCCCGCTGATTCTCGGTCCGCATACAATGGTAGCTGAATTTGCAAGTGATCACTAATGAAAGTGTCACCATTCATCTCAGCGAACGCGAAAACTATGGATTTGACACTAATATCGGTCATTTTGTATTACTTTTACACGTTACGGTATCCCCACTCCCCGCTGACTCCCGGCCCACATACAATGGTAGCTGAATTAGCAAGTGATCACTAATGAAAGTGTCACCATTCATCTCAGCGACTGCGAAAACTATGGATTTGACACTAATATCGGTCATTGTAGATTACTTTTACATGTTTCGGTATCCCCACCCCCCGCTGACTCCCGGCCCACATACAATGGTAGCTGAATTAGCAAGTGATCACTAATGAAAGTGTCACCATTCATCTCAGCGACCGCGAAAACTATGGATTTGACACTAATATCGGTCATTGTGAATTACTTTTACATGTTTCGGTATCCCCACCCCCCGCTGACTCCCGGCCCACATACAATGGTAGCTGAATTTGCAAGTGATTACTAATGAAAGTGTCACCATTCATCTCAGCAACCGCGAAAACTATGGATTTGACACTAATATCGGTCATTTTGTATTACTTTTACATGTTTCGGTATCCCCACCCCCCGCTGACTCCCGGCCCACATACAATGGTATCTGAATTTGCAAATATCGCTAATGGAAGTGTCACCATTGTTCTCAGCGATCACGAAAACTATGGATTTGACACTAATATTGGTCATTTTGTATTACTTTTACATGTTTCGGTATCCCCGCCCCCGCTTACTCCCGGCCCGCATACAATGGTAGCTGAATTTGCAAGTGATCACTAATGAAAGTGTCACCATTCATCTCAGCAACCGCGAAAGTATGGATTTGACACTAATATCGGTCATTTTGGATTACTTTTACTTGTCTCGGTTTTCTCCCCCTCCCCGCTGACTCCCGGCCCACATGCGATTGTAGCTGAATTTGCAAATCATCGCTAATGGAAGTGTCACTATTGATCTCAGAGACCGCGAAAACTATGGATTTGACACTAATATCGGTCATTGTGGATTACTTTTATATGTCTCGATATCTCAACTCCCCCTTCCCGTTGACCCCCGACCCGGTGCCGCATAGCATGAATTTGGAAGTTAATGCGATCGGAGTTTCACCATTGATTTCAGCGACCGCGAAAACTATGAATTCAACACTCATATCTGTTATTTTCTACTACTTTTACATGTCCCGGTAAACAACCCCTGAGACCCCCCTGGTTCGAATTTTGACAAAATCGTTTAACTCTGGTCTGGAGCCTGGACCAAGGTATTCGTGACTAAAATTTGGTAACTCTCGGTCAATTTGTCTGGTTCCCAAGCCGGTTCCGGTAAACGCCTCCCCATGAGACTCCCCTGGTTCGAAATTTGAAAACAACTTTTCGTCTTGATCTCGGGCCTAGGCCAAGGTACCCCTGACCAAAATTTGGTAACTCTCGGTCCACTCGTCTGGTCCCCAGGCCGCATACAGACAGACAAACTCACAAACAAACTGTTTATTTTATTTATATTAGACTAGATAGATTCTTGGAAATTATACCAGATTTTCATATTATCTTTCCGAACTAATTTTAAAGACCCGCTCCTACTTATCTTTATATGTATACAGTATATCTATATTTATATCTATATATGTATATAACAAACGCAGGAATTACCCCATAAATAACACTCCTGGAGGACCCCTTTCTCAAACACTTGTACAAACTTCAGTTTTCGTACCGGATGATTACCGAGACCTGGTGGAAAAAAAAAACTGCTTTTGCGTTTGAATTAAAAAAAAAAAATAGTTCTCCTCAGATTAGTATTCACTGATAATATTTTTATAAAATTTAAATTTGATGGGTAAGTCAGTGGACTTTGAATACATCCACATCGTATCCACTGAGTTACAAAATTGTGTACCTCCAGACATGGGGGGCCGAAGAAAATTTTCTAGGGGAACATCTTCAATGTTTGCTATATTAGTCTGGCATTTAATGTTCATGGTTTGTTATATTACGTATACATTTTCGTGAGCCAGGGAGGTTCATTCTTATCAAACACGGAGATTATGAAGGAGCAGATCTACTGTACAAAATATAATAAAAACATCTCTTTCGGATTTCTATTATCCCGCAGTCCAACCCCGAGACGGAAACATAAGAGATAGGCTTTTTGTTTTTAAACAAGATAACGTGTCTAGCGAATGCTTTACATTGTGAAGATTATATTAGTGAAAATTAAACGAATATAATTTTACAACTTAATATACATATTACTAAATGTTTAGCTCCCCGTTGCTATGTTGTTAGCGATGCGCCTTTCTCGAACGAGGTTTGATTCATGGTAGGAGCTCATGTGTTTCAAATCCGACATTAAACTGTACGTTCACGTCTTGTAGAGCTTTGCTCCTAAAAACGACGCTAAACTATAATCTAATTTAATATTATTAATATTAAAAAATAATGACTTATCAATGTGACGTCAATTTGGCAGTCATCAAATCCATTTTATACTTTCACTTAATCCAGTGGATATTAATATAACAATTACGAGACACACGCGCATATAAATACTCAGAAACAAGCACATACGCACGTATACATACACAAATATGAACACTTCAAATCTATTTACATGTGTTGAACTGCACTGCATCAAGCATCTTCTCATGTATCTGCATTTTCTGATTCATCCACAGATTTCTTATTTGTACGCATCAATCATTTTAGCATTTTCGGGAAGGTTCAGGGTTCGTTCTTCATTTAAAGAGTTGGTTCTCTGTATTGGAAACAGAATGAGGGGAGGGTGGGGGAATTTATACTTTATGAATGGATAACATTTTAAGAAATATATACAAAACATGCCGCTTCCGATGCAGCACTAAAGCATTTCTTTTAGCGGTGAACTACTAGTGGTACCCTGGTGATAATACCCCCTCCCCTCTCAAGTTGTAAAGTGAGAAGGGACAGAAACATCCCAGACACTCAGGGTTCAGTTGACAATAATAAAACTATGGGTAAGTAAACATCTTGTGCAGAGTCACGTTTTGCTTATTTTTGAACATTTCTGTGAAATCAACAATACAACAGCGGAAATACTAACTGGTTTTATTACTCCAACCATCGCTTCAACAAGGGATAATTCCCAACGGTCAGTGTTCTCTTTCTCTTTTTCTGTCCTCGTTCTTATTCTCCACATCTTTAATGAAGTAGGGGGCGCCCAACCCCTCGACATTTGGACGTCTTTTCCTCTTGGTTTCGCCACTTGTTGAAGACAATCACCACAGCACTCTTCGAACACCTGACAAGTCCTGCAGTTTCCGAAATTCTCGTGCCGAGTGTTTCTGAGCGAGTACTTTCTTCAAAATATTATTAAAAATTATAGAAAGATTTTCGAGACATTCGAGTCGAGTCGAGATTTTTACCAGCTGTCTCGACTCGACTCGAGTCTCGACTCGAAAATTCGAGTCGAGAAATACGTTTGTCTCGACTCGTCTCGAATTTTACAAAGAGTGTCTCGACTCGAATCTCGACTCGAATTCGAGTCGAGTCGAGTCGAGATTCGAGACATGTCTCGACTCGAGCGCATCCCTAGGAGGAACATCGTGTCCGTGGGTATTCCCGTTCCCTCCTACATTCTCATTCCACCAATTCTTCCAACATCATTAACTTGCCTTAATCATCAGTCTTTCTCAGCCTAAAGGGCATAACGTGGGACGTTAAGCTGAAAGGTTTAATTTTTTCAAGGATGAAGGTATTTTTTAATTTCTTTTCGGAAGTATATTTATATGTAATCTTAGCTGTTACTTTCCATTTTAATATTGCACTAATATTCCAGAAAGAGTTGTTTTCTCTTCCTCCTTCATTTCTTTCTTTCTCATTTATTTTAAAACCTAACCATGCTAATTTTTGTCGTCTATTCTCTTTCCCTTCCGTATTTTCCTGCCAGATCTATGCTTTTCATAGTTTAAACATCTCTTCATGTTCTAAGATCAAGTATTCTGTTATTTAATTTTCTTAATCTGTTTCAAGGCTTCCTGACCTAACTTTAAATAGCAAACTACTATGAATGCTGTTGTTCCAATGTCCTACTTTTTCGTAATACTTTTTATTTGAGAAGTGCATTACAGGCGTAAGACTAATTTAAAACTACTCTCGCCAGTAAAAAATAAATAAAAAAAATCTTTAGTCGGAGAACATACACGCCACCTTCCTTCGATTACAAAATTTCATATTAATTTTGACCAAGTTGCCTATGAAGGGTAAGAAAACTGGAAAGGAACTAGCACAAGGGCGTCATACAAAATAGGAACAGTCAGGAGCGCATTAAGGCTTTTGGGGTCCAGAAGCCGACTATTTCAAGAGGGGCCCCTATGTTACGAACAATTCAAGCGCATAAATTTTCTTTGCTGCCTTCCACAGCCTCATAGGCTTATGAAAACACCGAGAACTATGCTGTAATATTTTAATGTGCTCCAAATTTACAATAATTAGTTTAATTACATTCATTATTAACAGTTAAATGCTCATATACTACAGTATAATACACAAATGCCAAATACAAGCCAAATGGTCAACAGTCTCTGTAAAACATTAATAGAGTAAAGGAGATTTGGAAACCCTCCTAGATTTGCTCCAAGTAATGACCGAGCTATTTCAAAGGAATTGTCACCACAAGCTAATAATTTGGTTTGTAATAAGAGGCCCAAAAGCTTACTCCCTCACAAAATAAATATCGTGAAGACACTGATGGGAAAAGACCTAACTTTAGGAATACCGCGAGCGAAAAAAAAAAAAAAAAAAAGCATGGATCTGAAGCCTATAATATAGTAGATTTTTGGGGCTCCCTGAGCCTGGGCTCCATTGGCTCCGCCCTTAACCCGCTCCTGGGAACAATCTTTCGCAATAAAACGGCTGTACGTGTTGTGGCCATAGAATGCTAGCCTAAATAGGCATACAGTATATCACAATAAAAAAATCTCTCTATATGAGATGATAAGCACAGATTGAAAAGCTGTTGGCACAAAACTTGATGGGAACATTATACAAGGTGGCCCAAAAGTAGGTATACAGACCAGCATCGATCAAGTATGACATTTTAATTGATTAAGATAGGCCTAATGAATTTATTTGCATTCGTTTGTTCGGAGCTTAAGGTATACGTGAAAATAAATCAAGAATAGACAAGGAAGAAACTAAGTCAATGCCTGTATGGATAACAATACGTAAATGACCGATCAAAATGTAATGACCGATCAGTACGGGACCGTATACCTACTTTTGGGCCACTCTGTACATATTTACTTTACAGCATTGTAATGCAATGCTGTAATTAACCATAGTGATCAAATCAGGGACGTTTTAAAGTAATTTACGCCCATAGGCAAAGCACAAATCTAACGCCCCTGTAAAAAAAAGAAAAAAGAAACAAGTAGTATTGGTTTTGTCCTTAGTCGTTTTTTTTTTCTTTTTCTTTTTTTTTTTTTTTTTCTAGAGGGGAAAGTAACGAAACTCTTACAACTATCATGTTTAAGTTGTTTTACCAAGACCCAGTGTTAGTAGTGTATAGTTTACCTGACATTCCCTCATATTGTTAACGGTAAACAAAAATAAAACTTAAGATGAATTGAAATAATAACTATTTTCCAATTACAATTTGAGTTGCTCGGCGCCTCTAGGCGGGTAACCATGGTTGCCTAGTGATAAAAATACCACTGATGGTAATATATTGTATCGTGGCACAGTGGATCTTCCAGGCATTCACTACAAAAACAAGTTCTCTTATTAGGTATGAAACGTCTAAATGAATTAGTTGTAAAATGTGGCCGGACAATACATGAGAATTCTTAACATTGGCCTAACCTACGAAAAGAGGGTGGATCATGGGCACACCTACCGCGACGGGCAAAACAGTCAAAATAATCTCCTTCGCTGCAAGATCTACACTAGACGCGTAAACAAACACGTGGCAACGATCAGAGTTGTACAAATAGCTTAGCTAAAGGAACACTACTGATGAAAAGATGGGCCTTCGCTAGAAGAGCAATGACAGTAATGATTTGAGTTTAAACAGCTAACCTTTCTTTCCAGTACCGAGACTATACGAGAGGA
The DNA here is from genome assembly GCF_964235325.1 of Thermobia domestica. Taxonomy (NCBI): domain Eukaryota; kingdom Metazoa; phylum Arthropoda; class Insecta; order Zygentoma; family Lepismatidae; genus Thermobia; species Thermobia domestica. The sequence continues at coordinate 118,645,772 of NC_137463.1, read as the reverse complement.
AAATCCGAACCACTACTTGAGTTTTATCCGAATCAACTCCCTGTCCTGGAATCGAGCCCGGCGCTACCCGCAGAGAACGGACACGAGAAGGAACATCATGCATTTTGGTCAATTAATTCACTCTTAATACAAGTCAATAATCGAAAGCTGAACCACAACAATGAGTCTGTTAAACTTTCCTCATTGTGGAGATGTAAGAATGAAATAAACATGTTCCACTCCACTTGAAGGCATGCACTTAGTTTCTATAATGCCACACAAAACGTTTAAATGCATTAAATAGTCGATTTTTTGAGGATGTGCTATGAAGGTTAAAGAGTAATGTACTAAATAATAATAATAATAATATAATTATTATTATTATTAACAATAATACAAGTTCCGTATTCGAAACTCTCAATGAAATCAAAGACGCGTTTCCCTGTTATTTTCAATAAACTTAAATACATATAATTACTGTATAATTATGCTAGCAACTTTACATTGTAGGTAGTGCTACAGTAAACAATATTCCAAAATTAGAAAGAAAAAAAATCGCTCGGTTGCTGTAATATAGTAGTGTCATTTCAGGTTTTATTTGGGGAAGATTCTCCACCGATATAATTAGTTTTACATTTTTCATCAATGTCATATTACCATACTATTGATTCATACAGTATAGGCTCAGGACCCTATTAACCTATCTGGAGGCGCGGGACTAGAAAAAAACATGTAGCCCTTGCTGACTTCACCGAATACATTTCTGTGAAAGTACAGTTGGAAACTTAAGGGGATGTTCTATATTTTTCGGCTAGATTTTCTTATGATGATGATGATCATGATTATTGTATCTTGTATGATTCTTTCTAGACAATCAGTTGACATTTTGATAAGAGTGGAGGCCCCTATCCACCTGGAGGCTCGGAGCTGCAGCCCCCCTCCCCTTAATCCGGCCCTGTATAGGCTATATCAAACTCACGGGAATCAATTGTCTCCCGTTGTCTCTCTTAAATGACGTGGCTATTGTATTACTGGCGAATCTTGTGCCCATTGTAAAGCTTATAATTTCATATGTAAATATACTTAAAACAGTTGCTTAGCAAACTCTGATTTAATGTATACTTACCTTGTTGTTGATACCCATGTTGCTGCTCTCGTTTGTAATTTTGTTTGCTTTACTGTAAATATAAAACAGCTACAAATAGCAGGTTTCGCCGCACTAAGTGTACTTTGCAAACCCGTTTAAGTAATACTGAAAATATATAGTTCCTTTAAGCTTTTGGTCTCTTGAAATAAAATAAATCGTTCAATACACGAAAATAACGCACACCTTCCCTTGCTCGCTTCCTATCACCTTCTGTTCTGTCTGTTTAGTTCTTTCTTGACACGATACGATATCACAGCCAGAGCCAGTGGTGCTGCACTCTGACAAGTTTTTTCCTCCCTTCTTTCGTCATAGTTACCGCCCCCAGCTATTTTTACATTCCACGTTCCCGCCGGGGTGTGTTGATATCAGTGTTGCCAAGAACTACTATATAAATAATCATGCTTCAAATTCAATATGTACAGTTAAGTATGGAATTCTTTTCAGAGGAAAACTTGTAAAAATAATCTATTTAAACAATGTAGATTATATTGTTTATTTCTTAAGGGGAGCAAGTCCAAGTGAAGTGGAAGAGAGATTTTTTTTTTTTTTTTAAATAATGAAAATAGTACTTCTATATTATTTAACTCATTACAATACTACATATCTGGCGCAGAATCTGTAGCTATGGAGTGGCACATTGGGGCTGGTCCCCCAAAATTTAGTCATGCTCCTTAAATGAAAGATCAACACAAATTTCTTGATATATTTTATATCACGTTTATTAGTTTGGAAATTTCGATAAATTGAATACTTTCAAATACTTAAGAGTAATATTAACAGACCAAAACCATATCAACGAACAAATTAAATGTTGACTGAAAGCAACAAATTCGTGAATGTATACACTGACAATATGCATGCTTCTTATATACAAAACCTGTTTATATTTGTGATTTTGAGGCCACGTAAAACAGTAAAATTAGCAGATATTTTTTTCTTCGTTTCCAAAAATGCAATACAAAAAATATAAATTGCGATGTAAATTTAAATTGGAGTCTCCATTTGCTAATCCCCAGGGAGCAAAATTTAAAAGGAACTCATATATATATATATATATATATATATATATATATATATATATATATATATATATATATATATATATATATATATATATATCAGTGGCGTAACTACAATGGAGCACACACAGTAAAAGGGCGCAAGGACGAAAAAATACGGAAAACTGTTCCTTATGCATAGAACGTTTGAAAACATTTCAAAAGATACATACACTATGGTAACAGCTGATACCGGGGGCGGATCCAGAAATTTTTTAGGGGGGCGGAGGTCTGAAAAATAAACTTGAGACATTTTTCGATACTTTGTTTACTAACTAAAATAGTGGACTGCAGTGCTTCATAATATGTATTTATCTCCTCCCTTCTGGAGGAGGCATTGAGGAAAGCCATGTTATCCAACACGAGAGAATCCAGGATTACTATGAACTGGAAATGCATACTTTATCAAAATAGTGGAGAACCTCGCGCTGTTAAATGAGATAATGTCAAAATCATACACACACAAAGGAATCAGTTTTTTGAGATAGGTTCCCTTAATAATAAAGAGAACTTTAAAAGCGATGGTATCTTACACTCACAAGCATAACCGGGAGAAATAATATTACATTGTGTCGGGCTGTCTCCCTATTGTGGACCAAGAATCGCACTGGCGATGTAAAATTTACAGGTTTTGTCGATAGTCAACTGACGTGGGTGCAATACATTTCTCTTGTAGTGATGTAGAGGCAAACATATAGAAAATTAGAGGAAACGCTGTCCTTTTTGGGATCAAAACCCTACTTTAGTACTTCGGCCCTGTTTAGAGCCAAACCCTCAACAAAAAAGAAATCAGTTCAAGATGTTGAAACAGAAGAAAGCAACCAAGAAGAAGGAGAAGCAGAAGACCCCTATCATGGAGAAGCAACTCACAAGCCAAAATCAGCAGTATCCAGAAGCAGATAAATGCCTCGCAACTGACCCAGAAACCGAGCAGAGTGAACTGCAACCGCTAGCTGTAGTGATGTATCGTGTCGGCTCTAGATTTAGAACGGGTAAGGAGATGGAAATTATACATCTCAAAAATGAATATATATGATAACTTTCCAGACTCAAGCAGCTCGAGAAATATTTCTACATATCTTCGAGGAGGAAGAGTTTCGTCTATGCACGACGTTCGGCAATCAAGAAGACGTCGAAAGCTCCGAAGGAGAAGAAGAAACTGGCCCTGTTCAGAGCCAGCAAGCTAGACTCATACAGGAAGAAACCTCACAGATGAGAAAGCACAACGTATACACACAGAGAAACCAAGCACAGGTGAAAAACCAAAACCCGGAAAAAGACGACGACCAGCAGAAGAAGGAACTGATCGAGATCATCATACTACAGTATCCCACTAACTAAATTTTCCCACCAAACTACAGATATATAACAAATTAAACTGACACCCAGTATTTTAAGTTAGAAAAATTACAGACACTGAAGTATGCTTTTTACAAAATTTTCCCCATCCCTTCTTTGTGTTGTTTACCATGTAAATAACTTGAGCATGTGCACGACCGATAATGGGGTTTCCCTGGACTCCATGTGATTCCGGGGTTTTTCCTCTTACTACCCAAACCAATGGTAAAGTGAAACATTCTTCACGCGCTTTTCTATCTTCTTTCCTTCTGTAATACACACGGTCCAGTAAATGTCTAAGGGCCAATCAGAAACAAGCATTTGTTTACTTTTTTCAGATGGATAATTCTTTTTACCATTTTTAAAATACTACATATTAAAACACTTAAATTCCACACAACTGAAGAGTTTTTATATACAACACCTTACTGTGCCTATAGTAATAATTGTTATTTAGGCTACCGACAGAGATCAGTAATTTAACCTAACAGTAAAAGAACGGTTGTCCATAATTGTTTATATAATATGCAACCTAATGTTAGGTCTTATTGTTCCAATTTACATATTTATGTTACTATTATTCTTAATATTTCAGCTTCTGTACGATGAAATGTTGACTGAACTATCTTATTATCAAAAGTCACTTTTTTAAATAATAATAGCTCCCCTATTATTATTTTAATGAATTTTCCATGTCATAACAGTCCACATTTTCACAGGGGAGTTATATGTTTTTAACTATGTTACTGTTCAGTTAGCTGCACACTCGCTGACCACGTCCAGATCTCCTCGCTAAAGTTGTAGATGGCTAACAGATATCGCGTAGATATATTCGTAGTAAAATAATGGTGGTCTATGATTGCTAATTTAATTTCAGAGAAGCTGAAACAATATAAGAAAATCAAGAGGTCCTGAAAGCAACTAGAATGGTCGGGAAAATAGTTAGTATTACATTTCTGTTAAATCTAAATATCCCTTTTAGCGTGAATTAGGCAGAACAGGAATTCCTGTTCTGCCTAAAGATAAAATTAGATCAAAAATGCGTTACAAATTGCTGGAGGGTCATTAGGCACAACAGGAATTAGGCAGAAGAGGAAGACACCATAATGAGTCATTGCAATCAGTGCGCTCCGCCCCCTCCCGGGTTCCTTCCCCACCTGGGAATAAAACGAAAGTTGGACCTGTTTGAAACCTAGTTAATACTTATAAAATTATCCTGTACTCCCTACTTATATTAAGAATTATATGTTATTATATCATTCTGCATTTAAAGTGTAAAAGTAGCAGTAAAAAAAACAAAAAAAGAACGCTCTTTCCGTCTCAATCACCCTGATTAACATAATGAATAAACCTGTGTAGGAAACTTGGGTTCGATTTCCGGCGCGAGCTCATGTGGTTCGGATTTCACGTTGATCAGTAGGTCCACGTCTCATATAGCCTCTCTCCTGAACAAAACGTTAAACTAAAAATCAATTCAATTAAATAAAGTAATCATTCATAATCATATATAATTTACATTTTTTACAAACCATACAAAAGAATTTTTCCCATGCTCTCCTTCTCAACTCAGTGTGAGAAAAACAAATTTATAGGGTAAAATCATCTATAACGAGCCATATAGATAAATAAAGAACCGGGCAAAGTATGTAATGTATTATTTTATTTTGTTATTATCGTTATTTTTTATTAAATTGGATTAAGTACAGTAAACCAGTTTTAATTTAATTTCCTATGAACATAATTCATATTAAGTATGTAATGATAACCAGTGGTCGAACTGAGACGGTGTGCGGTGGTATGCCATACCGCCTCTGAATCTTCCGTGATGAAGGCACACCGCCTCTGGTTCTTTAGTGATCAAGATATACCGTCACTGTAAAGTAGATACTAAATACGCTAAATACGCTAATAAATCCACACACTGTTGATAACTTAGGAGAAAGATAAGGAAAAACTTTCGGTTTCTTAATAAAAATAACTGTATATTGTTATTATATACCAGATATATATATATATATATATATTACGCAGCAGCTGAAATGCGTGGGGAGGGGCGAGTATGAGTAAATCGACGATCGATCGATTCAGAGTGCAGTAAAACTAGTTACGCCACTTTCATATGTATATAATTACAATAATTATATCATGAAATTAATTTTTAGTAGACCTCCAACAAGAAGGTGGCCCCCAATTGAATAATCTGGTTACGAACCTAGTCGGGAGGTAGACGATGCCATTATGACGCTCACGCCCCCTTGGTCCTTCTAGCGTCATCACTTCACGATACTCTCACGTACAGCGGTAAACTTTCCAAGAGAACGTGCAGCCTTAGAATCCCTGGAGATGGCTTATTATAAACAGATCCATTTTTTTCACTGGATTACGAATTGCTTGTTCAATGGGGTAATTGAAAGCACCGAAATATTCACGATTTTTTCTGTGTGGTTCTTTTATATACATTTATTTTCATAATAAGTTTTCATGATCACAATACGTTGTAACATTGATGCTATCATCAGACATGTATAGGCCTACTTCTCAACTTAGGGTACGTACAGTTTCACCTGAAAACAAAATCGTGTTCATTAGTTATGAGCATTTAAAATCCTAAAGTATATTTTGGATGATTCTATTTTTCATAATTTACTCTATCATATTCCCTGTAATTATCTTTCCTCTTTATTTTATTCTACGTAAAATTGAAAATCGTAACTTCGGATTCGCGAAACATTTAGTGTACTGGCAACTTGTTGTTGACTGTGACGTCAAGAGAAGAGAAGTGGAGAGATTGCGCGATAGAAACGCTGTTTCTAGTAACTGGCAGAAGAGGAAACTATAGAATAATTCTGAGTTTATTCAATATTTTCGTCTCCATTTTTTTTCTATGTACACAGTGTACGATTTTTTATAAACCGTAAAATACAAGAAAATTCATATTATTTTGTTCATAGTTTTCTTTTCTTGAATACTGGAAATAAAACTAACAAAATAATAATTATGTCATAATAATTCAATTTTAATATTACAAAAGTAGGATCTGGTATTTGAAATTCTATTCTTGAACGTGTGATCGCAGCACTATTGACAACTTACAAAGACATTAAACTAAGTACTACAGTACTACGAAATTTTGCTAAATGACAAAAATTTAAATAGTGCGCTCACGAAACGAAACGGGAGGGGTGTAGCCAAGGGAGGTCCATGTAGGGACGTAGGCCTACTAGTGAATGGATCCTCGAAGTCCGGAGCCTCCAAACTTCCGATTTTTCTGTAAATTTACTCTAATTTACAACGATAAACTGGTTCCTCTTAATTATTAACTTGAGCCATTAAAATTGACGACAACTTCTATGCAATCCCTTCCATTTATTTATATCTTTCTATCTATTGTCCTGACAACGACGTCTCCAAAACCTTATTATTTTAACATATTAATATCTTTATATATTAACATTATCGACAATCGTATATATTATTTGAAACATTTCTTTCTTTTCTTCTGCAGCCAGCCTAGTACACATTTTGAATAATTTATGACCCAAAGTTGCAAATATACAATAAATTATAAATATACAATACTGTTGTAAATTTTAGGGGTAATTTTACAATTGATTTATTTTTTTTTATTTATTTGATTTATTGACATATAACACAACAGGCACAGGCCTAATTACAGTGTTACATAGTATATCGTTATACAGATTATATAGGTTAATAAAGCTATTGGTCATAATTACATTTGTCTTACAAAATTAATAGACTTCTTAAAACTACTTACATCCATTGCCAGTACATCCAGGTTGAAATTTTCTTTAACTAACCTGTTGTAGGTTGCACTAACTCTCCATATAGGAGATCTGCTTAAAACATATGTTTTCGCTGTCATACAAAAAAAAAACATGTATTTTTCGAAGCAGTGCGCAATTTAATAGATGGTACTTGGATACATATTTTTTCGTTAAGATCAGGACAGTCTATTTTGCCATGAAAGAGTTTGTGTAAAAACAATAAACCAATATTTCTTCTCCTGAGTTCTAATGTTTCAAAATTAAAATTTTCAACAAGGTTAATGTAGCTTTCAAATTTTGGATAGAATTTTGTTTTCTTAAGGGTAAGAAGCCTTAAAAACTTATTTTGAGTACGCTCAATCAAGAATGATTATTTCTGTATATTGAGGTTCCATATATTACTACAATATTCTAATTTTGACCTGACGTATGCATAATACAGCACAATTAAAGTTTGATCATTTTGAAAATCTTTACTGACTCGATAAATATATCCAAGATTTTTGTAGGCTTCTTTGCAAATAGTTTCAATATGTTGAATAAAGGTTAATTTTGAGTCAAAAATAACTCCCAAATCCCTTATAAAATCAAGCTTTTTTAGTTTTTCCCCTAATATTGAATAATTATATTGGATATATTTTTCTTTTCTAGTGAATGTTAAATAACTGCATTTACGAACATTTAACTTAAATTTATTGTTTTTACACCAAATTTCAAGATTTTGTAAGTCACTCTGAAGTTCTAAACAGTCCTGAATTGTTTCAATTCTGTTGAATATTTTAAGGTCATCAGCAAAGAGTAGATTTTTAGAAAACTGAAAGCACTCATGAAGATCATTTACCGCCAAAATGAAAAGTAGAGGTCCCAGATTCGAGCCTTGAGGGACTCCAGATGTTGCATGAAAGATTTGAGATTTATGATTACGATACAATACAGTTTGTTTACGATTTTGAAGGTAGGAAGCAAAATATTGCAGAGTTGAGTTATCATAGTTTTCACATAAAAACTAGTCTTTTCTTTGTTACATACAAGTTCATTATCATTTAAGGTACTTCGCCCCGGGCGCCGAAATCTCTAGTTACGGCTCTGTGTATATATATATATATATATATATATATATATATATATATATATATATATCCTACTCCCACTCCCTTTTGTTGTGCCGACAAAGTGAAATTATAAAAGACATCCGAGGCTGAAATCTCATCTATGTTGAAAATTTGATTGAGATCGGTGGAATGGCTCAAGAGATATAGTGTAACAAACATAGTCATTTAATTTATATATATATATATATATATTTCCAAAGCATGCATTAGAATTTTTCTTGTCATTATTTTAATGTAATTATGTGTTATTACTAAATATATACATATAGTAATATGTAGAACATTCTACATTGAAGAAATCGTCGTGAAGATGTTTTATCCTGACGACATTTCTTCCCAGGCGACACTACGTCTCGCTTAATTTAGACCAGGTGAGATTCTGTGTCGCGAGATCATTACAACGTGGTTTTGGTCAGGCGAGATTTTGGGTATGGCGATATTTTGGGGCGCGAGGTTTTGGCAAGGCGAGGTTTTGGCCTGGGGAGATTTTGGCCCGCGAGGCTTTGGGTGGCGAGGTTTTGGCCAGGCGAGATTTTGGCCCGCGACGTTTTGGGCGGCGAGGTTTTGGCACGGCGAAGTTTTGGCCTGGGGAGATTTTGGCCCGCGAGGCTTTGGGTGGCGAGGTTTTGGCCAGGCGAGATTTTGGCCCGCGACGTTTTGGGCGGCGAGGTTTTGGCACGGCGAAGTTTTGGGCCGCTAGGTTTTGGTCCGCGAGGTTTTGTACCCAAACCAACATTTTTACCATAAAGGTTATAAAAAAACATGACGAGTCACTCATATATGATTTATTGACCCCTTTTGAACATGCTGAGAGAGGGACCCTTTGTATTTTCTCGCTCCAGGGTCCCCTATTTTCTTGATCTAGCCCTGTATATTTTATATACGGAAAACAACTGGTGCTGTAAAATGTAAATTATTATTTAGTTTCAAGTTATGGCATCATTTGAGATTTCAATTTATCTGAATACTTCCGCAACATGATGGACTAGCAACGCTGATCTGGGATTAGCTAACTTTATTGCCGGCACAAAACGTGTTATCGTCCTCCGTTCCGTTACTCCCGTATGCGAGCAGTTCGTGACGTGTGCCTTTTTGCACATATACCGCTACTTAACGATACAAGGCGAAGGGCCCACTAGAAATTCATCATTCAGGGCCCACCGGGAAATTTTCCAGTTTCCCGTTTGGCCAGTACGGCTCTGATGTTACCTTTTTTGGCCTATAGTGATCAATGTTACAACCAGAATTTGTTGATTTCTACCTCTTCTGGTCGATAGATCAACGTTACAACCAGAATTTGTTGATTTATACCTCTTCTGGTCGATAGATCAACGTTACAACCAGAATTTGTTGATTTCTACCTCTTCTGGTCGATAGATGAACGTTACAACCAGAATTTGTTGATTTCTACCTCTTCTGGTCGATAGATCAGCTCCAGCAACAAACTAGATACCTAACTTTTGACCCAGTATATTCTGGCCAAAATTAATGATGATCCATCAAGTAGTTTTAGTGATTCCTTGGTTTCCCAAATGAACACACACATACATATTTAAGTTGCGCGCCTACAAATTTCAACTGTTACATGAAATTAAACCTACTGATAAAATCGAAAGATATGAGTTTGCAGTTGACGGGTAAAACTCAAGGGTACACATCTGTTATCGTGATTTTCATTTCCACGTGAATCCCCACAGGACTCTCTGTTGAGTTCATCATACTGGAAGCGACCACTTTCATATGTTTGTCATAGTTCTTATCAGCACTTGCCCGAGGCGGTAAGACTTATACGATCCTAATTCAAGGGGACACATTATTAGAAATATAATTCTGAATTTTGGCAAAATTCCTATTTAATCTCGTTGAAGAGGTAATAACGAAAAGATTGAGCGATGTGTTTTAGAATCAGTTTCACTCTAATATGGGTGCCGTGTTATTGAGTAGGTTATTGTTGGCCATGAATGATAATTTTTATTATCGTAAAAATTCGCTTTTGTAAATTTTCTTTTATAAAAACTACAAATGAAGGAATTTATCCTGACGTCATTTTGTTCTTAGAGGCCGTGGTGGCTCAGTGGTACAGCGTTCACCTCTGGTACATGGGGTTCTTGGTTCAATCCCAGTTCGCGCCAAATGAGCGTTTTGGTGGACAAACACCGTGTGTGTAGATTTTCTCGGGGTTTTCTCGTTTCCTCCTACCCTTTCTTTATTCCACCATTTCACCTTCATTTCTCATCATTAGCGTCTCCTTTAGCCTGGTGGAAAATGAACTTAGTACGTAATTAGAATATATATATATATATATATATATATATATATATATATATATATATATATATATATATATATATATATATATATATATATATAATTTTCCAAACATCATGTTTAGATTTCATTAAAAAAAACTAATGTATCTTCTGTTCATAATTAAAATGCACAATATGAGTTTCAAAAATTTTCGATATTAAAGAGATTGCCATTTAACAATACAAGATAATTTCTAATATTCTACATGAAAATCGAACACTTCATTATTTGTGACGTCAAGGAAAATTCATTGCATTGACAAACTTCCATAAATACTCAAAAGGCCGCGAGGGCTCAGTGATAGAGTGTTCATCTCTGGTGCTTGAGGTCCTGGGTTCGATCCCAACCCCCTCCAAGTAAACTTTGTGGTAGACAAATCCCGTGTGTGGGGGGGTTCTCCAGTTTCCTCCCACTTTCTTCATTCAACCATTTCATTCATTTCTCATCATCAGCGTCTCCTTTAGCCTAGCAGGCATAACCGTGGAACGTAAAACTCAAAGATTTCATTTCATTTCATTTTTTCCATAAATATTCATATATGTTAAGACATCTAAAATAGCTTACCATTTTTTTTCATACAAATATTACTATTGCCTCCGCATGTACCACAGAACTTCAAAGCAGGAGCGTCATTTCAGATTTTGCTTGGGGGGGCAAGACCCTTTGATATTAGTAGAATTTCACGTTTTTCATTGATTTACTACTATTCTATTGATAAAATCTATATACATCTCAAACTCAGGGGGGGCAAATGCCCCTCCCTGCCCCCCCTAAATGACGCCCCTGCTTCAAAGCTTGATTCAGATGCCATTGCAAAAGAAATTTTCAGTCCGTATGTGGCGATAGTTCTACGTAGCCCTGTAATGCTTTTAAAGGTGTTCATGTTGACTGGCCTGTAAACTAGTTGACAACTGAATAAAATGTGTACCCTTGAAATGAGATCGTGTAAGTCTTACCGCCTAGGGGTTGGAGCTGATAACAACTATGACAACTAAGGGAGGAGAGTCACATGGGAAAATCAAGTATGACTAATTGCTCAGGTGGAGCGATCTCCAGAAAAGAAGCAAATCTTCTGATGAAAATCACGATAACAGAATTGAGTTTTAAAGGCCGTGTACACCATAAAAGATCTTGTACAAGATCTTGTAGCTGTCATAAAAAAAAATCTTGAAACCCTACCATATTTCCCCGTGTACACATAGTCTTGATAGGGTCATAAAACATTTGTTCCATTTTGCAAGAAGTTCAACAGTGTCCAACTTTTTGGGCCGTCTTGCTTGCTACCTGCTATCGCCCTCCCGCTGACATATAAGAAAATCCAGTTGCGCCGCTTCCGAAACAACGGTTTCTTTTGGGCTGGAGGGGGAAGAGCCAAAATACACATTTTTACGACTGCCAGGGAAAACAAGTGTCTCTTCTTTTGTTAACAGATCGGTTCCATGAATGTAGGCATCGAAATAATTTAGCTTCCTCACAGATATCAAAATAGCATACTGAATTCAGGATGGTACTGCAAGCTAAATTCTGTAATCATAGCAGCTTTAATCGAAGTTATTATCTTTCACAATTAATAATAATAATAATAATAATAATAATAATAATAATAATAATAATAATAATAATAATAATAATAATAATAATAATAATAATAATGTTTTTCCGATACACTGATTGTCACCAAATAAATTATATATATATATATATATATATATATATATATATATATATATATATATATATATATATATATGATGGATTAAATGGAAATTTGAACCGATGTACATAGTTTTCAGGGTTGTACTTGAGCAGAAATCCTTAGGTTTTGCAATTATTCTAATTATGCCTATATTTTGATTGTAGGTAGAAGCTGCGGTGGCTCAGTGGTAGAGCGTTTACCTCCATTGCTTGGGGTATCTGGTTCGATCCCAGCTCGCGCCGTGTGGACTTTGTGGTGGACAAACACCATGCTCCTGGGTTTTCTCGGGGTTCTCCCGTTTCCTCCCACTTTTTTCATTCCACCATTTCATTCATATCTCATCACCGTCCCCTTTAGCCTAACCGGCATAACCGTGGGACGTAAAACTTAAAGATTTCATTTCATTTTTTCGCAATGAAATGAAAAACTTTAAGATTTCATTTCATTTTTTCGCAATTGTAAGAAGAATAACTCTTTCTTTTAGTTTTATCATAAATTTTAGATGTTATTCTACTTGTTCTTCTTGGAAAAATAACTAGATACTATTCTCTTATTAGCAGCGTTATTCACATCTATACCAGTAAAAATGAATGTGATTAAAGAAAAAGAAGAAAAAGAAAGAAAGCTAACTGCATAGAAATTGAAAATTGACTGACTCAGTTGCAAGTAAACTGTTTGACATTATAGCTGAAACAAAGATAAAACAAACTTACTACGGTCTAGTATCAAGTCATTTCAATTGTATTGTTTTCCAGTAGTTCACCTCCAACATGCTAAAGCTCGCAGTCAGGTCCGCTTCTCGCGTATGGATACATATGCACATTCGATTGATTAATGACAATAGGAAATTACTTTTACAGTAGTTGTTGATGCTGTTTATTAAATAATTATTTACCATTAATAGAAAAAGTGAAAATATATTTACTTTTGATTATATCTTTTAGTGTTTATATATTTTCAGTTTTATATATTTTTTGGTAGCCCCGTGTCTACCCGCTAAAACCGCCACTGCTCGCAGTACGTAAAAGGTTCCACAGTTCACAGCCTCAAGACATGTTTGGCCATATATTAAGCAAACAATGAAAAAGAATGCGTAAGACGACCTGATCCCCCATTATCTGACCCTATGATTTGATTGAAACTACAAAAAAACATACAAGTATCTTGATATTGATATTGATATTTTGTATTGCTGCTATTTACATTGACAATATAAATATGAAAATCAAAGTATATATGATACTATTGCATATAGTATAGAATTATGTGTACACTGAGAAAAATCCGTTATTCAGACAGCGGTATGTTGTATCCTCGTCGCCAAAAGTGCCTTTACATCGCCGTGACGGGTATGTGACCGCGCAGTACTCCAAGGAAGGGATGGTTGCATAAGAAATTGTGATTAATTTTGAACAGTTTTTATTTTGACTAGGGAAATAACGTATGTATAAGGAGTAAAGGAACAGATTTAAAGCATCAGTACACTGTCATCTCTGAAAAGATTCGTATTTTCAGTTTTTCAGTTTATTATCTTCCATGTTCAGTTAATAACTGCTAACAATTGCTATTAGCGCATGTCACTCTTCAGGAATTTACTACGACATGTTCGCAAGACACTTTTCTAAGTCCTAAATGTATGAATCAATAATTTCTTTCGTCTCACTGTCCTTATTTCAGAATGGAAACTGATTACGCTGAACGTGAATATGCTTCGCTGTCGTAAGGCAAGGTCCGTAATAAATGTAAATAAGGTTCTTCTTATTAAAAAAAAACACAGATGTATTTATTGTTTGTATAGAACAACATAATACAGTAACTAAGCAACATGATAATCCTTAACACCAGCAAGATTTTTCCAACAGGAGGGGGCAGCAAAACGCCGATATAGAGTTTTTCGATTTATTGCGCTATATATATTAAGTAGGTTCTTAGTCCAAAGGGCTCGAAAAAAACGGCCCTGTGTCAAAAGAGTACGGGTCAAAACGACCCAGCCTCAAAAGTGCCCAGGTCAAAACAGTCCGGCGTGAAAAAGGCCCGAGAAAAAATTATCCCGCGTCAAGAGAGCCAGGAATAAAGCGACCCATCGTGAAAAAGGTCTGCGTCAAACGGGTCCAAGAAAAGGTAGCCCCACGTCAAGAGAGCCCAGGTCATAATGTCTCAGTGTCAAAAGGGCCAGGGTAAATGACCACCGCGGCAAAAGGCCCCAAGTTAAAACGGCCCCGAGTCATGAGATCTCAGCGACAAAAGGGAAATGAGCCAAAAGGGCCCGAGTCATTACGGGCCCTGGTCAAAAGGGCCCGCAACAAATTGGCCCTGGGTCAGAAAAGGCCGGGTCATAGGAGCGGCCTCTAAAGGGCACAAGCCAAAAGGACCCCGCAACAAAAGGGCCCGAGTCAAAAGGACCGGTTTCTAAACAGCAAGGGTCCAAAGAGCGACGCAACGAAAAGGCCTGAGTCAAAACGGCCCAGCGTCAAAATTGTACGGGTCAAAAGGGATAAAGTTAAAAGGCCCTGTGTCAAAAGAGCCTGGGTCGAAAGGAACCCTCCTCAAAAGGACCCGAATTAAAACGGCCCAGCGTGAAAAAGGTCTGGGTATAAGGGTATCCGCGACAAAAGGGAACGACTCAAAACGACCCCGCGTCGAAAGGGCTCGAGTTAAAAGGTGCCTGCGTAAAAAGAGCCCCGGTGAAAAGTATCCCGCCTCAAAAGGGCCCGGGTCAAATCGGAACAGCGTGAAAAAGTTCAGGTCAAAATCGTCCTGCGACAAAGAGACCGGAGTAAAAAAGATCCCTGTGTTAAGAGAGCTCGAGTCGAAAAGGCTCTATGCCAAACGGACAGTGCCAAAAGGGGCCCCGCTACAAAAATGCCCGAGTCGAAAAGGCCCGGGTCTAAAGCTCTTTGCAACAAACGTTTCCGGATCAAAACGGCCCAGCGTCAAAAGAGCTCGTGTCAAAAGTGTCCTGCGACAAAAAGACCCGAGTCAAAATGGACCTGCGTCAAACAGGCCCAAGTAAAAAGGGCTCCGCGTGAAAAGAGCCCAGGTCAATAGGGCTTGGATAAAAGAACCCCCCGACAAAAGGCCCGGGTTCAAAATATCTCTGCAACAAAAGGGCCCGAGTCAAAAGGACCTGTGTGAAAGGGTCTCCGCGACTGAAGGCCCCGTGTCAAAATGGCCCCACGTCTAAAGGGCCCAGGTTAAATGGGCTTGAGTTAAAAGGGCCCTGCGTCAAAAGAGCCCGGCTCAAAAGGATCCCGCGAGAAAAAACCCGAGTCAAAAGGTTACTATGTCAAACGGACCCGAGAAGAAACGGCCCCGCGTTAAAAGAGCGCAAGTCAAAAAGTCTGCAGGTCAAAAGGGCCTAGCGACAAAAGGCCCCGAGTAGAAACGGCGCCGCGTGAAAAGGAGCCGAGTCAAAAGACCCCTCGACAAATGGTCCCTACTTCGTAAGAGGCCGGGTCAAAAGGATGCAACTCAAAAGGGCACGGTTCAAACCAGCCAGGCTAGAAAAGAGCCCGCGTCAAAAAGGCCTGCGTCAAAAGGTCTCCGCGACAAAAGTGCCCGCGTCAAAAGGGCCCGGGTCAAAACAGCCAAGAGTGAAATGTCCAGGTCAAAAGTCTCCGCGAAAAAAGAGTCCAAGTCAAAATGACCCGGGTCGAAAAGACTTGAGTTAAAAGTTTCCGGGATAAAACGACTGAGCGTGAAAAAGACCTGGGTCAAAATGGCCCCGCGACAAAAAGAACCGAGTCAAAAGGGCCCTACGTCAAACGAGCCCGAGTATAAACAGCCCCGCGTCAAGAGAGCCTAGAAAAAATAAAGAAACATTCGCAATAATGTTACCTCGCCGGTTTTGAATGCTTAAGGCACCGACTGAGAGTTACGCGGCTGAGCGAATGTAAAAAAAGAGCACATGTCAAAAGGTCTCCGGGTCAAAAGGCCCCGCGAGAAAAGTCTCCGAGTCAAAAGATCTCCGCAACAAAAGGGCCAGAGTCACAACGGCCCCGCTACAAATGGATACGAGTCAAAACAGTCAGCGCCAAAAGAGCTTGGTGAAAGGGCCCCGCGACAAACTGGCCCTACATTAAAAGAGCCCGGGTCAAAAGGACCCGCCTCTAAAGGACACGGGTGAAAATAGCCCCGCTACTAAAAGGGCAGAGTCAAAACGGCCCCGCGTCAAAATTGCCCGGGTCAAAAGAAATCGAGTTAAAAGAGTCCTGCGTCAAAGCAGACTGGGTCGAGAGAACCCTGCCTCAAAAGGGCCAGAGTCTTACGGCCCAGCATGAAAAATGTCTGGGCGTAAGTGCTCCGCGACAAAAATGCACGAGTCAAAATGGCCCCGCGTCAAAATTGCCCGGATCAAAAGGAATCGAGTTAAAAGAGTCCTGCGTCAAAGCAGACTGGGTCGAAAGAGCCCTGCCTCAAAAGGGCCCGAGTCTTACGGCCCAGCATGGAAAAGGTCTGGGCGTAAGTGCTCCGCGACAAAAATGCACGAGTCAAAATGGCCCCACGTCAAAGTTACCCGGTAAATACGGTTTCACGTGCAAAAAGCCTGAGATCAAAGCAAGAGTGAAAATCAGGTATGCACGAGAGGATAATATCCCCTTCGTAAGTTGAAGTGATTGTGCAAAGGAAGGAGAAACATCTGTAGTTATTATTAACAAATAGTAAATTTGAATAGTGATATTAATTTTGTTTTTTTGTTAATTGTTCTGCAACAATCTTTATCGCTTCTCCATCAAAGTTCGCTTGCTCTTCCGACTTTCTGAATCAAATCTTATCTATTATTGATTTTCCCCTTAGGTCTAAAATTCCATTTCAACCCCTGGATCAAAGTATAGAATGAAAAATACTCTGTGGAAAAGATTAGTTTAATGTTGCTCTGAGAAGACATGTGGATCTCTATACAGGGCATTGGGACAGAACAATAATATAGAGTTTTTCGATTTATTGCCCTATACAGTATATATTAAAAGTCATAGTTTATCATTGATAGCGTATATCCTCTTACTTTTTAAAATTGCCACAGTAGCCTATTAGTCAGAACATACATCTCCAGATATAATGTAAAGAGAAGAGAAGGAAGGAGATATGCCCAGTGGCCTAACTAGTTTTGCTGTGCCCTGGATCGATTCATTCCATTGGTGATCGATTTGCTCATACCCTCCTGCCCCACGCATTTCAGCTGCTGCGTTATATATATATATATATATATATATATATATATATATATATATATATATATATATATATATATAAGGTTTGTCCGGAAAGTAATAGGACTAAGTCGATTTAAAAAAAATTATTGAGCCAATCGTTACAATTCTTTGAAAACTTTCAAAATAGGCTCCTTCTGCGTCGATGCAGCGCTGCCAGCGCGATTTCCAAGCATTGAAGACGTCACGGAAGTCATTCTCCGGAATAGCCTTGAGAGCCGCGGTGTAAGCTGCTTGGATCCCCTCTGTCGTCTCAAAATGCTTGCCTTTCATCGGGCGTTTCAGGTGAGGAATCAAAAAGAAGTCAGGGGGCCACATCTGGGCTGTAGGGCGGCTGCGGAAGCGTTGGGTTGCCGGCCTTGGTCAGGTAGCTATTCACAAGAAAGACGGTGTGAGCCGGAGCGTTGTCGTGGTGCAGCTTCCAGTCACCTCCGATGTCTGGTCGGACCCGATTGACCCTTTGTTTGAGTCTCTTGAGCACTTCCACGTAAAACTTGGCGTTGACGGTTTGTCCAGGAGGAACAAATTCATATGGGAAGAAGCCTTTGATGTCAAAAAAGACAATGAGCATCGTTTTCACTTTGGATTTGCTCTTTTTGAGCGAGGAGACGCCGGCGTGTGCCACTCGGAAGATTGCCTCTTTGTCTCGGGATCATACTCAAAGATCCATGATTCGTCACCTGTGATTACTTTTTTCAAAAATTGGGGGTCACTTTCACATATGTTCAAATTTTCTTGGCACAATTCCACTCGCCGCAATTTCTGGTCGTCAGTGAGCACTTTTTGGACAATCTTCGCGCACACTTTCCGCATGTTCAAATGCTCCGTCACAATTTCATGAACCACAGTTATTGGTAAAGGAGGTGGGCGGATAAGGGCCATTTTTCGCCCATCAGACAACGGAAAAATGAAGTGTCCGATTCCGACAAGTTTGCAATGTATTTGTATACTAGAAGATCTGTTGCATATGTAAAAATAATAGATAAGTGATAAAGAAAATAGTAAGTCATAGAAATGAGTGCCCAAAAAGAGTTGGTTTCAGAGTTTTGCGACATTTTGGTAATGTTTGCTCTCTTTGATGGAGGCTTATACGAAGAAGGAGTCGATGAACCAAAATAAATCTGACTCGTCATAATATAACGCTGTGTAGCCTTTGATATGAGTACTAACTGATTTTGGTTCAGTGTATCCTTCTACCTATTAGAGAACAAAATGTATTGCGCGAGAGTATAGAGCGATGAATACCGTTTATACGCTGTAATGTACGAGTTCAACTGGAGACTCCAGCTCTGATGTTAGTTACCGATTGTGACTGAAAATACATGCTCAGCATGTCAATAAAATATATAAAAAATGTATTGTTTGCGCGGATATGTGTGTAGGGCAGCAAAAATAGAGACAACACGTTATGGAGTATTGAGAAGGCGTGTCATTTCTGAAAATGGTATGAGTAAAAGTGCGAGCAGGAAAACCAGTCGCAGAATGGCATGAAATTGTGCAATAGATATATATATCGAAGAATCATACATACCACGCGTCAATGAAGTACTGATGGGAAGTCATTGATACGTTATATTGCAATACTGAGGGAAAGATTAAAAACAACGACCAACAATAGCTACCTGATGTATCCGATCCTTACACTCACGAGCACTTAAGTGACAAAGGTATGTACTCTCTGTACATACATCATGACGATGCTTCTGTTCTCCGAGTTCAGTGGTACTGTCAATGTAAAGTAGGCGCACGGGTCGTCGGATGTTGTGGGCATGTTGCTTCCGTACTATGGCTTCTGGCTTACTGGCGCCACAATTCCACCGCAGTTAAGAAACCAAGTCTAGAATATACTCATACACTACAAGACGCCGCCGCTGCACGATGGTCCAGTGGCGATTCGGATGACGACAGCAAGCACGATGCCTAATCTGCAAACTAGCTACAAGTGTCTCCAGCTGTCTGATTATTATCTATGCCTGATTATTTCCGATGTAACATATTGATCTCATAGTCGTAGTAGACTTCATTCTTCTTATTCTTGCCGTTAGTGTTCTATTTACTATTGCTTTCTCGGATTCCAACTCATGACATTAGTGTTTACGTTTCTTCATTAACACACGACTTACGTCTTTGTTTATTTATTTTTTACCTCTCACTTATAGCGCTTTCCGTCAAAATATATTTGTTTTCTTATTTTTATGAGGTATACTATTGGAAACCATGCATTTCACATCTCGGGCCTGATGGGCGAAAAATGGCCCTTATCAGCCCACCTCCTTTAACATCTGGGCAATTAAACGAATACTTAGTCTACGGTCTGAGTTCAAAACTTCGCGCACACGAGTCACATTGTCGGTGTTTGTCGAAGTCGATGGTTTTCCAGCACGGTCTTCATCGGCGACCTCTTGCCGGCCCTCCGAAAAGGCCTTGTGCCACCGAAACACACCACTTCTTGCTAAAGCATCATCTGGGTAAGCCTGCTTGATCATATCAAACGTCTCTGTCGCAGATTTACCGACTCTAACACAGAATTTAATCGCGTACCTCTGCTCTAACGAACGCTGCATTTTCGGCTTGCACCACTCACAGAAACACGTCGCGCGAAAAAGCCTGTCCTGACTCTCCGAGACAACTGACCAGCCGATCGTTCGTTAGCTAGGAACGCCTTCTACTGGATTCAGTCGGTGCGCGCACGCTCCGAAGTACAGTCATGGCGAAATAAAATCAGGCCTATTACTTCCCGGACAAACCCTATATATATATATATATATATATATATATATATATATATATATATATATATATACTAACAGTATACAAAGTTATTTTTATTAAGAAATCTAAGTTTTTACATATCTTTTTCCTAAGTTATCACTACATACTTAACTCGTAACTACTATCGTGGGGGATCAAATTTGACCTCCGCAAACACATTTCTAGCTGTGGACAATATATATATATATTGTTTCACTGAGGCTTCAGTCGTCTATTCTCAGTTGACCTTGCTAGGGGGCCGGCGTGGCTCAGTGATAGAGTATTCATCTCTGGTGCATGGGGTCCTGGGTTTGATCCCAGCCCGCGCAAAGTGAACCTTGTGCTGGATAAACACTGTGTGCGTGGGTTTTCTCGGGGTTCTCCAGTTTCGTCCCACTTTCTTCATTCCACCATTCCATTCATTTCTCATTATCGCCGCCTCCTTTACCCTAGCCGGCATAATCGTGGGTCGTAAAACTTAACGGTTGCATTTTTTCAGTTGATCTTGAGATTTCGTAGCGACTTGTTGTTCGTGTCCATACACTTTGTTGTTTCGATAGTTTCGGACCTCTGGGGTCGAAATTTTCCCCAGGATAGTACTTGCGCTATACGTTTCCTGCATTACATTTTTTCTGTGGTTTTCTTGGGGAGTGTTATGGAGATGTGTGCAGAACTCGGAACTGGCAGATTTTGCAGAAAGTGGTTCCTTGCAATTTTCTATAGAATACTGGACGTTGCATGCTTAAATAGCCTTGTTTTTTTTTTTACCATCTTTCCAACGAACCAAGAAGACTTCAGAGACGAGACTTCATGAGGAGTATTACGATGACTCTCGCTCAAGATCACCTAAAAGTAAGGGGCGAATGCGGGACACTTTCTCGTAGGCTTCCGCAGTCATTGTTACGACTAACTGATAGGAACATCAATGAAGACTGTCCGCAAACAGATTCTCCATCTAAAAGGAGGAGATGTGCTATTTGTCCTCGAATTGATGACATAAAACGTTCTTGGATTTGTTCTATGTGCAACCGAAATGTGCATAAGGGTCAATCAAGAAATTTCACTATATGTACTGACTGTCAGTAGAAGAACTAAAGTGTCTATATTTGTTCTGTGTCTAATGGATATGTGATTAGGACACATTTAGGGGTCGTCCACATATTACGTAACGCGGCAAGAAGGGAAGGGGGTTCGGCCTTGCGTTATGAAGAGTGATAAGGGGGAGGAGGGGCTTTAGGTCTTCGCTACGTAACAGTTTTTTCTGCTGTATTTTTTATTTTTATTCTCAGATTTATATGCAATCTTTTAAACAAATAATTTTATTCAGTCTTTTCTTTTTTTATAAGTTAGCTAGAATACCCGTTTTTCATACGGGGAGAATACGTTTCATTTTGGATATATAGGGCACCAAAACTGTCACCATCAACTTAGGGACTCCAAAAACTATGGATTCGACACAAATATCAGTCATATTCGATCACTATTATATATGTCCCCTTCCCCAAGTTGCATGGCCAAATTTTAATCTAAACGGCATCGAAAGTATTACTGTTCATCTCGGCGACCCCTAACACCATGGTCTCGACTCTAATATCAGTCATTTTCGAACATTTTGTATATGTCATCCTCCACTTTACCCAAGTTGCGGGGTGAATTTGGATTTAAACTGCATCGAAAGAGTCACTGTTTATCTCAGCGACCCCGAAATCTATGCATTTGACACTAACATTGTTCATTTTCAATCATTTTTTATATATTCCCCCTCCCCCAAGTTGCACCTTCAAAGTAAAATGATAAAAAATATCCCAGGTCAGAACTTCATCTATGTTGAAAATTTGAACGAGATCGGTCGGATGGTTAAGAGTTATTAAGTTACAAACATAGTCACTTTCATTTATATATATATATATATATATATATATATATATATATATATATATACACGAGGGTTGGAACTTAAATAGTGGCAACACTGCTGTGGAGACACTATGCAATGAAATGTACTAGTGGCGCTGATAGCGCACGTTGTTGGCATATCTACCTAACCTCCGAGCAAATAGACTCGCCCGTCCCACGTCACTGGCAGGCGCACAAGCGAGGGAAGCACAAATCACTTGTGAGCAAGCGGTCTAACGTAAAGGTGTCAAATTCGCTAGTGGACAGTGGACAGTGATCCACGCCTGACGATTAGTGAGCTCGCCCACGAAACCGGATTAGCGCGTAAGACTGTGCTTCGCATTCTGAAGGAAGCCTGGGCATGCGTAAAACTGCATTACAATGGGTTCCGCATGAGTTGATGGAAATGCAAAAATGGATGCGTTACGACGCTGCTCAGACGCACTTGGAGCGGTATGAGCGCGAAGGCGAGGCTTTCTTACGCCGTATCGTAACACTGGATGAGACATGGGCCAGATCTTACGAGCCAACACTGAAACGCCAATCCAACGAATGGCGTCATTATGGGTCGCCGCGAAAGTCGAAAGTGCGTCAGAGCCCCAGTATGGTGAAAGTTATGGTGTGTTATCCTAACGCATTACGTTCCTCCAGGGCTGACCGTCAATGCCCTAATCCGGTTTCTTGGGCGAGCTCACGAATCTTCAGGCGTCGATCACTGTCCACTAACGCGGCAACAGCTTGCACTTCTTTTTCAGAGACGCTAGGACGACCTGCCCGATGCATGTCCGCCACAGTTTGCCGACCTTCGTTAAAGGTTTTTACCCACCGTGCCACTGTTCTGTACGGCAATGCCGATTCCCCACACGCCTCTTGAAGCCCTTGATGACACTGTCGTGCTGTACGACCTTTATCACATTCAATCTTGATCCAACTCCGTTGTTCCTGTTTCGAAAACATAGTGACACCTTTACGTTAGACCGCTCGCTCACAAGGATTTGTGCTTCCCTCGCTTGTGAGCCTGCCGGTGACGTGGGACGGGCGAGTCTACTTGCTCAGAGGTTAGGTAGGTATGTTAACAACATGCGCTATCAGCGCCACTAGTACATTTCATTGCATAGTGTCTCCACAGCAGTGTTGCCACTATTTAAGTTCCAACCCTCGTATCTATATATACCGATATGGATAAATAAATATGCCTATTGTTTTGGAAAATTGCGAACTATAGCCTATATAAATTGAATCATACAGAAGAGATTCGAAGACGCACTAGACACCAGCGTAAATGGTGGCGAATACTGCATGTATTACAATACAATAAAACTCCGTTTTGTGGCTATCGCAGCATTGGATTTAGGGAACACGCTTTTCCGGAGTTAGTTGTTAGTGATCGTAACCACCGCCTGAAAATGCCCTCATGTTCCCACTAGTATTGCTATTTCTGAGAATGTTATCTGAAACCTTTGATTTGAATCATTACTCACTCTATTCTTCTAAGGGGTTTTGCATGGGAAACAGAAGAAATTCTTTTTCGTGAAATTATATTTTCCGCGATGGAACGATCCAGGATTTGTAGATCAAAATAAGATATTAAAAAACCTAATTCGTCGGATATTATCTCGTACTAAATTTTTGATTTTTGAATTTGAATATTTCTGAAGAAATTGAGTTTATTCGCATTCTCGCACTGATTTAGGACAAGAAGAATATGAAAAGAGGTAAACTGAAGTCCGAAGTCCAAAAAAGATGCTCGAGAGCTTCTTCACAAACGAGATGTCCCTGCTTCTTCACATGCGCAGCCACTTTGAATCTGTGGTCGACGAAGAAGGCAACTTTGCATCGTCGAAACTGGCGAATTTCAAATGCATGAAGCATCCTGGATCCCTGAAAAAGAGATCGATGTTAGTTCTTCAGATCCTGTTCCACCTTCATCTTCCTTGTCAGTACGAGGGTCACTACGAAAGTTTTCAGATGTGAAACAACTTACTTAAAATCAATTTAATACTTACATTTTCTCAAAGTATTCACCATTACACTGTACACACTTTTGCATCCTCAAAAGCCACTTTTGGAAGCAGTGTTGCCAGCCTTTTTCTTCAAGTGTTGAAAGTTCGTTCTCGTAAGCCACTACAGCTTCTTCAGGGCTGCAAAATCTCTTCCCACGCGTGCGATCTTTGATCCCGGGGAACAGAAAAAAATCACACGGGGCCAGGTCAGGGCTATACGGCGAAAGAGACATAAGTTTGACCTCCCTAGATTCTAAAAACTGAATTGTGATATTGACCGTGTGTGCGGACGCATTGTCATGATGAAGCACGATCCCACGCAATCCAGTTCTTGGACGCCGTTCCCGAAGCTTCTGGAACACTTTTGTTAGGCAAACAGTAGTGTACCATTGACAGTAACAGTAACAGTCCTTTGTTCTTCAAGTGGAACAGTAGCAACATGGCCAGATTTGGAGAAGAAAGTTGCGACCATCTTCTTCCCCACACTTCGCGGTCGCTTCACTTTTGTGGGTGGATTTTCGTCTGGAAAGATCCAAACTGTAGACTGGCGTTTTATTTTCAGAGTCAAATTGATATATCCAAGTCTGATCACCAGTAACAATGTCAGAGACGCGTCGAGAATTGCCTCCATCAAATCTTGCAAGCATTTCTTCACACCATTACACACGCATGCACTTCTGCTGTTCAGTCAAAGTGTGAGCCACCCAACGAGAAGAAACCTTCATGAACCGAAGATG
Organism: Thermobia domestica; assembly: GCF_964235325.1. Classification (NCBI taxonomy): domain Eukaryota; kingdom Metazoa; phylum Arthropoda; class Insecta; order Zygentoma; family Lepismatidae; genus Thermobia; species Thermobia domestica. Next base: position 118,620,747 of record NC_137463.1, on the reverse strand, counting down.
AACATGAAGAATTTTTGTTACTGCTGGCGATCCAATGTTCACTGTAGATTCAATGTCCTTGAAAGTTGCTCGAGGATTTTCTCGAATCATTTGTTCCACAGCGGCAATGTTTTCATCTGACACAGCTTTTGCAGGACGTCCAGCTCTCTCTCCATCTTTAAGCGATGTCTGGTCTCTTTTGAATTCACCAAACCACCGAAAAATTGTAGCACGGGAATTAGCAAGGTCCCCAAATGCACCCTGCAAACGGTCAAGGCTTTGTGTCTCGTTCAAACCACTTTTGAAATCGTAAAGGATCATTCCCCGAAAAGGTTCTCTTTCGAGCTCCATTCTAGACAGCCGAATACTGCTCACATCAACAAACAAGTGAAGGCGATACGCCGTTGAAACCTGCTTCGCTTCTTTGCTCTGGATACTACTACCGAACGCAATTGTTGGAATTCAAATACTGTGCCACAACAATGCGTATCTCAAAACTTTCGTAGTGACCCTCGTTGTCATCATCTGACCGAAAAGGATAGGTGTGATTTCCTTGGGAAACGACAGTATGCAGTTTTGAAGAATTAGGACTGTTAATTAAGCAATCTTATGGGGGTTAAAATATTATTACCATCCTACCATTTTCTAATACGTACCGGTACTTTGATTTATTAGTGAAAAATACTACAAATATATTCAGAAAAAGAGCATTTTGTAATAAAATTTCTGCTATTAAAAATAGTTTTTATTATAATAACTCCCAAAATAAGGAAAATTGGTAAGAAAACAAAAATCCAGAAGTGTTACGTAACGAACGGGGGAGGGGTTCAGCCTTGCATTACGAAGTGTGACAAGGGGGAGGGAGAGGATAAAAATTGGTCAAAAGTAGCGTTACGTAATATGTGGACGGCCCCTTAAGACTAATCATTGTGTGTATTGGTAGGTAGCCAAGCAGGTAGCTGTAGCCAGCCCAAAAATATGAGGGGGCGGTAGAAGTTAGGGGACCGATCCAACCATATTATAGTTCATCATTATAGTATAGCAGTTCATTTGCAAGCCTACCGTGAATATTTTAGGGGGCATACGCAGGGTGGGTCCTGGGGGTCCGCGCCCCGAAATCCCGACTTTTAAAAAATGTAATCTACTTTTAGGGGCAATTTTAGAAATTCTCATATAATTTAGCCTCAAATTATATTTGGACCCCTCCAAAACGCTTTACGCCCCTCCCGAAATAAATTTCTGGGTACGTCCCTGTTAGGGGGAACAGTAAAACTTTAGGGGGGCCCGGCACCCGAGTTCCCCTGTGGATACGGGCCTGCAGCCAAGCAACTAATCAAACACAAAATCATCAATTGTCAGCTTTTTGAATGACAAGTTACATTTTCTCAGCACTAATAATTGAATGCTTTTTTACATAAAAATAAGTTTATTTTCATACTTTATTTTCGGATAACAAAAAACTTTATTTCATTTAAGTATGTTCCTTCGCTTCGTAATAATCTATTACCAAAAGACCATTAGTCAAAAAAATATTTTGAAAATATCTTTTGTCCCCAAAACTAGTTAAGTCCATTAAAGTATAGCACTAGTAAACGGTCCACAGTCAACTGCCAATGGTAATTTCAAAACAAATAATGGTGTTAAATCTGACCCCACGATAGTACTTATGCAGTATAAAAATAAGGATATTAGTAAAGAGTTAATATGAATTATGTTAATAGGAAATTAAATTAAAAATAGTTTACTCTACATAATCTAATTTAAGAAAAATAATGATAATAATAAAATAAAATAGTGCAATAATAAAAAGATGGTAATAAAAAGTTTTTTATTGTAATCCTGGATTCTCTCGTGTTGAACAACATGGCTTTCCTCAATGCAGCCTCCAGAAGGGCGATAAATACGTATTATGAAGCACTCCAGTTCACATTTGGGCCGCGGTGGCTCAGTGGTAGAGCGTTCACCTCTGGTGCTAGGGGTCTGGGGTTCAAAGCCTGCTCCCGCCAAGTGAACTTTGTGGTGGACAAACACCGTGTGCGTGGGTTTTCTCGGGGTTCTCCCGTTTCCTCCCACTTTCTTCATTCCACCATTTCATTCATTACTCATCATCACCGTCTCCTTTAGCCTAACCGGCATAACCGTGGGACGTAAAACTCAAGAATTTCATTTCCAGTTCACATTTTTGGTTAGCCAACCACATATCAAGAAAAGTCTCAAATTTATTTTTCAGACCTGCCCCCTCCCCCCCTCAAATCTTCCTGGATCTGTCCGTGATATCGGTTGTTGCCAATTAACTGATAATAGTCATAGCGTACCTTTTGAAATGTTTTCAAACGCTCTTTGCATAAGGAACAGTTTTCCGTATTCTTTATTTTTTCCTTTCTTTTTTCTCGCCCTTTTACTGTGCTAGAAAGGGACTCCTTGAGCAGTGTTTGGCACACGACCCACTCGGGAGAGTAATGCTCCCAGAAGTACGTTTTTTTCGCGTGCTACTCTAGTCAGCTGTTCTAAACGCTATCCTAGCCAGTTGTTTTAAGTTGGTCACAAAATTTATATCATGGAGTACAAGGGGAACAAAACGAGCCCTATATCATGGAGTACAAGGGGAACAAAACGAGCCCTAACCCGTTCCTACTACTACTACTACTTATCTGCACAAAAGTAAGTAAATCACTTTTTTAAATATTATTTTCATATTATTTTAATTTAAAAAGTGTTATAAAAATATTTTAAAAATGTAAAAAAAAAAAATTCCTCGAGCCGGGTTTGGACTCACGCCAAAAGGGACTTTCATTAATAGCATATAACGCTAGCCCACTCGGCCACGAAGACCGACAACAACAAATATTTGACTTCTGCTATTTAAATGCAACGTGGCAAGAAATTGATAACACCAACCAATCAAAACTGTGTTTCTCGTTCCTACTTCCGAGAGCATTACTCCCCTGAGCTAGTCCTTTTGGCACAAGCTATGTGCGAGCAGCTCTGAAGTTGAATGTTTTCAAGGCCAAGGCCACCAACACATTTTGATAAGTACACTGTCGCGTGATTCACCCTTAGGGAGTGAGTATGCCACAGCAGTTGCATTGTGTGTTTCCGTATGATACTGAGATATTTCTTTGGCAGGAAAATAGTTTTGTATGGAACCAAAGACGACTGAATATAAAAACATTTAAAAGGTATACTAAGCCTGCAAGACTTACATGGCGGGCTTTACTTTGATGAATAAGGACAACCACTACCACAGTGCATGTTGTGGCACGAAAGTTGTAGTCTACGTGTCTGCCATGAGTTGGTCAGCTGTGTTTGCACACATCAGGCTTGACTTTCGTTTGTTGAGTACAGCACCTGAAATCCATTCATAATTCGATATGAAGGTTTCAACAAGTGACAGTTCTTGTGGATTGTTAATATGTTTTAGCTACTAAATGAGTGTCTTCATTATTCGATTTAAAAAGAACAAATAACGCTTTTTACTTTGGGTTTTCTGTTTTGCAAGCCTAGAGGCATTGTAGAACACGTTATGTATGGTTTCATGCCTTTCTGTGTCGAGACATAGGAGGTGATGACGTCAAAACTTTAAAAAATATTTTGTTATGAGGCCGATATTTATTTTTTTTATTTTTTGGCGGATTTACTTTTGCAACTAGAAGATTGAAATTTTGCACAAACATGCAGTCCACCGGACAAAATTTATCAGATTTTTCAGGTGATCTCTGCGTTAACACTGGGGGTCCATAGGGGCAAAAAGGTAAAAATATTTTTAACCAAAAAAATCTCTTTTTTTCGCGATTTTCACGCCTTAGATACACGATGGAGACATGTGAATGGTATCGTTTGAAAGCCAGTTCTGAAGAGAATTTTGTACGATCCACGATTCTAGGATAAATAGGGATGTCTCAAGGAAACTTCTACACAAGATCCTGTTTTATACGGGAATCTGGGGTAAACACGTTACCATTACACCACCGATTGCTTTAGACAAACTTTGTTTAACAAATGGTGTAGTGTTTCTTTCTAAGAACGACAACACGAAAAGTTCATACTGCAGATCAATGATGTTTTGGAATGTCCTGGTAATTCCCTTGCCCTTTCCCAACCAACATTCGTAAATCGTCTCTATCATGATACAGGTGTTTGCTTTCATATTCTTACGTAATGCTTGTCCAGTATGATAAGTCGATTCTTCACAATCACATTGTAAAAATATTAACTTTGACGTGAATAAGATTTGAACCTATGTTAGATAGCTGTATTATGCATAAAGCCACTGCGTTACCCGAACACTTTCATGCCACCTGAAATTAGAAGCCAAATATTACTTACTTTAGGTGTGATCTTTGGAACGAATCAAAGTGCACAACGAAATTGATTTATTCGACGTTCTAGAGAGAAATTAGTGCCCACTAATAAATGGAGGAAATGCATACAATCCAGGAAAAATTACAGAAATAAAACATATTTTCAGTAATTTCGTCGTGCAAGTTCAAAAGTACGGGAATAATAATAATAATAATAATAATAATAATAATAATAATAATAATAATAATAATAATAATAGTAATAATAATAATAATAATAATAATAATAATAATAATAATAATAATAAATGTGTACATTCACACTATAGTAGTCTATTATTATTATTATTATTATTATTATTATTATTATTATTAGCATCAATTACCCGCTTCATTGGGTTAAATTGAGAAAAAATATTAATATGGTCCGTTACTCAGTCACTGTTTCGTGTTACTAAAGCCCTCTTTGATATCGGCCATTTTCGTTTTGTTTTTTATATCCTCTCCCATCCCTATGTTGTGGGGCACGGCATCTGCAGTGTCATTGTTGATCTCAGCGAGCCGGAAAACTGTGAATTTGACACTGATATTGGTTATTTCGATCATTTTTATGTCTCTCCCTCCTCCCACTAGAGAGACTGAATTTGGGTTTAAACAGCATCAGATGTGTCACTATTAACAGCGAATCCAAAAATTACAGATACACCACTTATACCAGTAATTTTTCGTTCTTTGTTAAATGTCGCTCCTCCTCATTATCTCTTTAGTTCCAACATCCAAGTGATATGACAGAAACCATCTCAGGTTCGAACTTCATCTAGGTTGAAAATTTGATCGTGATGGTTCATTTGTTTCGCGAGTTATCAACTTTTATTTATACTTCTCACTCTTCTCAACCCTAAGCTATATCGTCAAAGTAAATAGATTAATGCTAAGGCCCGAACCTGATCTGTGTTGAAAATTTAATTGAGTGATGAAGTCACAAAGACAGCCACTTTCATTTTCAGTTTTTTTTACATGTACCTCCCTCTCACCGGCCCCTACGTTGCACCATCAAACTGAAATGACAAAAGTAGTCCCAGATCCGAACCTTATCTATGTTGAAAGCTTTATAGAGATCAGTTGGGTGGTTCAAGAGATTAGGAGCCACACACATAGTTACTTTCAATTTTATAATATAGGTTATTATTATTATTATTATTATTATTATTATTATTATTATTATTATTATTATTATTATTATTATTATTATTATTATTATTATTATTTGCTTACTTTTGAACTTGCACGGATAAATTACTGCAAAATATGTTTTAATTTCACATTCTTTCCTCGATTGTAAGTTTTTTTTTATTAGTGGGCACTTATTTCTCTCTAGGCCGTCGAAAAAATCAATTTTGTTGTGCACTTTGTTGCAAATAAGGTTACAGGAAGAAGGGCTATTCGTTCCAAAGATCAGGGCTAAAGAAAGTAATATTCGGCTTGAAATTTTAGATGGCCCATCCAGAAAGTGATACCCGTTTGCGCCGCTTGAAGCGCTGACGACTCGGACAGCCGCTGGGCAAGGTCATAACGCGTCAGTGGCTTGTCTGCCTGATCTGTGCGAGGTTGCGTGATGCTAGCAGTGCCTGTGTTGTGTCTGTGCACATTTATAATGATTAAACGAATTGATAACCCCGCCAGTTGTGAAGTGAGGGCCGTGATTAAATTTCTTAATGAACGAAACGTTCGACCTTGTGAAATTCATCCCCAATTAAAGGAGGTGTATGGAGACAATGCGATGGACGAGTCGTCTGTTCGGCGCTGGTGTCGCAACTTCAACCTGGGGAGGGGGAGTACACACGACGAGGAGCGTTCAGGGAGACCATCTGTCATTACAGACGAACTACTGAGGTCAATAGACGAATGAGTGAGGAACGATCGGCGCGTCACAATTGATGAACTCTGTGAACATTTTCCTAATGTGTCTCGACTTTCTGGCGGGAAAAAGATTTGACAGTGATGACGCACTTAAACGAGGCGTGACTACGTATCTCAATACACTGGTGGCGGAGGACTATGACCCTGGAATACAAAAATTCGTCACACGGTATGACAAATGACTAAATTTGCTTGGTGATTATGTGGAGAAGTAGTGTAAAGTATGCTCTTTCCAATAAAAATGTGTATATTTGTTAATATGTACTGCTGTGTCTTTATTGCACAAACGGGTACCAATTTCCGGATGACCCTCGTAGCATAGTGATTGTGAAGAATCGACTTATCATACTGGACAAGCAATACTAACAATGTGAAAGCAAACACCTGTATCATGATAGAGACGATTTACGAATGTTGGATGGGAAAGAGGACAGAAATTACCAGGACATTCCAAAGACATCATTGATCTGCAGTATGCAATTTTCGTGTTATCGTTCTCAGAAAGAAACACTACACCATTAAACAAAGTTTGGCTAAAGCAATCGGTGATGTAGTGGTAACGTGTCAGACTTCCAAATGAAAAATCTTGGTTCGATACTCCATCAGGTAGTATGATTTTTTCGCATAAAATAATGGCTGCAAAAAGAGACTCATCTTCTGATGGAGAACTTACAAGGCATCACTAGCGATAGTTCGAGTAAATAGTGTGTGCGTTCTACATCATACACTGCAATAGTAAGTATGCTTCATATTTATATTCGTCCCGTCCCTCTCTCTTTCTTGACGTTTCCCTATCTTTCTTTGCATCTTTCACTTTTCTAGCTCTCTCCCTCTCACACATACATGCAGTTCATATTCCAAAGTTAAAACGGAGCAGAAGCCTAGTCCGGGGAATCTAATTAACTGTTAACTTCGGCGACGTGTTTTTCGTGCTCTGGGGATAACATCAACGGCCCTAGTCATCTCTGACAGAAATACTGTTTAAACGCAAGAAAATAAGTAAAATCTCTTTTTATCCTCTGGGTTACCGAATCTCAGTCGAATTACCGGTTCACTACGGATTTAAATTCCTCGATCCAGTGGTGGTCTATAACCTAACCAACATCATACGACTGACACGATGATGCGTATGAGCTCTTAGCGTGTTATTTCTCTCTGTACAAATTACGTTATATTCGGAAGAGATGAAGTCAATGCTGGATGTTCGGAACAGAAAACTCTTCGGAAAAGACTAGTAAATGGTACCTCTCTGGTTATTTGAAAATAAAATTTCATTTTACTAGTTCGACACAATATTTGTTCCCGTCCTATGATTCAATGTGTTTTATTCACGTTGAAATTTGAAAGATGCTACATCTATGAGAAACATGAACTTTTCCTTTCCAACATTTGTAGCTTTCCATTACGATACAGTTTGGACTTTTAATATAGGTTATATCTGATAGATATTTAGCAATAACATAGCACTCTTCAATTTTCTCTTTTTTCTTTCTTTCTCTTTTCTTTTCGTTTCGTTTTTTTCGTTCAGTTCGCATTAGTAGTCTGAAATGGAAGATATGACCAACGCTGTCTACTGGGTATATTAGAATTTATTTTGGATCATTACGTCCAACGAACACTACCGAATTTGCAATCGAACCACGCGGAAACAAAGCATGTGTGTTAAACCTTTGATATTATCCTAGATGTGTCTCGGAGATCTACAGTTCTACTTGAAATTGAGTATGCTATCCATTATGAAAGTAACATAATAAATATTTAAAGGGTCGTCTGTATATTCGAATAGTTCTGAAAAACTATGTAAAAACAAACATTATTTCTAAATTACTGTTGGATTTCTGGAAACGGAACTTTATAATGTTAGGTTATTTTCTTACTACGTTTGAATTCCACAGTTTTATCTGTTCTCCCGTTACTTTTTCTTCTTCTCCTCTCCTTTCCTCTTCTCTCTCTCTCTCTCTCTCTGCTCATTTCTGAATCTCTGTGTAATAGACATTCATTGGTTTCAATTTTTCATTGTGGGTGTTTCAGTTTCTCCCTACATCAACCTATGAATCTTGTTTCGTCTCTTTTTTGTTATTTCTTTTTATCTATACTAATACATGTATAGTTTGAAATAAAAATTGCGCTCATGTTGTTAGCTAATTTTAGTATGGAAGAGAAGAAAGGAGGTGAGAGAGGGGTCTCTTTACCTGACAAGACTATGTGATAAGAAGATGTATATTTGGTGGCCTAACTGCTAGCTGTCGCAATTTTTTGATGCGGAGTTTACCATTTAAAAGGCTGCTGTATTGTGATAAAACGAAAAAATGAAATGAAATCTTTGAGTTTTACGTCCCACAGTTATGCCGGTTAGACTAGAGGAGACGGTGAGTATGAGAAATGAATGAAATTGTGGAATGAAGAAAGTGGGAGGAAACGGGGGAACCCCGAGAAAACCCAAGCACACGGTGTTTGTCCACCACAAAGTTCACTTGACGGGGGCTGGGATCGAACCCGAGACCCCAAGCACCAGAGGTGAACGCTCTACCACTGAGCCACCGCGGCCCCTGTGATAAAACGAGACCTGAAGTATGATCATACGATAAATAGGGATGATGCTGATGTCGCTTTAATGAATGTCTGTAATTTACCTTTAAACATCGGACACCCTGTAAAACAGAGCATACTCTGTCCCAAACAGATGATGTGTCACAAACGAGTTCGCATTCTCATTTGTAGGAATATTAAGGTATAAGTTAGTCTAAAAACATAACCTTTTATATTTAATAATATTGTGTGATATGCAATATGGCGGAATTCAAGATCGGTTCGAAGGTGACCCCGCTCAATGCAATAATGCCAATTGTAACATTTTTTGCCTCCATCCCCGCACGTCGTTATTATTGTTCTGTCCCAATACTTTTGACTAACCCTGTATACAGCTCCACATGTGTCTTCTGACTGCAAAATTAAACTAATCGCTTTCACAGAATATTTTTCATACTATACTTTGATCCAGGACTAGAAATCGAATTTTAGAACTAAGGGGAAAATGAATAATATATAAAGTAACGAGAATACAAACTCCGAAAGACGGGACTGCAACCTTACTTTAATGGAGAATGACTTAAGTAATAGCATTTGTTGCAGAACAATCAACAACCAAACAAAACTTATATCACGATTCAAATTTCCTATTTGCTACTAATAACTACAGATATTTTTCCTTCTTTTGCACAAAACCATCAACTTACCAAAGGGACAATATACACTTGTGCATGCTCGATTTCCTCTCGTGCTTTGATCTCAGTCTTTTTAGCCGTGGAACCGGGCCCTTTTGACGCGGGGCCTTTTTCAGTCGGGACTATTTTACGCGTGGCACTTTCGACTCGAACGGTATTGGTGCGGGGCCGTTTTGACTCCGGACCTTTTGACCAGGGCACTTTTCAAACAGCGCCCTTTTGACGCGAGCTCATTTGTCGCCGACTCCTTACCCGGGCTCTTTCTACCCGGGGCCGTTTTGACTTGGACCCTTTTGACTCGGCCCCTTTGGTCGCCGAGCCCTTTAGACGCGGGACCGTTTTTAACTAGGGCAGTTTTGTCATGGGGCCCTTTCGCCCGGGGCTCTTTTGACTCGGGCATTTCGGTCCTCGCCCTTCTGGCATAGAATATATATTCACCAGCTGAAATGCGGTGGGCAGGGGGAAGTTATGAGTAAATAGATGATCAACGATCCAGGGCTCAGTAAAAATACTTACGTAAGTGGTCATATATCTTTCTTTCTCCTGATTTCCACTCTTGATCTCAGGCTCTTTAGCCGTGGAATTGTATTTACCGGGCCTTTTATCAAGAGGCCTTTTGACGCGGGGCCTCTTTTGACTCGGGGCATTTTGTAGCGTGGCCCTTTCGACTCGGGAACTTTTGACACGGGACAGCCTTCACCCGTGCCCTTTTGATGCGGTGTCCTTTTACACCGGGCATTTTTAGATAGGACCCTTTTGTCGCGACGACCTTTTGACTTAGGCACTTTTGACAGCGGGGCCCTTTTGATTTGGACCCTTTTGTCACCGGTCCCTTTTGACCGGGTCGACAATCACAGTCCGCCGCAAATTACATGACATGAACTTACGGGGTCGTGTTGCACGGGCCAAACAGCTCATCAGGGACCATAACGCTTTCGCACGCCGCAAATGATGCCGCGACCATGTAACTTGGACCGTTCAGGACTGGAAACGTATGATATGGTCGGATGAGTCATCCTTCACCCTATTCCCAACCACGGGCCATGTTTATGTGTGGAGAACGCCCAAAGAAGCTTATGATCTGCAGTGTCTCCGCCCAACTGTGAAACATGGCGACGACTCGGTGATGGTGTGGGCCGCCATATCATCGTTTTCATTGGGTCCTGTGGTCATACTTAGTGGGTGAATCACTGCCAACGATTATGTCGCAATTTTAGGAGACCACTTCCATCCTATTTTCCAGATGTTGTTCCCGGACAATGACGCCATCTTCCAGGATGATAATGCACCCATTCACACAGCTGGCGTTGTTGCAGCGTGGTATGAGGAACATCGGGATGAAGTTCAACAGCTCCCCTGGCCCGCCCAATCCCCAGATCTCAACATAATTGAACATTTGTGGTCCGTCTTGGAAACACGACTCCCGCAACGATTTCCACCTCCATCCTCTCTCACAGAACTGGCCGATGCCCTGCACGAGGAAGGGTGTAAAATTCCATTTGCTACCATTCACGACCTCTGTGCCTCCATCCCACGTCGCATCAAGGCTGTTCTGAAGGTGAAAGGTGGCCCGACACCATATTATATATATCGGGCAATAAATCAAAAAACTCTATATCTTTCTTTTGCTCCCGCCCCCGTTCGAAAAAATCCTGCGGGCGTTAGTGATTATCGTGTTGGTTAATTACTGTATTATATTGTGCTATACATGGAATAGATACTTCTGTGTTTTATTTAATAATAAGAACCTTATTTACATTTATTACAACCCTTGCTTGACGACAGCGAAACATACTCACGTTCAGCATATTCAGTTTCCATTCTGAAATAAGGACAGTGAGACGAATGAAATAATTCACGCATACATTTAGGACTTAGAAAAGTGTTCTGCGAACATGTCGTGTTAAATTCCTGAAGAGTGAAAAGCGCTAGTAGCAGTTGTCAGCAGTTATTAACTTAACATATAAGAGAATAAAATGAAAAACTGAGAATACGAATCTTTTCAGAGATGATAGTGTACTGATGCTTCAAATCTTTTCCTTTGCTCCCTATATCTATGTTATTTCCCTAGTCAAAATAAAAACTGTTCAAAATTAATCACAATTTCTTATGCAACCATCCCTTCCTTGGAGTACTGCGCCGTCACATACCCGTCACGGCGATGTAAAGCCACTTTTGGCGACGAGGATACAAATATATGGAATCCTTACGATTAGTACGGAAATCTGTACGGAGCATACGTTATCCATATAGCCCTACTACATAGTTACTGCCTTTTTCTCATTTAGACATTATATCATGTCGCTGCAGGGTGTCTGACATCTAAGAAACTTCCGTATACTACACATGTATACGTATATTATATACGTCAGCTATATATTTCATACATCCATCTGTATGTGAGATTCTGACCGCCTATGGACAGTTGTTTCTTTCATCATGAGTGACGTCATTGAACAAAGAACAACTGTCGTTTTCTTGCGAGTCGGTTTATGCATATCGTATCATGGCATGGGAGGTCGTAACACCCCTCATTCTATATCTTCTACTTCGTGCTGTTAATACTTTACTACGCAACACGCTCTTATTAGTTTATTATAAGCTTCATATATTTACTAACTACCGAACGATATTTGTAGCCTCGGGCATTAAATTGGTGAATAATAATAATAATAATAATAATAATAATAATAATAATAATAATAATAATAATAATAATAATAATAATAATAATAATAAGATGATGATGATGATGAGTCATTTACTGAACGAGGTTTGTTTACAACTAAAAAGAACAAAGGAAGGAAACAAAAGCCTGAGTAAGTACAACAGTTATTATAACATCAATTAAATATTCCTTTAATTACCGATTACTTTAGTATAACTCCCTTTAAGTTTAATATATTAGTAACATGTTAACGTGACTTATGATTGATGATGAGATAGGTGATAATGGTTGAATAAAGTTTTATGCAACAGGAGAATCCCAAGCACACAGTGTTTGTCCACCAAAAGCTCACTTGACAGTGGCTGAAATTGACCTATGGACCAAACGCGTAAGAGTTGAGCGCTCTATTGGGTCCAAGTGCTTTTCGTGAAACACTGTGAAGGAAGGGAATCAATTTTGTGAAGATAGGCGAATAGCACAGAGAGTTGAGGCACCAAATGTGATGGAGGGGGAGTTACTATCAGTCAACTTCACTTAGTTTTACTATGCATGCAAGTTTATTTTTCAAACCTGCCCGCCTCCTCAAAAATTCCTGGATCCGCCTCCGGTATCGGCTGTTGCCAATTAATTGCTAATAGTCATAGCGTACCTTTTGAAATGATTTCAAACGTTCTTTGCATAAAGTCCGTTCGCACATGCACCCTTTTACTGTGCGCCCTGGAGCAACTGTTCCACTCGCTCCATTGTAGTTACGCCACTGGCCCAGGTCATACTAATATACTAAAAATGTGATATTTGGAAGAAAGATCATTTTAATATGATAGCAAGGAATCAGAAAGGATTTTAAATTAAAATACGAACTCAAATGGGGAAGCGGTAATGGGTGTTCAAATGTTTTACCGAGAGTATTTTAGAAATCCCTTAAGTAAGGGACGTGAAACTCGGCATATCAACTCCTTGTTATAAATGACTGAACACATGCTGCAGCGTTGTCAAAAATTTCGATGTTGAAGAGGGAATGAAGGCCAATTTCTTTAATATTTCAAATTTTGCGATTCTTTGTTTAGAAAAAGGTCAAATGTAAGGATTTTTTTTTTAATTGGAGGTGTGTAATTCTGTATTTGAACTCTTAATTAAAAATAGTGAATATCTGAAAGCCACATAAATGTGAAGAAAAATACAATATATAGATAGACTTCATTCAGGTGATTCAGGTAAACCCATTTGTCATCCAGGCAGAACCCTGTAATGAGAAGGTTCACTATTTGTCCACTAGAGCGCAGTGCTGCATGGGTGGAAATGTCTTTCTTGATGTCAAGAAGTTGATATGTGTAGACAGTAAATAGAAAGATTGGGTTTCAAGATTTTTTTATGACAGCTACATGTTCTTGTACAAGATCTTTTATGGTGTACACGACCTTTTACCCTTGTTGACTTTCTACACCCCACTGGACTTTTTCTTTTGGGGCCACATAAAAACGTTGTGTACAGTAAAACGATCAGAGACATCAATCATTTACGGGAAAGAATCGTTGCGGCGGTTGGGACAGTTACACCTGAAATGTTGGTGAATATGTGGCGAGAAGTGGAATATTGTCTTGACTTGTGCAGGGTCACAAATGGATCCCACGTTGAAGTCTACCAACACTAAACAAAACTTGAAGGAATTCTCTTTCATGATATGTACTCATTGATGTAAGTTTTCATTCATTTCCCAATTAAATTTATACTTAAAACTAGGGAGTTCTTTTTCAAACACCCTGTAGGAGAAATTTGTGAAACAGAAGAAGGAAAGTTTCAAACTGCGGGGATTACATCAGCCAGTTGTCGAATTAAGGTGGAGAGCTCTTTTTTGAGCATCACATGATTGGGAAGGGAGAGAAAGATCTTAAGATACGTGGAATTAAAAATTTAAAAGATTTTCTGCTTCGGACACGTGTTTCGAAGCATGAACATCTTAGCTATCGAACCATGACTTTATCCATTCAACCAAGGAGAACTCTACACAGTAATTCATATACTTTTCCTTTAGCTACGTTGAGAAACTAATAGAATGGAATATTCCAAAAGTTGAGTCGGTGGTGCTCCTTTGACATTGAACGTAGATTTCTTGTATTTTAATTACAAGGTGCATAATGAACTTTCCCTTGTTCAAGAACACTTTTTAAGACAGGAAAAGTTAGAGCTACTGGTAACAATAGTTTTTAGATAATGTTCACTTCTTTAAACTACTATCTAATTGCAGAGCCGGATCTAGAAAGTGTAAACTCGGGAGGGGGGAATGTATATATGTATATATACACTGGGAGCCTAGACCGCTGGCCCCGGGAGAGATCCGCCATTGTTTAATTGTCAACAAAATGTGTAACTTAATCAGAGTTCACACATGAAAAGTGTTTGTGTGTGTGTGTGTGTGTGTCTTTTTTAAAGGAAAATCAAACCAGAACTGGCACGAATAGTTGTAAATTTGGCAACATAGGTTTCTTCTATCCGTATCTAAATCTGTTAAATTTTGGGGGGTAAGACTGACAAAATGATTATGTAATATTTATTACTTCTCAGTTTTAATTGGACATCGAACTAGGCCTACACTCGAATGATATTGACAGTGCATATGACTTGAGTAATGTATTGGTTTGCAAACGTCTATTGCGTTATAGGCTACTATAAAACAAAATTCCACATCAATCTTCTAAACTTCGCAGTTTCTTTCTTACATTATGCAGTACTAATTCTATAATTGATCTAGTTTTAATGCATTTAATTTTGAAAAAATCCATCAGTTGTCCTTTCCATATATTAATTATGAGAAATTATTATCAAACATTGTGAGATCTGGAATTGTACATGATTATTTCTGTTAAAATAAATCCCACTCCTGAGTCGTGACGAAAGTGTATACCAGAGCGCAAGCGCAGTCGCGAGTTGCATCTCCTAGAAGTTGGATTTCAGTGTAAACTATCTTCCCTCTCCTGCATGAATCATGTGTGTAATATCGGGCGACTGAAATAATCTCCCTAAGGGGATCAGTATTGATTTATCATTCAGAGAACATGTGATCAACAGAATTTGACTTGTATCAGCAATTGTTCTAAAGCAGTGATTTCCAACCGACGGTCCGCGAAATTATTTTTCCTGTCCTTGTTAGCGGGTGGTCAGCTTCAGTATATGACAAGCAGTGGCGTGTTTAGGGAGAATGGGTCACCGGCTCGAACCCCTCCCATTAAGTCCACTTTTTTTAATGTACTTGCAGCGATAAGAGTAAAACTCAGAAAATTGTCACCTAACGTCTCTTGTCGAAATCACTGTTGAATTCAGACATTTTCGCCCGGGGAGAGGAATGTGAACTCCTTGGGGGAGAGGTTTGTTTTTCTGTATTTTTGCAAGAAAGCAGCATAGCCTATTTAACAATTCCATTCACATGCACGTCTTACCTAATATTGAGACTAATTGCTAATAAATATTCAATGTGAGATTATAATTTTAAAAAAAATCGTTTAATTTTATCTAAAACATTAAAATAAAGACTGGCAAAAATATTTTAGACTAAACTTTAGCTGCTATTTACAATAACTATTTTTGTTATTTCCTATATTCAGTAGTTACTGTTTGTTACTAATATAGAAGTTTTTAAAAAGATTCAAATTAACTGAAGGACGATTCTCAGCGTTACGCACGGGACATTCGGACACAAAAACTGCTTTTTTAAACAAAAATGTATTTTCAAATAAAATAAAAAGTATGTCAAAATTAGGGGGAAAATTATTAGTGCATAGTTAAATAAAATGAAACACACAAAACAATTGCAATTTTGAGTTATAAGCCAAAATTAAGCGTTACGCACGGGACTCAGACAAAATGCTCATTTGACAACCTGAATTTCATTGGACATTCTCTGCGATTTATGGTAGCATTTTCATTTTATATGCCATTACTTATGTTCTACATTCATCCTCCTTATTGTGCATTATATTTTTTAAATTGGAAAATAGAATTTAATTAGCTTTACACTATGTTTTCTTTTTCGACTCGCCGTTACGCACGGGACAGAAAAGTAACCATGCAATTGTTTGGCTGTTCTAAGACTGTTATTATGCAATATCCTTACTAAAGAGACTGATATTTTAAGATTAACATTTGGACATTAACAAGCACCAAAAATTTGCATCCATAACTTAATTTAAATGCATCAAATTGCATTCCAAAGTATCATAGTCGATCTTTGCTAGGCAACTCGTTTAGTGTTATTACCATGTCTTTAGGGTATCTGTCTGAGTGCTGATTGGTGGCGTTCAAACCACATAATGTTGTACAACTGTTGAGCTGCTCGATCCTCTGTGCTATCTACCAAACGTTGAATGGTTTGAACGCTGCCATTGTCAGGTGAAATGCGAGAAAGTGAATTGAAGGGAAACAGTTGGTTTTTGGTTATTTGGTATGATTGCTTTTTTACTTCACCACAGTGAAGATTTGCTTTAGTGTGAGTTTTTAAGTAAATAATATGGATTTACAGGCAAGTAACTCTGTTCCAATATTGTCAGTGATGAACTGAATCGATCAGCAAAAGCAATGAGTGGCGCTAAAAGGGCTAGAAAATATAGACTTTAACACAGCAACAAGTTTAGGCTGAAAAATGAAGTGAGGATGCAGCGTTATAGGCAAGTTAAAAGATTAATTCTTTTCCTCTCACGTCCCTTTTGCGAAACTCATTCCGCATTGTTCGCTGTTGGCCATATAGAAGAGGAAAACACTCTAAAATGTGAAGAAGAACAAGGTAATTCAAGTTAGATTGATTGGTTCAAGGAAAACGAAAAGAGTGTCAGTGTACAGAATGATATATTCACCAAGTGATGAGAGCAACATTAATTCAAAATACAACTTTGAAGACGATGTTCATAATAATATTCCAACCCTTCAACTGTCGGGCTCAGAATGGACAATGTTAGAGCACGTGTATTTTCTCCTAGTGAAATTTGATTGTGGTTCTTGCAGAAATAGGATTAAATGTCGGTATGTATATGTGTCCGAAAGTGATAGAAGATGGGGACATTAGAGTAACAAATCTGAAATGCATGGACAACAGTTGTACAAAGTTTTGTTTTAATGAAAAGAACAGATTTTATGTCTCATTCGATCAAGTTTTAAATATACTTCAAGCATCTAATTTTCTGATAAAGGGTGAAAGAATATAGTAAAAAGTTGCGAATCCATTTGCCCCCTACAAGACTGTCAAACCAACTTAGATACCTACCTTTCTAATGAAAAGAAAAATGTGCGATTTATCATGATAATTTGTTTTTAAGCCTCGTGGTAAATGTTTCTATGTAACTTAACGAAAACGTTTTTTGGTAGTTAGTTTAATTATATTTGATTTAGTTTCTCTCAGCAAATTCAGGTTTCTTTGAGTTAATATAAAAGTTTATTCTTCATTGTTTAATCTCAATAACAATAAACATGTATTGAAATCTTAATAACTTATTTTATTCACATCCTTGGATAAATCTGTAAATGTCCCGTGCGTAACGTTACGCACGGGACAACATTTCTATACCTCATAAAATACATAAGGAGGATAATAAACAAATTTAATAAGTACCACTAACAGGCTAATATTAATTCTACTTTGGAGCAAAAGTTTCAATACTTTATCCTCTGCAATTACAAAGAAAAGACGAAAAATACATGTTTTCCGTTACGCACGGGACAGCGAAACATGACATGAGAAAACTACGATTTTTTCCTACCAGAATAAAACATTAATTAAAACAAAATTGTCAAATTTTTGCCAAAGGTCCACTTCATATTTTTTGCTATTGTTCATATAATTACAGATTTAGAATTTAGTTTGAAAATTATTTGAAAATTGGGATATGTGAACAGTATTGAGCATGGTTTAGAACAGATAAAGTTTATGTAATCAAAACCTAGTAAATATAGTTTACAAAAATATTTTAAATGTCTCAGTATATAGTTTCACTATTTCTTAATAGAAAAACATAAACATCATAGTTTCAAATTAATTTTGAAAATTTACTAACAATGGACCACTTGCCAGAGAATCGCCCTGAAATATTTTTTGAGTTAATTTAAATCTTTTTAAAAACTTCTGATTCTAAATTAAAAAATACTTTCTCACATTTCTGATTCTAAATCAAGCATATTAGCCTTGGTTTCTTCACTGCATACACATCAATAGTTTAGCTTACGAAATCTTCAGTAGGATTAGTGCTGTGTCGTGGAAAATCAGCGCTTGGGACGAGCGTATACGATGGAACCCCCGTACATATGAGTGAGGTCGACAGACCACCTGCGAAAGGTGAGAAAATTTTAAAAAGTAAACCCTGCTTTTCCTTGGTTTTGAGCACTTTTTATTACTTATTTCCTTTCATTTTATATATATGTGCACATGCCCACATGTGCACATGTGTTTCATTCCTCTCTTTTTTCTGCTGAGGAATGGCAGGGCACTGAGCAGGCTCTTCATCACCTTCAATAGCAATCTTTCACTTATATACTACTGTATTATATTGATAAATTCTATATAAATTTCTGACCCAGGAGGGATAACTGTTTCTCCCTAATCCCTCTAAATGACGCCCTCTGAATCTCACCCTTTAACTGACTTATTTTTAATTAAAGAAAGGTGTATTTACTTTAATAATCGTAAAACACATTTACGTCTGTTACTTCCGATGCGAGAAATAGGATTTAGGCGCTCTATTTCAAATAATGCAAGAGTTGTACATTTTCAAGAACTGAAGTCTGCTGACATCAGAGATCATATGAAATGATCGAAAGATCTTCCTATCTTTCCTTTCCTATCTCAATCTGTGCTAGCGCTAATATATAATATAGGGCCAGAGTATAGTACTTACTAAAATACAAACCTTTCTTCATCAGTTAACAATTTCATGTTCTGCCAAACTCGGTCATAAAGTTAAAAATACAAGTTTTATTGACTATTTGGTATTCTATCTTAGATGTGGGGCCGCGGTGGCTCAGTGGTAGAGCGTTCACCTCTGGTGCTTGGGGTCCCGGGTTCGATCCCCAGCCCCCGCCAAGTGAACTTTGTGGTGGACAAACACCGTGTGCGTGGGTTTTCTCGGGGTTCTCCCGTTTCCTCCCACTTTCTTCATTCCACCATTTCATTCATCACTCATCATCACCGTCTCCTTTAGCCTAACCGGCATAACCGTGGGACATAAAACTCAAATATTTCATTTCATTTTTTCTATCTTAGATGTTACATGTTTAATATTTATATAGACTGGGTCTGCGTTATTTATATGTATATTGAGAGCTCGGATTTCGTCTGCACGTGAACGGAAAGAAAAGCAAATAATTGAGTGAAGTAATTTCTACATTTTGTGACTGAAATTCTGGGAGTTTCTCCGGGGGGACAGAATTTTCTTCGGAGGGAGATTCCCCCGGGTGTAATATGCCATTACAGTCTAATGAGATTATGTTTTAATAGGAGGGTGCCCGAAATTTTTTGTACCGACTGTACTTGACGTTCAACAAAAAAATTTCTGGCTGTTCATATAATTCATAATATTGTTCGTTATTCTATTTCAAATTAACATGGAAAACTGTAAAAAATTCATTACGGATTATAGTTTTGGGAATCAATATCTTTATTTATATATTAAATTAGTTATAAGTCTTGTATATGGACGTGTAAATGGATTATTACAATTCTTACGGTGTCAGTGCTATCTGAAAATATAGATCCACTATTGGACGGAACTTTCAGATTAAATAACCAATCTAAAATTCGACAGAATTTTCAGGACCACCCTTCACCTCTCTTTTAGATACCTAGGTCCTTCTAAAAACTAGTTTAATCCAGATTTTACCAAATTTTATTTCTTTCAAAGCCCCACCGCCAAAAATGCTTTGTTTTGATTGGATGATAAACCCACGCTATGATATTAGGGCGCAATTATTTTCTTTCCATGCCGGGAAGTGTTACTGAAGACACTAGATTCTGGTCGTCTAGTTTAAAAAGTCGAAAAGGAGCTAGAAAAGCTGCAAACAAGGTAATATTTGGGATTTTATTAACATGTACAATCACTGGAAGTCTTGAGGAGCCATGAACTATTAAATTTTCATAGTAAAACTGGACTAAAAAGCTGAAATAGTAAGTGCAATATAGTGACGCCATGATTGCATCCACCGATCGCTATGGACAGGATTCAGAAGTAGTGTGATTTCCGTTTCCTTTTCCTAAAACCGGTTCTGAAGATCAGTGTTTTCCCCTGATATTTTTCACCTTCCAATTTTCCTGCTAATTGAGGGTTACAAGACCTGTCCATTATAGATTTGTTTATGTAGGTAGCGAGTGTTTTTTTTTTAACATACATGGCGGCATTTAATTTTGTTGTAGTTAGTATAGTAATCACAATGCACGTGTAAATTTACAGTAAGGGCTCCTATCTGACTCCCAAATTGGGAGTACGGCTTCCAGCGGAATGAGTTGAACATGTAGTTTGTTCCGGGTTCCTGCCCCTTCAGGGCAGGGGTCCTATTGTTAGTCACCACTTCGATATGTCCCCTCGGGGCATTGATTAAACAGGTTGAGTTTCAGAATGTGATTTAGTAAATACAAGGGCCAGTTGGCCCTGTTCCTTTCTTTCCTTTTCCTTTCGAGCCGATTTAAAATGGTAAAATATGAATGTTTTCTGTGTATATTTACTAGTATAACATGTATTAATGTAGTGTGTAGTATGGATGTGGCATGTATGTGTATATTTGTAATGTAGTAAACATTTTCTAGTAGTAGTAATTGTGGTAGTTAAGTGATGAAAGAGTGTGTGAGATAATTAAATATGGACAGTGTAGTATTTACTATGCGATAATTTTTATGATTCCGTCATTAAATGAACTTATACACAATATTTAAAAGTGAACGTAATATAATACAATAATTCCGTGTACAAGGTCACATTCAGTGGTTCAAGGGTTGATCATATCGTCGCTAGCCTCTAGTGTCGAAAGTCAGTACTAACCGTCATTCTCATGTCGATGTTCTTAGTGATTTAGTTTTCATGGAATTGACCTTTCTTTTCGAAATAAAATCTAGAAGGTATAATTCACAGCCCATATGATGTACAGTTAGGTTAAGTGACCCAAAATTAATATATCCTGAAAATTTCAACATTCTGCTTAGTCTAGAAATCGAAATATTTAAGTAAATAAACAATACGTAATTTCTTAACAGAAGTCGGGTGATATGATGCTAGTTCTTCGTTTTGAAATTATATTAAATGTTCATTTTTCTTCGTGGCTGCAGAATTTCATTGTTGCTGCAGAATTTTCGTAAAATTAAATATTATCGCAGATAATTCTATTTTCAGTGAACATACGTAGGATTTTTTTCGTTCTTAATAAAGCTACCAGGTATTACATAGTATTGTGTGTGTGGTGAAAGAGTCTTGAGTTTGAGTGAGGTTGTCGTGCGGTGATCGGAATGGGAAATGTTTGTAGTGACTATAGATTTTAAAGTGTTATGATGAAATGTGTATATAGGCTGGGCGTAGATAGAGGAAACAGGGTGTTTGTAAAATATAGCGACGTAGTAAATGAAAAAGGTGATGATATGAATATTATATGAATATTAATATGAATATGAATATGAAGTATATGAATATTGTAGTAAATGAATATAGAAGATAGGACACCCATACAGTTAAATATATAGTAGCCCAGTGAATACTTCGCCGCGTGTTGATATATAGATATTGAATAGATACGTGTAGCTACAAACATCTCAGGTTCTGACCCCTGCACCATAATATCACGCGGACCGGAGGGCGATATATAGTCGGACTATGGTAATACTTTGTAGTTTAATGGGTTATAGTAATAATCAACCATAGTAATACCATCTGATAGAATGGGTAGCATCATATAATCGCTGACTAGACATATTGAATAATAAATTATGAAAAGACAGTAGTAGTTATACAACAGGGCTGTAGTGAATTATATTTTCTGGTCGGTTTTAAAATAGAATATCCTGCTCCGTGAGATTTTTTTCCTTCACGTTACCTACCCGGGCTAGCTTACAATGTTCATGGAGGCGACAGCTCTGACAGGGTTACAGAATCAAAACAATTAATTATTGAAATTTATTATCGCGTACCCGGATGTCGACCCCTAGTCCCTTTAAGTATTTTCATTTCTTTTCTTAG
Source organism: Thermobia domestica (assembly GCF_964235325.1). NCBI lineage: Eukaryota > Metazoa > Arthropoda > Insecta > Zygentoma > Lepismatidae > Thermobia > Thermobia domestica. The sequence goes on along the minus strand of NC_137463.1, from coordinate 118,598,462 downwards.
TTTAATTAGACGAGGGAAATTAACGACATCCCAGACTGTGGCGTGTCTGCGCAGGGTAGCTATCGGTGATGTTTTGGTAATTGAAATCACCGATCCAAAATTCAGTTTATTTAATTTTTTTTATTTTGGCAAATCACTAATTAGGGATATCTTAGCTATTACTCTAGTTTCATTACTGTCCTAGAACCTTCTTAGTTCTTCTGAGGGGTCGAATATTTTTTTCTTACTTAGAGATTTCAAAACTGGGGACGCAGTTACCTGGTTCCTTCCCCCTCTCCTTTTATCCTGCTGGTCTGGGCCGGATACGGGGATCGGATTTCAATCTTACAAGCAAATTCTTGTGGGATTGGGATCTGATGGACACAGAACTTGCATCCTTGGCAGCAGGGACTACCTCTTAGTTTACGTATTTAAGTAAACCACCCTTTTCCGGCATATGAGAATATTTTTGGCTATGAGTTGTTATATATTTAAATTCGATCACTCTTCTGTGTAGTGAGTAGTACTTTAATCTTTCTCCTTTCGTTGGCGCCGCTTTCTCTCTCTTGTCTCTTTCTTCCTTCTTACTTCGAGATTTTTTTAAAATTTTTAACCTCCCCCCCCCCGATTTTGAACTTGTCGCTTACGATTTATTTAACGTACAACTCTGATCTGAAATTACCAGCTGAGACGTTGCAAGACACGATTCATGGATAGAGTAGATAATGATTGGGTCCTCCATCACATTTTGACCTATTGCCAAAATGAATAAAGACTTCATATTTTACGACACTTCAATTACGTTCTGTCACCGTCGTCCTCTTAAGTTATTTTTTAATCCGTTGGTCACTTTCCTTTCTGTTTTGGTTTTCGATTACCTTGTAGTTGATCTGGGGGCAGAAATTGTATTTTAGGTTATCTAGTTATATCTTTAGGAATGCTCTGTGTTACGTGCCTGCCTCACAAAGTTTTTTTTATTATTTAAGCACGAATTGATTATATAAAAGTTAAAATTTATAGACGCGCGGTATCAGGTAAAAAAATCGATTTTCTTTTTCATATGTAATGTCGGAAGTCATTTGTTTTCTTGGACAATGTTTGCAACCTTTTAAAAAAATATTGTTGGGGTGATTAATTTAAATGTGTGCGCATTTATAATAAATATATATATATAGAGAAATGAATACGTCGAAATGTATATGTACTTAGTATATGAATATGATTTTAAAGTAAAAGTATGATATTAAATGTATTATGAATATATGTAAGAGCGCTCGTGTCTGTCCCCCTAAACGTGTATTGGTTGCTATAGTTTACCAGTGAGTTTCCGACGAATTTAAGAATGTAGATTTTGTCAAGAATACCGCTGTGCACTCACGTAATTTTCCTTTTCTTCTGAATCGATGTAAATGATAACCTCTGTAATTATGTAATGGCATGTATTAAAAAGTAACGGCAGGTCTAAACGTAACCCACATCATGATGAATATTATCCCTGAACTACCAACCTAAAACCGTTGTGGAAAGTGCACCTTGAATCCTTCTCACCTGCATATGTATCCTGTGACTTGACCAGTTTTTTTTTTTCTATCCTCAATTTAAACCATCATACTCCGTACACCTGTGGAAGATTGTCCAGTGTTGGATAAATAATTTGAAATTATTCAATTAATAAGTTTGGAAATAGACCGTCTAAGAGGAGAAACATCCTCTGGTGTAAGTGATTTTCTCGAAATCCCTAGAGGGGTATAAACGTAGCCGTGTGCGGTTGCAGATATAAACTGTTAAGAGTTACAAACCAAATATAGTCGATGAATGGTTTTTTGTAAACCACTATATATATATATATATATATATATATATATATATATATATATATATATATATATATATATATATATATATATATATGTATATATAAACACCAACTAAGTTAAATGGAGCGAAATGTTTTGGACACTACGACTAGTGCGTGATTTGTGATTTGAACGCTCAAAATTATTAATATTTTATTGATCAATGTGAGGTAGAGACTCATATAAGTTCTAATACATCTAAAAGTTTTTTTCTCTTTTCTTTCCTCTTTGTCCAATTTTTTTTAAAGTGAAATAAGTGTCTCTTTGCGTATGCCGCAAATCATAATTTTGCTTTAGCATGCCTAAGATATGATACATGTAATTATATTTTCTTTTCTTTTCTTTCCATTTGTCAATATGATTGAATATACAAAAATTTACTAAAATATAACACTATGTACTCTATTAATATTGACAACATAATACTGTATGTCATGCCTAATATGCAGGGATGTACAAGTTAAATCACACAGTATTAGTTGCTTCTACCTACTATCTAAAGCAGGTAGGAATACATTAAAACTCCTATCTCCACCAACCTACAGCGTAGGATTTTCATAGAACAACATGCGAAAGGTAATACAATTAATTATAACTGAGACAGTTTACCTTTAGAGTACTCATTTATTCAGTTATCTTTTATAGTAGAATTTAATAGGATGTTGTGATGTGTAATATTAAGTAAAATAGTTAACTCACATTTCATAGAACTGTTTAGTGAATTGGTCAATGGTAGAATATCAGGGTTGGATTATTACATACCTCGATGTACGGGGTTCGAACTTCAGGCTTCGAAGTTCGTCTTCTGACTTCCTCACAGTGGATGGATGTCCACTGGAACGTAGTTAACAGCTGATTCCCAATAGTGGCTCTATCGAGAATAATACTTGGATACTATTCCAATACTGCTCATGGAGACTCCTACACAACTCCTCCAAGACTAAACCTTAGCGACTGATCCTAGACTGCTCCAAGACTGATCCTCAATAATCCTCTTAGAGACTGATCCAAGACTGATCCCAATTCCGTCCAACATTAACTTTTTATCATCGTGTTCGTGATGACGAATTTGTTATTCCTTGATTACAAATTCTGAAATTTTCCATCTCTGAGCCGAAATTGTGCTGATTCACAATTTCTGCATTTTCTCTCATTGACCAAATTCTCCAGACAGCTTATGTCTGCGAAATTCACACTTTTACCTAATTTTGATATTGTGTCTGTGTTGACATGAATTTCTACAACGTTTTACATTTATTTGTTTCGTATTTGTTTTTGTTATTCTTATGACACTGCAGACTCGTGTCTACTCCTTGAAGAAACAACAAGCATCAGTAATGCGTAATACGATGATATAACATGTCTGCAACCTAATTACAACAATTTAAAATAATAAACAAACATTTTACTATTTCCTTCTGAAACCAATTAAAGAGATTGAATAAATTTTGATCTTAAAATCTTCCATAATTTCAGCGTACCGTGACACGCCCCCACTTTAAAATGAGGCATCTCCGATGACGACTAGATCTTTGCAAAAGATCGGCTTTCGGAGAACTCCCTGTATATGAAATTTCAAAATTATTAATTTATGTGCAAATTACAAAAAAAATTCTTTTAAATTAAAAACCAAAACTATACTGTTAAGAAAAACAAACAAAATTAATGATTAATTCATTTTCATGGATTTTTCTTTTTTTTTCCTCTGTTTTTTTTCAAAAGTTCATTCAATTCTTTCTCTTTATGAATCTAACTCTGTTTGATAACAGTATACTGCATGTATCTGCCATCTGTTGTCGAAACTTAACACTACTTGAACTTTGTCTGTCATCAACACACTAACGAATGTTTCCAACCTAAGTTCTTTCTTAGAGAAATTGAAACTGATATATCGGCATTTAATTTATATATACACACCCACTATAGTATATTTCTATGCACTTGCACTGTGGTTTTTAACTTGAATTCACTAAAACACTCATACACTAACACAAACTGCATTATAGTTTCAGCAAACTTGACCTAAATTAATCAACATAGTTGGCAACTCAATGTCAACTTTTCATCAACGCTTTTATGCTAAAATGATGATCATAGCAAAACTTCATCTCTCTTCTTCTCTTTCACCGACTTCCGTTTAACCTTGACCAGATTACACATCCACTCTACGTGTAAAGCGTCCTTCCAATCCATAACGATCTACGTGCACTCTTTGTCCATTTACTCTTACAGTTTTATTGCATGAAATAATACCACCTCGATATCTTAATTAACCAATTCACAGTCCAAATGTGAAATAAATGTGATTCTGAATATATTACTTTTTTTAAAATTAAGTGTGCGTACGTGATGTGTGATTACGTGTGTGACAGTGTTATATTTTTTTTCACATCCTTTATTCTTCTATACATCATCTCTACTTTTAATGGTAAGTACTCTATTTTTTTATTTTCTCTATTAGTTGGTATTATTTATTTACTTTGAACACTATTTATAATACTATACACGTCTTATTTAAAAATATTTTTATTCCTATTATTAATTATGTTTCCCGTAACCTACTTTCTTTAATTATTTTTATTATTAAATTACTTATTTATCACAATTCACTGTACACAAAACGTTTTTACAGATTCGGGATTTTTACTGATGCAGATTCATATTTCCATGAATCTGGGAATAGGCTTTGGATGATTACTTGCGGCCATACTCGCAAGACATCTATAAAAATCATTTTGCATACAGTTACTTTATTTATTTAATTAACTTTCGTTACTACTATTTATTTATTTATTTAAAAAAATATTCAATTTAAAATCTCCATTCTTCTCCATACTCAAAAATATTTTATTATGTATTTATCTATTTAAGTTTGTCAAAATCGGGTATAAAATTAAATTAATAAAATTGATATATCTAGATGTTATTTCGATAATAAATAGTACATCTATTGTACTCCATAATCGTCTATTCTTAGTTCTTAACTTAAACGTCTTTAGTTATTGGCCTTATAACATAAAACTATCTAAGCTTTCGTCACTTTCAGGTTTAATCAATAATATCATAATAATTAATAATATAATATAATAATCTTAATAATAATGTAATGTTAATAGCGCTAGATAATACTTAATTAATTCATTTTGCCAAATGGCCTACGCTTTGAAACGATATCTCCGATCAGTTTAATAAACATGATACTTTAACTCGTCTCTTAATGTTCTGTATCTATTAAGGGTTTCTTAGCGAACTGCATATAGCAAAGTCCTATTTCCCCTAAAAATATCTCTTATAGTAAACTTCTTATTTATAGCTATAGCTAGAGCTCTCTATCTTTCAACTAGTATATATATTCTTTGCTTACTCATTTACCTATTTATTTAGCTAGCTTCTTTTTTTCATTAACATTACTATAATATAATAATCATAAATTTAATAATATAATAATCATAATAATAAGTAATAATTAATAATTAATAATTGTCAATTCCTGCTATAAAAATATTTCAAGATTAATCAAAATCTCGACTTGTCATATCCATATTAAACTATTTATTCATCTATTTTCTATTAAATTAGCTATCTATTTCTCTATTATCTTATTTTCCTTCTCTTTTCCTCTTTCCAGATCTATCCATCTCTAATCTTTCATTTTCTCATTCCTTAATTAAATGTCTGTGATAAGCCTATTTTTGTACCTTTCCTTATCCTAGAACTTAACTACTCTAACTTAATCGCTAGATAGCAAGCCTTATTTTTCTCTATTCCTAATTTCCTTAACATTTAAATTATTACTATACCTACAATCCAATTAAAAAAAATTCAAAATTTTGATCTTTCTAAGTACTCAACTAAATAGGTAAGATTCACGCAAAAAAAAAATCACTGCTTTGCGAAACGACAAGTAGGTATCTAATTCCTCTCTGTACCGCCTTAATGTCGCCGAAGACTTATGTGTTTATTTTAAATAAACATTTTCGTGAGAGGTTTGGCGCACTCCCAGTTCAACGTCACGAAAATGTGATTTCTAACCTACCTAGGTTTTCCTATCAAGAATTTCCTAATTGTGATGAATATATTTATTAAAATTAAAACTTAACAACTACACATTTAATTTCATCAATCATATTTTTTTTCATTCTATCTTGCCTTTATTTCTTCTTATTTACTAATATGCTATTCTTCTTTTTTTTTCAGATAGCTTCTTAGTCATAATTACTTCCTTTATTATGTCGTTATTTAATCATATTTAATACTTTAAATTCTTATTACTTTAACAATGTATCGTTTATTATGTCATAAAGACATCTTTATTTATTAAATTCCGATTCTAGTATTTACTTCTCTTTTAAATTCATTTTTGAATTCCTAATAATTAATAATTACACTTATTTAAATTTTACTAATAATAATATACAAATCTATAACCCTATAACCTTAATAATTTACTATTGACTAACCTATTCTTAAAATTAACTATAATTCCTATGACTATAATCTTACTTACTTAACTATTTATATATATATATAACCGAATCCCATAATATAAAACTCACAAATATAACTAATACTAATACTATATACATTCTAATGAGTATAGTCATAACTCGTAAATCTACATTTGTTCTAAATCTCTAATATTTACCGTAACGCCTCTTATTTCTCTCCAGAAAGAAATTTGCGAATGCTACTGTGTCTAATAGTATGTTCTCCCTTGATATAATTATCTTTGATTTCTTTTCCAATGATCCAAAAGTACTGACTATATCCGCAATCTGAATTGCGTCAGAGCATTCAAACGTATTCTTAAATCGTTCTAGCCAAGTGTTAACCCTTTCCTGGTCCACACACTCTCTAAAAATTCCGCATATCTTATACGATACGCCATCCAACTTCAAACCAAAGAACGTGGCGTTCTTTAGACTTAACGACACTTCCACCACACCTGATACTACTGACATAAAATGCCTACGGTATCCTAATTCTACCAGCTTATTTATATCTAAGTCTTTTTGCTGAAAAGTAACCATGTACCATTTCTGTTTTTTCCATACTTGTCTATTTTCTCTAATTACTTCTTCTTTTTCTGAAGAATACGTCGGACCGTATTCATTAAAACTTCGTAGTACTCCCATATCTAATCTATAATACCGACTGTCAGAAAACATCGTTGCCGGTTCGCCGTTATCCTGAAGAACCGGATAATGTTCTTTGTGGTTATTTAATAAAGACAACATGACTATCAATGATTTTAATTCTTACAACTTATCAGTATGGGTGGGTGGTGTGGGTTTAATTTAATTGTTACTATTACCCGTTAACTTAACAGCCTTGACGTTTGAACACAATCTAGCCTAACGCATGTTATTACTCTTTATATTCTACAATCCTTGGCGTGCAAGAGGTCGTCACTTAACTGAGATTGAACTCCAGTATCTCCGCCATGACAACATACTACTGTATCTGGGATTGAACCAATGACCTATTTTTAACTAGTACTGTACTGAGATCTTTACTAGGCGTAAGCCTCGCAGCATCTCGACCATAACAACATAATACTGGCTTTACTAGGATCGCTACACGGCATAAGCCCCACAGCATACTCCACCATAACAACATAATACTGTGGATATAGCGCTTGAATTGCTATCACCGGGAATCGAACACTAAGCATCTGCACCATGACAACATAATACTGTATGTCGTGCCTGATATGCAGGGATGTACAAGTTAAATCACACAGTATTAGTTGCTTCTACCTACTATCTAAAGCAGGTAGGAATACATTAAAACTCCTTCTATCTCCACCAACCTACAGCGTAGGATTTTCATAGAACAACATGCGAAAGGTAATACAATTAATTATAACTAAGACAGTTTACCTTTAGAGTACTCATTTATTCAGTTATCTTTTATAGTAGAATTTAATAGGATGTTGTGATGTGTAATATTAAGTAAAATAGTTAACTCACATTTCATAGAACTGTTTAGTGAATTGGTCAATGGTAGAATATCAGGGTTGGATTATTACATACCTCGATGTACGGGGTTCGAACTTCAGGCTTCGAAGTTCGTCTTCTGACTTCCTCACAGTGGATGGATGTCCACTGGAACGTAGTTAACAGCTGATTCCCAATAGTGGCTCTATCGAGAATAATACTTGGATACTATTCCAATACTGCTCATGGAGACTCCTACACAACTCCTCCAAGACTAAACCTTAGCGACTGATCCTAGACTGCTCCAAGACTGATCCTCAATAATCCTCTTAGAGACTGATCCAAGACTGATCCCAATTCCGTCCAACATTAACTTTTTATCATCGTGTTCGTGATGACGAATTTGTTATTCCTTGATTACAAATTCTGAAATTTTCCATCTCTGAGCCGAAATTGTGCTGATTCACAATTTCTGCATTTTCTCTCATTGACCAAATTCTCCAGACAGCTTATGTCTGCGAAATTCACACTTTTACCTAATTTTGATATTGTGTCTGTGTTGACATGAATTTCTACAACGTTTTACATTTATTTGTTTCGTATTTGTTTTTGTTATTCTTATGACACTGCAGACTCGTGTCTACTCCTTGAAGAAACAACAAGCATCAGCAATGCGTAATACGATGATATAACATGTCTGCAACCTAATTACAACAATTTAAAATAATAAACAAACATTTTACTATTTCCTTCTGAAACCAATTAAAGAGATTGAATAAATTTTGATCTTAAAATCTTCCATAATTTCAGCGTACCGTGACAATATATAACCAAGAACTTGTGCTTTTAATATTTTCTTCATAATTACTTGTTTTGTCTTTTCTTTTCACTATGAATGTAATAAACTATTTGTACCCTTGTAGCTAGTTGATTTTCCTTTAAACATATATACACTGTCCTGAGTGAGTGAGCGTGTGAATGCATGATAGATTTAATTTAGGTAATTTTAGTGATATCCTTTGTCATATTAACATCTGTAATATATGTGACATGTTTTAATAGATGTGTTAAGGTAAATAACCTAGGTCATGAAGGACCGCTACTAATGGTTTAAATCGGCTCTAGGAGTGAAACGGAAATAGCAGGATGAGCCTAAATACGACATCTTTCTTCCAGGAAGTTGAGACTCTTATTGATACGATACATAAATTTATATTGAGTTTATAAGTCTAATTTTTTTTTCCTTATGGCTAATTCATATGTGTGGTCGATCCTAGAGAACAGAGTTCAGATGCTGGATGGTTATCAATCACCGGTTGGAATAACAGTACAAAGAATGATTTCACTTCTCTCATTTCCAGGTCTAGGTCTGGGCAACCCCACGATTGTGGTGCCTGGAGCTAGGTCTGGGTGGTATGAGGGAACATGTGTCTATTCCGAAGCATTCCAAAATTGATTAGTCGTTAATAACATTTAGAATGATTCATCTTTCAACGACTTTCCCGACCTTTTACTATATTTTCGGAATTATCCAGTAATCTGTTTCTTATTAAAATACCCTATTTCTTTTCTTTCTTCTTTTCCTACCTCCTTCTTTTACCCTTCTACTTTCTTCTCTTTCTTTTCTATTTCTAAATGAAAGAAAACGGAGTCATGATTGAGAGTAGTCGCTATTGGCACGGTCAATAAGTTGTTTAGATGAGTTTTCTTCGGGAGTCCGATATGGAATAATCAACAATAACAAGAAAGTTTATTGGAATTTACTTTATTGGAAAATAATCCGGATTTCAATCAGTAGGTGATGTTTCGTAATCGTCCTCGTTAAAGAGAATTAATTTTAGCGACTCCTCTACATCCACTTCTTCTTCGTTTACGTTTTCTTTCAAAATTGGCGACCGTGACAGGACCTGTTGCCCTGGAAACGGCGGTTTCTATGGCAACGGACTTAGTCTTTCTTTCAAATTGGCGACCGTTGACATCGGACAGTTACCATGGAAACAATTGTTTTCCCTGGTAACGGATCTGAAATTATTTATTAAACACTGTTTAGGATCGAGCACATATTGACTTGGCCACAAAAAGGTGAATAAAAAAAAAGTCACAGTGAGATTAAATAATTATAGTCATTGGCTGTTCTGCTATCTTTGTCTCTCTCTGTAGAAAGGGGGAAATGAAGGAATTTGTCAAAGTGAATTCTAAAATTTGAAAATGCTGGAAGTTGACCCAAGGAGGGAATTAGATAGGAGTCCCTTAATTTATGAACAGTACCTGAATAATAAGTATTGTTAGTCTATAAGTATATAATTGCATGTGTTTATATTGTGTCTTTTTTGTATGGAAGCTATGGCAACCAATAGAGAAGTTGTATCACACGAGAACGCGGAAGTCTCATGTACACAATGTACGTTAGAAGGTAATGAGAAAAGAGCTCGCGTCTCCCGTAGGCTAGTGAGGTGTCATGAGTGTGGGCTGAAATGGATTCATTTCAGTTGTACCAATTTAGAGGATACTGCTGAAAATGCAGAAAAGGTCCGGGCTGGTGAGATAGTTAAATACTGTAAAGAATGTGAGGGGAAGCTCCACCAGTCGCGTGAACCCATGAGTTTATCCTCTGAGAAAGAAAATGAACATCCCGATTCAGACGGTGAGCGAGGGTATAGTACCCCGAAGAACCGAGGCCAAATATCTCCAGTGGAGATATCTGACCTCGATGATGATGAAAGAAATGGGGATTCGATTGGTGATAAACCCAAAGAAGAGCAAAGGAAGACTGTGTCATCTAATAATGACGCTCTCCTCCTTTCATTGCAACAAATGCTACAAAAAATAGATGAGAAAATAGATAATAATAGCCTGGAGATGAGACGCGAAATAAATGAAAAAATAGATAAAAATAGCCTGGAGATGAGACGCGAAATAAATGAAAAAATAGATGAAAATAGCCGGGAAATGAGGCGCGAAATAAATGAGAAATTTGACACCTCGAAACGAGAAACCGAATCTCGATTCGAGGTACTAACCCAGAAAATCGACAACATATGTTCGGACTTTGCTTCCTCAATAACTACGTTGAGAGAGCAAACGTCTACTGAAATTGATTTGGTCAGATGCGAGGCTCAGCAATCCCTAAAGCAACTTCAGCAGGAGGCTGAGGGTAAATTAGATCATGTAAATTCTGAAATTGAACAAATAGATACCAAATTGCATAAGATCAACAATAAATTAGAAACACAGCAGGCCGAAATTGATAGTTTAAAGTCAACCTTGTCAGATTTATCACTGGAAACCAAACTGGAAGTGACTGACCAAAAAATTTCGAAAATTCAGAACGAAATAGTAACTATTCAAAAAGAAATAACGAAACCTAGTCGCGGAAAACCAGAGGTAACCTATCCTTTCCCCGGTAGCGATTCCTCAGAAATATTACCTGCTATAACAACTACCTGTAGCGCAGGAAAAGAAAATTTAATGTCAGTTGATGCACGGGATATTGCGACGCACTACCCCATGCATCGGTCAGAACCAAAGTCATGGTTTAATTCCAATAGTGTGCCGAATCAGTCGAGTGTTGTGACGACTACGGTCACTAGCGTGAGTGCTCCCTCCTTACATGGAGGTATACAATCACATAGCGTGTTGCCGGGAAGAGGAGATGGGTGCCATTCTCAGTCGTTGTTCACGGGTGCGATTGGTCCGGGGATGGAGCCCAACATATTCAATACGACCAACAGAATCCCTTTTAATTACATGGGTAGTTATAACACCGCTACGACGTCGTCAGTGGTAAATCCGGTGACTACTCCGATTGTAAAGGATAATATGTTAATTCCCACGAACTATTCCCCTGCTTATGTTAGTATGGGTTCCAAGGTTTCGCTGAGGGACATTGAACGTTTTCCCACGTTTGATGGGAATATCACCAATGGACTGCCTCGTGTTTTCCTGCGACCTAAAAGGTGAACTCACAATTTCCAGAATCTTAAGCTTTTCAACTGTACCGAGAACAAAAAACGGGAACTTCTATCTCAATACCCAAAGTGAATGTTACACTGTCTCATTTGAGTGTATGAGTGTATGAGTGAGTAGTTAGTTTATTAGTATTAATACATGTTAATTCTATTCAACAAAATTTTGTTATTCAAACAAAATTTTTTTAACGACGCCGGGGAACTGTAATATGCCATTACAGTCTAATGAGATTATGTTTTAATAGGAGGGTGCCCGAAATTTTTTGTACCGACTGTACTTGACGTTCAACAAAAAAATTTCTGGCTGTTCATATAATTCATAATATTGTTCGTTATTCTATTTCAAATTAACATGGAAAACTGTAAAAAATTCATTACGGATTATAGTTTTGGGAATCAATATCTTTATTTATATATTAAATTAGTTATAAGTCTTGTATATGGATGTGTAAATGGATTATTACAATTCTTACGGTGTCAGTGCTATCTGAAAATATAGATCCACTATTGGACGGAACTTTCAGATTAAATAACCAATCTAAAATTCGACAGAATTTTCAGGACCACCCTTCACCTCTCTTTTAGATACCTAGGTCCTTCTAAAAACTAGTTTAATCCAGATTTTACCAAATTTTATTTGTTTCAAAGCCCCACCGCCAAAAATGCTTTGTTTTGATTGGATGATATACCCACGCTATGATATTAGGGCGCAATTATTTTCTTTCCATGCCGGGAAGTGTTACTGAAGACACTAGATTCTGATCGTCTAGTTTAAAAAGTCGAAAAGGAGCTAGAAAAGCTGCAAACAAGGTAATATTTGGGATTTTATTAACATGTACAATCACTGGAAGTCTTGAGGAGCCATGAACTATTAAATTTTCATAGTAAAACTGGACTAAAAAGCTGAAATAGTAAGTGCAATATAGTGACGCCATGATTGCATCCACCGATCGCTATGGACAGGATTCAGAAGTAGTGTGATTTCCGTTTCCTTTTCCTAAAACCGGTTCTGAAGATCAGTGTTTTCCCCTGATATTTTTCACCTTCCAATTTTCCTGCTAATTGAGGGTTACAAGACCTGTCCATTATAGATTTGTTTATGTAGGTAGCGAGTGATTTTTTTAACATACATGGCGGCATTTAATTTTGTTGTAGTTAGTATAGTAATCACAATGCACGTGTAAATTTACAGTAAGGGCTCCTATCTGACTCCCAAATTGGGAGTACGGCTTCCAGCGGAATGAGTTGAACATGTAGTTTGTTCCGGGTTCCCGCCCCTTCAGGGCAGGGGTCCTATTGTTAGTCACCACTTCGATAGGACCCCTGCCCTGAAGGGGCAGGAACCCGGAACAAACTACATGTTCAACTCATTCCGCTGGAAGCCGTACTCCCAATTTGGGAGTCAGATAGGAGCCCTTACTGTAAATTTACACGTGCATTGTGATTACTATACTAACTACAACAAAATTAAATGCCGCCATGTATGTTAAAAGAAAAATCACTCGCTACCTACATAAACAAATCTATAATGGACAGGTCTTGTAACCCTCAATTAGCAGGAAAAAGAAATGAAATGAAATCTTTAAGTTTTATGTCCCACGGTTATGCCGGTTAGGCTAAAGGAGACGGTGATGATGAGTGATGAATGAAATGGTGGAATGAAGAAAGTGGGAGGAAACGGGAGAACCCCGAGAAAACCCACGCACACGGTGTTTGTCCACCACAAAGTTCACTTGGCGGGGGCTGGGATCGAACCCGGGACCCCAAGCACCAGAGGTGAACGCTCTACCACTGAGCCACCGCGGCCCCAATTAGCAGGAAAATTGGAAGGTGAAAAATATCAGGGGAAAACACTGATCTTCAGAACCGGTTTTAGGAAAAGGAAACGGAAATCACACTACTTCTGAATCCTGTCCATAGCGATCGGTGGATGCAATCATGGCGTCACTATATTGCAGTTACTATTTCAGCTTTTTAGTCCAGTTTTACTATGAAAATTTAATAGTTCATGGCTCCTCAAGACTTCCAGTGATTGTACATGTTAATAAAATCCCAAATATTACCTTGTTTGCAGCTTTTCTAGCTCCTTTTCGACTTTTTAAACTAGACGATCAGAATCTAGTGTCTTCAGTAACACTTCCCGGCATGGAAAGAAAATAATTGCGCCCTAATATCATAGCGTGGGTTTATCATCCAATCAAAACAAAGCATTTTTGGCGGTGGGGCTTTGAAACAAATAAAATTTGGTAAAATCTGGATTAAACTAGTTTTTAGAAGGACCTAGGTATCTAAAAGAGAGGTGAAGGGTGGTCCTGAAAATTCTGTCGAATTTTAGATTGGTTATTTAATCTGAAAGTTCCGTCCAATAGTGGATCTATATTTTCAGATAGCACTGACACCGTAAGAATTGTAATAATCCATTTACACATTCATATACAAGACTTATAACTAATTTAATATATAAATAAAGATATTGATTCCCAAAACTATAATCCGTAATGAATTTTTTACAGTTTTCCATGTTAATTTGAAATAGAATAACGAACAATATTATGAATTATATGAACAGCCAGAAATTTTTTTGTTGAACGTCAAGTACAGTCGGTACAAAAAATTTCGGGCACCCTCCTATTAAAACATAATCTCATTAGACTGTAATGGCATATTACACGGGCTACCCCCTGAATTCATCCCTGGTCGAAATGCAGAACAAAAGCAGCATATCTGCAACAGAAGGACCCATCCCTCTTCACCTCCACTCCTCCTCCCGCCACACACACACACCAACAAACACTTTTAACAAGCGAATATGTTATTGCAGCGGAACGCTTAAGGACCCCACTCCAACTAGGGCATGTCTCTCTCTCTCTCTCTCCATATATATATATATATAATTATATACATCTGGTGTTCTAAAAATGGCGCCCACGGACCACAGAGCACTATTCTACAGGTCAAAATAAAGCAAATATATAGGCCTATGCAGCATCAAGTCTGCATACTTTTTTGATGGTCGTCTGAAGAGTAATACCAGGGGCTGCTAAATATGCGATTCAAACTGGCATTGGCCGCTGGAAGTGTGACGTCACGCGGAAGAGAGAAATCGCGTCTTCTGCTTTTAGCATATCCTTTTTGTATGCTCCGAGTGTGTTCTAATTTCATTTGCTTTTAAACTACACAGAAAGGAAAATATTTCTAATTCTAACACTACAAATACGCAGAGTAAATTGCTATATTATAATAAATACATATTAATGTTAAAATTCACTCATTTTTATATATATTTTTTAAAATATTGATAGGAAATGTTAGTGTTAGTTCTAATTGCAGCCCTCAGAAGAAATCACAGAACCGGGATTGCATTGGGTGTTTTTCTTTGCATTGTGTTTCTTCATTGTTTGGATTTTATATTTTAGGTTGAGATTGCTTACACAAATAAATATTGTTGTTTTCAGATATGTTTCTACTATATTTTGGGTTTAGTTCGTGGGAATACAATTGAAGTTAGTGCGGCCGAACCCCAATGAGGGGTAATCCCGAACTCATATGAAAATATGCCCGAACAAAATTAGTAAACGCAAGTGCCAGGAGGCTAATTACTGCAAGTCTCATTAAAGGATCTGAGCCAGAACCCTACTAAGGACGAGCCTGAATGAAGGATGTGAGCCCAAGCACAAATGAGTACAAGCCCCGCTAATACCAGTGAGCTCGAATGCTACTGACAAGTTAAGGGTCCAAATGGATGAATCAAGTTGCGGGATGAGACATAGTGTGTCTTATAGATGATGTAGAAATATGTGTATGTGCAAAGTTCTAGCGGTTGAGCGCCATAAGAAACGGAGGGGGAGGGGTCAAATTTGGAGGAAGAAGGCCTATGCTATGTTATAGAAATACATCAAATAAAACGTTGAGTAGTAAAAATATTGAAAGATGGACAATGCAAACAGTAGTAGTTGGACTAGTTGCACATATTGGCAAAAGAAGAATGGGCAGAGTAGATCATGAACCTCCGCCGCCATCTTGAAATCAGCCATTTTGAAATCTGTGATTTTTTTTTTTTTAAATGGAAAGGTAGCTCCGAGGAACCTAGTTAGTGCTAGCCTCATTGAAGGATATGAGCCCAGTATGCGAAATAAGCACGAAGCACGAACTTCAACGAGAAGAAATAGCGCGAGCTCCACTAAAAGTAATGAACCCGAGCCCACATTAGTGCACACTAGTGTCAGTGAGCTTGAGTCCCATTGATGTGTGATCTCGAGTCCAATTGACGGAAGTGAGCCCACGCGAGTAAGCACACGAGTCTAATTAAGATTAGACACCCCGAGCCTAACTAATCGCGTGCTCGAAAAAGATCAGGGTGCGCAATCACCAAGGAGCCTAGTGAGAGCGAGCTTCAGTGAAGGGCATGAGACCGAGTAAGCGGGAGCCTCATTGAAGAATGTGAGCCCGAGCTTCAGTAAGAGCGAACCTTAACGAGAATAGTGAACAGTTTCCCCACGGAAGGTAATGAACCCAATGATAAATTATTGCAAGCCCAACTGACGTCATTGAGCACAAGGCCGTTGATGGTAGTCACCCCGACTCTAGTTCAGGTTAGTGAGCCCAAACCCAATAAACGCGTACCCTAATGAACTTAGTGAGCGCGATCTCCCAGCAGGCTAGTGAGTGCGATCCTTATTTGAGGTTTTGAGTCCTAACCCAAGTGGGCACGAGCCTCAACGGGAATAGGAACGCGAGCCCCATTGAAGGTAATAAACACGAACCCATAAGCTGCACATGTAACCATTATGAACGTTAAAGCGAATATTTAAATAAGAATAAATGCAATGAACACTACATGTTGGCATACGGAAAACCTAATATTTTGAGCGAGTATTACTGGCGGAAAAGAGAGCAGCCAATCAGGTTTGTTTCGCTTATTTTTCGGCTTCACCGCGTTATGGGGACAAAATGGACAAATCCTCTTTTATAACATCTTTGCTCGTTCCACAGGATCAGAATTCATGACTCTAGTTATTTAAATTTCTTTCAAGTTTTTTCAACTTCATATGTTTAAAAAATAAATTATTTTCTCATATTTATTTCCATGCCAATTTGATATATGCAGAGAAGAAATTTCATGAGTGCGGAGCTTTCTTTTTTTTTTTTTTTTTTTTTTTTTTACAGGAAGCTTAAAAAGTTCCTGTTGTAAATGTCTCATAATCTTTCAGTAAGAAATTGAATAGAAGAAATACGAGCATTGTTTACATTAATTCTGTCTGCGCGTTTACACCGAGAAACCCACTGTCGTTGTATCAAACAACTTTTTTTGGAAAGCGGTAATATGTTATATCTGGAATCTTCCCGCCCCAATTCGGACATTGAGCAATAGCACATTTATTATAATTTTATTCATTTTTGTCTCAATAATTATCCATTCTTTATAAATTTCACGCATCCACACCGCTTCACTGTATTACCTACAATGTATGTGTTTCGTGCTCTCTTCCACGTGACGTCACGTCGCGCAGGAATTTTGGGTAATTTTTTCTCTCGATAACAGAAAATGTGCTACCTGTAATACTCTATATACATTGGTCTGAAGACGTGATTTACACTATGTGGCAACGTCGCATTGCAGATAAAGACCATACAATTAATCTTCCATCAAATAATTACACCAATTCCTGCCAAATGGCAGTTAAAAACCAGTATAACGTTGATACCAGTAGCGTATTTTGTGGGCTACAGGACCTACCGGCGGTTGCTCTAGAATATTGCAAAATAAAGTTATTATAATATATACAAAATTATATTGATAATTTTATACTTTAATATCTTCTTTCAATGATACAAGTTTCTGAGAATTGTATGCATTTAGAAACGCGTTGCCTTATGCAGAATTGTTTTGAGATATGATTTGCGTCATACTAAAGGTCTGACTACTGCAGGAAACATATGTTAGTCGAACTCTTTAGTATGGCACTAATCTCGCGTCAGAACAAGTCTGCATACCCGCGGAATCTGTATGCACGCAGTCTGTCTCGCTCTTCGATATGACAACGCAGCAGGAAACCACTCTCTATAATGTATGTAGCTACTATAGCAAGAATTGTATTAGCGCATTACCCTTCGCTCCACCACCTCCAGCAAACAAACAGGCTGCCAGTTGGGCGTGAGCGAAGAGTAAATGGGACTTATACGAGTAGTGACGGTGCATTTTGGGGTGCGTTGAGTTATCTTCGGTATCTTCAATCTCTTTCCGTAGCGGTTTGCGTTAATGCAAGGAAAATTTCGTTTTTTTTTTTTTTTTTTACAGTATTTTGCTATAGTTGGCATAGCTGTTATAATTATTTGATTATTTGCGTTTTGTTGGGAATACTTTTACACACTCAGGCCCGTATCCACGGGGGGAGCTAGCCCCCCCCTAAACGCTGGCTGGCCCCTAAGAAAGTTTTACGGTAGGCTTGCAAATGAACTATAATATGATAATGAAGTATAATATGATTGGGTCGGGCCCCCCCTAACTTCTACCGGCCCCTCCTAAATTCTTGGGCTGGCTACGGGCCTGTACACACTGATACGATTTCGTTGGCTTATCGCTTATTTCAGCATTCTTTATTACTAAGACAACTTTAACTCTGGTGGGTAGGGTTACCAGCCATTCAAAACAAAATGTAGAGATACTTCATGCAACAAATGAAGGTTGAAATGTACAATCGTTTTTTAGTAATACCAGGGCCGGCGCTAGCAGTTTTGTCGCCCTGGGCCGTACTTTCATATGCCGCCCCTTTAATCCGCAAACCTTATTTTAGACAGAAAACGTTGAAGTGTCAAGAAAAAATAAGACACTCCATTTAAAAACATATATGAAATTAAAAAAATAAAATAAAATAAAGAAAATTAAACTACCTCTCTCGAATGCTTACGTAATATTTAAACGACTCTATATATGACAATATTCAGTATGCTCAATTTCGCTCTATATCTGTGATATACAGTAGCGCACGCAGAAAATAAAATAAAAATATGTTTTAGTCACGACCAAGAATATTACTTTTTAAGCTTATTATATATCGAAAGGTGTTTCCAATAGAGTATTGTGCATGAAGATAATATAGTGAATCATATATTACGGCAAAATTAAGTGATTAGCTTAAATCTTATAATGTACTAAAACACAATAGAGATACATAAATTTAACATATCTTAATTGAAAGAAATTTTTCTTGCTTTGATATGAGCAAATTCCTTTATCACATTCGCGTAGTCCAATGCGAGCAAAGTCATGTTCCTTAATTAATTTTAAAGTCCCTTTTGGTGAACTTTTAGGCTTAATTATAGCGGATAACATTTTCAGTTCGTCTTTCAAATCACTGTGGTTAATATCTTTCGATTCTTCGTGTGTTAGAAGGCTGGCAAGTTTAGTATAGACCCTACTTATCAGACAAAAGTTCAAGTGGCATATCTTTAAGATTACTTATATCGCAAAGAAAATCGAAACACTCGCTGTGATGTTTAAGTTGCTCAAACCTTTTCCTTAAAGCTAATACAATCGCGTCTAGAACTTTGTAATAAAACTCGATCTTGTATCTTATTTGTGAACTTTCAGTAGCTTCATCCTCTGTCTCGTACTGAACTGTCTCTTCTTCTTTCGACTTTGAGCTTGCACTGTATTATCTATTCGTGAATCACCTATACCAATACTAAAACCAACTCTATCGCATCAACTAAGTTATGGGGCGTTTACACTTGGTCGATTTAGTCGCACGACTAAATCGACTCGCTGCATTTGTCACTAAATCGAAGTAACTAGGCCGAATCAGATCGATGGATGTGTTCAATTATTTCAACCACAGAAAATAGAACGTCTTTCAATTCAGTTGCCAGTCGATTAGTCGCTTTCGATCAACAAGCGATTAAGTTGAATTCCCGTTTACACGGTCGATTAAGTTGAAAATGACGTCAATTCAACTGAATCGAACGCAAATCGACTAAGTGTAAACGCCCCATAAGAGTGAAACTTTGCATCATTTCTGCTCCTTTTAAAGTACTCAGATATATTTTTAAGAAACCCGACTGTATCCAGCACATGAGAATCAATGCTTTGGAGATTTTTGCTTACTATGTTTATGTGGAGTAAAAAATCATACCAGACAACGAATGAATAAAGGGAAGTAAAGTCACGCAGCTGATTTGCTATACACAGAACAGAGCATTGTGGGTGACCATTCTATCTCTTCTATTGTAGTTACTTATTTGAAGTAAGGCACCCTAAACTTCCCCAATTTGATATCTAACTGGAGTCAGAGCATCAATTTGGCTCTCCCACCTTGTGGTGCTTAATGGCTTGAAAGTGAGACTAGCGTGGCCCAACGTTGAACTGACGCAAAAAAATCATATTTTTTTTTAACTACACACAAAAAAATAGTAAAATGAAACGACGTACTGAGATGAGGGTTAGTGAATGACTACTGCAAACAACAAGAAGGCTCGGAAATTTATTTCTAAATTCTCTTCTGGATATCTCAAGAAAAAAATATGCTGCACGATTTCCTATATTCGGAATGAACAATTTGTAAATTGGTTAAAAACTCGCTGCTAGAACTAAATGTCTCTAGACGTTGTACATGCTGTAGGTCTCAATTGGGAGTGTACTTTTTGCATACTTGGAGTGGAACGTTAGGACATTGCTGAATAGAACAAAAATATAAAAGACACCTTGATCATCTTATCCATTCTATTTGAAAATCTTATCTACGCCGCTGCAAGCGAAATATTGAACCTGAGATACCTGTGGCTAATAGTTTGATAATTGAAAATGAGAGGATATGCTCTGAATTTCCTAAGTGAGTATTTTCCTGAATGTGAGTGAAGTAAGTTCAATGACATTCTCAGGTGAAAACTTTGTTTTTCCCATTTTTGGGCCGATTACGAAACATATTTTGATAGTATTCTTTTCTTTTTCAAGTTTTGCCGCCCATTAGACTTGCCGCCCTGGGCAGTAGCACGGCTCGACCCCCCCCTCGCGCCGGCCCTGAGTAATACTAATATGATAATATGTTTTGCTAGTGAAGAAAAATTTATATGTATCTACTTGATAAAAGAAAAGTGTGTTGTAAGGTTTTTTCTTATTTTGAAGACTATAATAACGTGGAAACTAAACTCCAATTAAATAATAATAATAATAATAATAATAATAATAATAATAATAATAATAATAATAATAATAATAATAATAATAATAATAATAATAATAATGTCAAATTTTCTTTAAAACACTGTATTTAGTTGTTAATTTAGAAGGCGAGAGTTCAAGATTTTTGAAGAGTTTTATGTACAGAGACTTAACTGAGCTCAACTGATTGTCTTGTGACCCAGCCTTACAATAAAGAAACACACATACAACATCTTTATAATACCATAAAGAATTTGGAATTACTTGAATATTAACTAGCAAATTAATTCCAATGTTTTAAAGAAGAGTCTTAGTACACTCGCCTACCTAGCCAACTATAAAATCAGATGTTACAGTATATTCTATACCATACGGCTATCAGCTCTTTTGTGCATTACTGACTTTGGCAAACATAATAATATTTTGTTCTCAGTCAGCTCAGCAAAGATTAAGTAATATTTTTGGTAATTTAAACACATTTTATGTAGTAACAGAATATTTGACATTACATACTTTAAGTGGTAAAATGTTTGTTTGTGTATTTGAAACATACCTTAAAAGTTAGAAAAATAAATTAATATAAATTTGTTATTCAGATAACTTTACGTTAACTTCTTTCTAAAATATAATTCCCATAAATTAGGAGCTCATGCATCAGTGGCGTATTTAGCCCCCCCCCCCGAAATCTTACTTACTATAGTAAAGTATATGAAATATATTGCAGAATTTTCACATTTTCAGGCAAAGACCCCCGAAGCAAAATCGTAAATACGCCACTGTCATGCATAAACAACAGGTAACATTTATTGTGGCGTACTTTTTGTGGAAGAACAACGTGTAATTTGTATTCTTAAGTGTAGGAAACTGATACGAAGTTTCCAACTTGTATTTATTTATTTTCAGTTTTAAGAGTAACAAGAGAGTATCTTTCTTGATCACTACTTAAGTAGCATGGTGTGCAGTTTTACAAGCTGTCATCTACCTTATGATATTATTTTACTTCATTTTCCTTTTTTTAAAAGAATACCTTAATCCAGTATTATTATCATGGTGCATGTCCAAGTAATCGTACATATCAATAATATACCCGAAAACTGCTACGCCTTAAAAAAGATGTAAACACATGCACCAACTGTACAATAATTGTATGTATATTCACTCTGGACGATACTTGCGGGTTGGCCCCGTAGGGAACTGGCGTGAAGCGACGGTGGGTATAAGTCTTAAACAAAGATGATTTAGTAACTACAGTAGCTACTCCTATTATAACTTAAAAGCATTAACCTCTCCACTAAAGCCGGAAGTATTATAAATCTACTACCACTTCTGGTTTCAACATTACTTGAGAAAGTATATAATACCATATAAACAAACTCTTTGATGGGATGTACACGTAATACTGTTACTTGTTTTTAAGCATGGTCTGTTACATTATAGTCTTTTGTAGTTTGTCTTAGGTAAGCGTAATTCTAGCTTCGTTTCCCAGTATGAATCACAAAAGTTTTGGCGTTAATCCAGCACCTCCAACAACTGGAGATATACTGAAGTTAAACAGCTATAAGACAACTACAATTTCGAAATATTGATAGGACGGGAGAAAGAATCGTATTCTGACTATATAAATGCAGCTACATTGTGTCGAGCAGGATATTTGTTATAATATATATTTTATAGTACGGTCTACAGGCTTCTTTTTTGTGCACAGCCTTAGTGAGAGATTTACGTCTTTCTTTAATGCTTGTTAGTATAATAACACTTTTTACTATATCCAGTATAGACCCTGTTTCCTTTACAGAATGAATGCCTTATTAACTGATGTGTGCAAATGAATGTGTATTGAAGCTATATGCTTAACCATTCAACTCTTTTATAGAGATTAGGGGAGAGGGGGGTACATTTGAACAGGGGGTACCTTTGAACATTTAAGATAACAGGCTAGAAATAATAGCATATCTGGTGGTTTCAAAATTTTTAGTTTGGCAAAACTGCGTTGCATGACGGTCAACTGTTATCTGCAATTTTAATGTAACTGTTGATGAACAGCAGTACTTTGTTACATTTGTGGGGTGAAAAGTTGGAATTTTTGTGAAATTTTGTAAGATTTTTGACAGAAGCCTGTGTTTTGATATTATCTGCCATTCATTGCAGAAGCAAGTACATTAATTTACTTATCCAATGTTGCCCTTTGTATTTCACAATAGCTTGTACTATCTGGGTATTATCAAATTCTGCTTGATCATGCCGGTTGGGGCAGCTTTGAACAAAAATTAGGGGGAACATTTGAACATTGTTCTACCTATGCTTTTCTGAAAGTTATAAGTACCAGCAACATGTTTGTGTTCTCAGACAATGAAGACAAATGTTCAGTACCAACTGCTGATATTGTGTGTGGACTTTCTAATTCTTGTCTGTCGTTTTCGATTACTTTTAAACTCTAATCCACCTCACTTGGGAGTTGAGTATAACCTTGAAGTTGAATTGGATTATAACTGACACTATTCATCTCAGTGACCCCAAAAACTATGAATTCAACTCAATTCAGATGTGTTTCCGAAGGGGAGGCAAATTATTTAGAGCACAGAGGCGCACAATATACAAATACGGGCCTGCATATATGTTTCAGCAATTATTACTATTATTATTATTTCCTTGCCATACGCGATTGGTTAATTCTTGTGCCTTAAACTGTTAATGCTGCTTTGTTACATTAGCCATGTTGTTCGTAAATGAATTCATCCTGAAAATAACGATTATTGTAGTAAAATAATGGTTTGTTCAAAACTGCCCCACGTATGTTCAAATCTACCCCATGCTTGTTTCAATCTACCCCCCAAGGGGGTACATTTGAACGACACCCCCTGCGCCCTTGCACAGAATGACAAGATCAAACAAAGTACTCTATTTTATGGCAAATATAATGTACAATGTAATACAATCCGCTGCGTAAGTTGTGTAACACACACACACACACATACACGCATAGATATAAATTACTCTAGTTGTGATCAGTGTTGCCAGAATGGGCTACAAGTAGCGGATTGGGCTACTTTTTAAGTGCCCGCGCTACCAAAATTTCAGGTTGGGCGACACGCTACTTTTTGGGTTAGTTTTAATTATCAACAGGCCATAACTGTTAAAAATTCTCTACTTCTTATTTCACCAATGAAATCACAAATTATTAGTTTTATACAATGCAATAAAAGTTTTATTTGTTGGTTATTGTATTTACAATGAACAATAGCCCTACTAAAACTTACATCTTTAAAACTATTTTAATTTTTGTTTTAGTACTTTTCAATGTCCAGATCTGACAACACTAAACTTTCGTCGAGTTTTAGGTGTTTCAGTATCAGTGACCATGTTGCTGTCTCGACCTAATAGTTCTATGGAGTTGTGTAAACGCGAGCATCAGAAATTGAATTATGTTACTGTATTATCCATATTAAAATAATGAGGAAGTGGAGTTACAATAAAAACTTCCGAAGTTCGTGGCACTCAGATAAAGAATTTAACAAATGAATTAAAAAAAAGAGAGGAATAACAGTGAAAAAGCATACTGTAAACGTTGTAAAAAGTATTTCAAAGCCCACAAAACTGACTTAAGCAAACATGTCTTCTTGGAAACCAGAAAGGTTGTTTATTTTACACTATCACCATCTGCCCAGTTCACTGCACACTGCAGTTCTACTCATCGTGACGTAATGTGGAGTTTGCCCGCGTCAGCCAACAACAGTCCGAAACTGCTGTCGCAGCCTAACCATTGCCAACCCGGACATCTGGTATTTCCAGCTTCAGGTGTTTCCATTATATATATTTATTTATATTTGTATTTATTTATATTTGTATTTATTTAT
Organism: Thermobia domestica; assembly: GCF_964235325.1. Lineage (NCBI taxonomy): Eukaryota > Metazoa > Arthropoda > Insecta > Zygentoma > Lepismatidae > Thermobia > Thermobia domestica. The sequence goes on along the minus strand of NC_137463.1, from coordinate 118,573,709 downwards.
TTATTTATTTATTTATGATAAGTAAATTTGTATACCTGTAAAAAAACATTTTTATGTTTGGACTACAAATAGTTCAAATCTGCTACTTTTTGAGCACAACCTCGCTACTTTTGAATCTTAAGATCTGGCAACATTGGTTGTGACTTTTCTTAGACCATGATATAACGCTACCAATACTAAGAGATGGCGTTAGTATCAACGTCTATCAGACTAAAGAAAAGTACGTGCAATAACAAATTATTCTGCAATTGAGAAAGAATTAGCCAATGGAAAATGCTGAAACAGACGACAAGCCAATCAGCATGTTCGTTATTATCCCCAGTTATCCTCAATATAACTCTTTGAAATATATAATATAATTTCCATTTACTCTTCGCCTGTCAGTTATAACTCCATCCGGAGATAATCGATGTAACTAAGTGAAGAATTCGCAACTACTAAGGTTTCAAAGTTAATCTACAATGTTGCCACATTGTAAATTTTCAGTTCTCCGTAGCGGCTGAAGGAGGCCGCGGCGGATATTTCGTTACATAGTATTTTCGCTTCATTTTGACCTTTAGAATAGTATTCTGGTTTCCGTGGGCGCTATTTTTAGAACCCTTATATACCGGGTGAGGCATTTAAAACTGTTATTTTGAATATCTGGAAAACTACAAATAGGATTTTGAAAAAGTTGCAATAAAAGTTGTTCGTCTCGAAGGGGGACATCCAATGATACCACACTCGACCCCCTGTCCGAACCCCCTGGGGCGGGAGGGGGACAACATTTAAATCTTAAATAGGAACCCCCATTTTCTATTCCATATTCTGATTCTCCGTGAAAAAATACGTAACTTTTGTATTGAACATTTTTTTTCGTTGCGTGATAGTTGCGTAATCGACAAAAATCAAAGTGGCTTACAAACTGAAAAATGACTCATATAAAACTGTTTTTCTGAATATCTGGAAAACTACAAATCGGATTTTGAAAAAGGTGTAATAAAAGATGTTCGTCTCAAAGGGGGACATCCAATGATACCATACTCGACCCCCTGCCCTTACCCCCCTGGGGCGGGAGGGGGGCAACTTTGAAATCTTAAATAGGAACCCCCATTTTTTTATTCCATATTCTGATTCTCCGTGAAAAAATACAGAACTTTTGTATTGAACATCTTTTCGTTGCGTGATAGATGGCACTGTAATCGACAAAAATCAAAATGGCTCATAAACTGAAAAATGAGGCATTTAAAACTGTTTTTCTGAATATCTGGGAAACTGCAAATCGGACTTTGAAAAAGTTGTAATAAAAGTTGTTCGTCTCGAAGCGGGGCATCCAATGATACCACACTCGACCCCCTTCCCCCACCCACTTGGGCGGGAGGGGGTCAACTTTGAAATCTTAAATAGGAACCCCATTTTTTATTCCATATTCTGATTCTCCGTGAAAAAATACGTAACTTTTGTGTTGCACATTTTTTTTTTGTTGCGTGATAGAATGGCGCTGTAATCGACAAAAATCAAAATGGCTTACAAACATTTGAAAATGAGGCATTTAAAACTGTTTTTCTTAATATCTGGAAAACTACAAAAGTTGTAACAAAAGTTGTTCGCCTCGAAGGGGGACATCCAATGAAACCACACTCGACCCCTGCCCCCAACCCCCGGGGATAGGAGGGGGTCAACTTTGAAATGTTAAATAGGAACTCCCACTTTTTATTCCATATTCTGATTCTCCGTGAAAAAATACGTAAATTTTGTATTGAACATTTTTTTCGTTGCGTGATGAGTAATCGACAAAAATCAAAGTGGCTTACAAACTGAAAAATGACTCATATAAAACTGTTTTTCTGAATATCTGGAAAACTACAAATCGGATTTTGAAAAAGTTGTAATAAAAGATGTTCGTCTCAAAGGGGGACATCCAATGATACCACACTCGGCCCCCTACCCCAATCCCCTGGGGCGGGAGGTGGGTCAACTGAAATCTTAAATAGGAACCCCCATTTTTTTATTCCATATTCTGATTTTCCGTGAAAAAATGCGTAACTTTTGTTTAGAACATTTTTTTCGTTGCGTGGTAGATGGCGCTGTAATCGACAAAAATCAAAATGGCTTACAAACATTTGAAAAATGAGGCATTTAAAACTGTTTTTCTGAATATCTGGAAAACTACAAATCTGGTTTTAAAGAAGATGTAACAGAAGTTGTTCGCCTCAAAGGGGACATCCAATGATACCACACTCGATTCCCTGCCCCCACCCCCTTGGGGCGGGAGTGGTTCAACTTTGAAATGTTAAGTAGGAACCCCCATTTTTTATTCCATATTCTGATTCTCCGTGAAAAAATACGTAACTTTTGTATTGAACATTTCTTTCGTTGCGTGATAGATGGCGCTGTAATCGACAAAAATCAAAATGGCTTACAAACATTTGAAAAATGAGGCATTTAAAACTGTTTTTCTTAATATCTGGAAAACTACAAAAGTTGTAACAAAAGTTGTTCGCCTCGAAGGAGGACATCCAATGATACCACACTCGACCCCTGCCCCCCCTTGGGGCTGGAGTCGGTAAACTTTGAAATGTTAAATAGGAATCCCCATTTTAATTCCATATTTGATTCTACGTGAAAAAATACGTAAGTTTTATACTGAGCATTTTTTCGTTGCGTGATAGATGGCGTTGTAATCGACAAAAATCAAAATGGCTTACAAACATTTGGAAAATGAGGCATTAAAAAGTGTTTTTTAAAATATCTAGAAAACTAAAAATCGGATTAAAAAAAAAAACTTGTAACAAAAGTTGCTCATCTCGAAGGGGAACATTCAACAATATTACACTCGACCCCTGCCCAACCCCCCGGGGGCGAGAGGGGGTCAACTTTGAAATATTAAACGAGAACCTCCATTTTTTAATAAAGTTTTGGATTGTGTGGGAACAAATACGTAACTTTTGTATTGAATATTTTTTTCGTTTCATGATAGGTGGCGCTGTAATCGACAAAAATTTGTTACGAACAGTTGAAAAATATCCAAGAAATACACATCAGATTCAGAAAATTAAAGTAGATAGTTTTGATATCTTTGCAAATCTATCAAATGACACCGTAGTTGACTATCGGAACGCTATCTTAGTTATTCTGAAAGGGGGTTATTCTAAAATCTGTAATGAGAAACTGTAATGTTTTAAGCAAAACACTTGATTCTCCAGAACATAATTCATTACTTTGCCCAAATTTTTGGTGTAATTTCTGTTACCGATGTAGGTGAAATTTACTTCAGTTGGACTACGTGGACGTAGTATCTATTAGTTTGTTGCCTTTGGTTTGCTGATTCAATGTGAGTCTCCTTGCCTCTCACTAAGGAGGTGCTTGTTTCAGGTAAGTCCCCTTGAGTCTCATCATTGAGGTGTTTGTTTTAGTTGAGCCTCTTGCATCCTACCATTCGGGTGCTTGTTTTGGGGTTGTCTCTTTGCCTCTCACACATCTTCATTGTTTACTGAACATCTTCATTGTTTACTGAACTTTCTCGAGTTGAGTTACAAGCCGAGTCATTGATTTGAGCTCGAGTTTCGAGTCGAGTCGAGCTTGATAAATGGCTCGCACGTTGAGCTCTTTTTAACTCGTTTTTAAATTATGGCCTGTTTAGACTGGAAAGCAAAAGCCATGAGAAATGTAAGCAGTAATGTCGAATACTTTTAATATTTCTCACGACAGAGGTACTGTACATCTCGTGGGGTACGTTTAGTGTATGTCATCTCGTCTCGAAAACGAGACGACAATAGATTTTTATAACGAGACAGCCTCAAATGTCGTGAGCACCAATATAAGTATATACTGTAGTTCTTACCGTCTAGGCTGAGACCTGCACGGTCGACTTTTTGAGCCCCAGAAGAAGCCCAATCCGTGTAGTGATATCAACTGGCTCGGCTGGTTCAACTGAGCGAACAGCTCAAGCCGGCTCGATTGGGATGGAAAGCCATCGGCTCGGTTCAATTGAGCCGGCTTGGTTGGGACGAGCCAGCGACTCGGCACAATTGAACCGATGGCTCGAGCCGGTTCCATTCGGATCAGCCACCAACTCGACTCATGTGAGCCATCGGCTCGAGCCAGCTCCGTTAAAAGCAGCCCATCGACTCGGTTCGACTCAGCTTAACTGAGCCTATGGCTGAGCCAGCTCGCTTGGGTGAGATCGGTCGGATAGTTCAAGAGTTATTAAGTTAGAAAAATAGTAACTTTCAGTCTTATATAAATTGATTTTTATATATATCTCTCCCACTCCTTCTCCCTTACGTTGCTCCGTCAAATTTAAATAAAAGAAAACGATCCCAGGCCTGAACCTCATCTATGTTGAAAGTTTGATCACGTTCGGTCGAGTGGTTCAGGAGTTATTAAGTTTTATTTATTTTTAATACCCTCTCCCTCTCCCAAACCCCTCAGTTCTACCATCAAAGTGAATAGCCTGAAACCAGCCCACCCTCGAACCTCATCCATATTACAAATTTGATCGAGATCGGTATGGTGGTTCAGGAGATTTAGAGTCACAAACATAGTGATTTTCAATTAAATATATATATATATATATATATATATATATATATATATATATATATATATATATATTAAAAAGTAAACTATTAAGAGAAAAGTACTTCCCGTGAAATAATAGAAATTTAACATCTTTGAGTTTCTTAGAATATTCGTTGATAATTTTCATTTCTGTCCGTAATTTTAACAAGATTAATAACCGCCAATATCGGGAACTTTTCAGGTCCCGTTAACTTATATCGGGTGTTGCAAAATAAGTGTTACAACTCCCGGGAGGTGACTCCTGCCACTGAGACAAGAAATAAAGTTCTCTTGAATTTTAGGCTATCGGACAGTTTTGGATCTACAAGGTGCCGAAAGCGATGGAAAATGAATTTCGGATGCCAATAGTTCGGAAACTATCCAATGTAAAGAGGGCGGGTAAAAAATTCACTGAAGAAGTCATACCTGCTGTATTGAATTTTGCATGTTTCACAATCCTACCATACATGTGCAAGGGATTCCCCAAAGGAACGTAGGGAGTCCTGGATAATCTGCCAAATGAAAATCGGTCTAAATAGATATGAATTGATAGGGTTTCTATCAGGTAACAATAATTTGTTTGTATTAAGTCGATATCTGGAACAAATACAAAATGGCGGACACCTTCATGCCCGTTGTGTATGGTTGCATAATCGCCAAGTATGGATGCTGGCCAACAGTGACATTCTGAGTATTTAATGTAGCGAATTTGTACTCAAATGCTCTAGAAAGACATCTGGAGTGTCGGTAGAGCACAACAGATGAAGCAGGGTGATTCACATGTGTGGAAACACGTAGAGAAAAATGCCCAGAAATGCACCCATACTCAGTAAACGTGAGATCAAAGCGTCGGAAATGTAAGGAATAGCATCAAGAAAATGAAAGCCATTGCCAATTCACCAATACTATTCCCTCAAACCGATGCAATATGATGCACACGGTTGCATACCAATAAGGATGCAACAACTGAGGTGAAGTTGAAGTTGTGCAAGGGGACACTAAGAAACTGGGTAAAGTAAATGAATGTCACTAGCGGGATCGTATGATCGATATTGAAATGCGGCCAATGTGTGTGTTGATATCAACATATAGCTGATGGACAAATGTCAACATGTCCTACCACTGCTGGGATACCGACCCACGTGCGAAAACTAGGAAAATAACGTTGTACATTCTGCTATTACATCTGGTGCACTTTCTGGTAGTACGTAACTAGAACACGATTGTATCAATGTCCCTCTTTGTTTGGGACATTGTCCTACAGTCGACACGTATGAAAAGATATCTCTTAATCAATGGTTCAAATTCTGATAGAGGGTGAAAATAACAAACTTGTATCATGTCCTACGTCTTCTGGGACATATGACGTACTAGAAATATAGGAAAATACCTTCAGAAATTCGTATCTTACACACAGTGTTCATGCCAAGACAAAGACGAAAATGAACCAATTTGGCACATGTAACACTACTGCTGGAACACCATACATATGGAAAACAAAACGACATGAGAAATGTCTTAAAGCTCTGATTGTTTACAACTGTGCAGTAGGAGTAACAAAATGAAACACACAAGCATGTCGGGAGGCTGTACAAGAGCGCTTGCCAAACAAAGTGGGTACTCCTCAAAGAATTGAATACAGAGAAACTGAGGCTCCCTCGAAGCCTCAGGGCTAGAGCGCTCGCTTTCGCTCGCGTGGTCGCACTTTCCAATCCTACTGGGAGCCCAAAGCCTCAGCTTCAAGACCTGTGTAGTTATTTTCCTATTTTTCGCACGTGGGACGGTGTCCCAGCAATAGTGGGGCATGTTGACATTTGCTCATTAGCTATATGTCGATTTTAACACACACATTGGCCACATTTCAATATCGGTCATACGATCCCACTAGTAACATTCATTTACTTTACCCAGTTTCTTAGTGAGTCCCTTTGCACAACTTTAACTTCACCTCAGTTGTTGCATCCTTATTGGTATGCAACCGTGTACATCATATTGCAACGGTTTGAGGGAATAGTATTGGTGAATTGGCAATGGCTTTCATTTTCTTGATGCTATTCCTTACATTTCCGACGCTTTGATCTCACGTTTACTGAGTATGGGTGCATTTCTGGGCATTTTTCTTTACGTGTTTCCACACATGTGAATCACCCTGCTTCATCTGTTGTGCTCTACCGACACTCCAGATGTCTTTCTAGAGCATTTGAGTACAAATTCGCTATATTAAATACTCAGAACGTCACTGTTGGCCAGCATTCGTACCTGGCGATTATGCAACCACAAACAACGGGCATGAAGGTGTCCGCCATTTGTATTTGTTCCAGATATCGACTTAATTTCATTTCATTTATTTGCCTGCTTCATTAGCTTACAAAGCATGAGAAATTCTCATGTAAGCATTACAGTTGTCAGAAAGAAAAAAAAACATACAATATTGTCAAGTACCAGAAGTATACATCATGCAATCTTTCTAAAAATACAAAACCATATAATAGGATATATTAAGTATAAAAACATGACAATTTACCTCTAATTAGGTAACTGTTTGTACCACACCAGGCATGTACTCACGGGCAAGTATCTGTTTCCAACTCTTCAGTTAATGAGTCATTTAAATATTCTTTAATTGTGTAATAGCACTTTTCAGTGAGTAGATTATATAAAGTCTTACCAAGAATGGAAACATTGGTCATATTTTTCAAGTACAGAGGAAGTTTATTATACAATCTGACACAATTCATGTACACGGTTTTGCTTATATTAGCATATTTTTGATGCATCACAAATATGTCACTACCTTGTCTTGTATTATGGCTATGAACATTTGTATTAAAGATAAAAAGATGCTTGTTTTTCACAGTAAAAAGAATAGATTTATAGATGTATAAGCTGGGAAGTGTTAAAATTTTTGCTTCTATGAAAACCTTTTTACATGACGATTTTGTGGGTAACCCAAAAATTATTCTAATCGCTTTCTTTTGCAATCGGAAAGTGCTTAAACTATTTTCAGCAGATCCCCAGTGTATTATGCCGAAGTTAATTAATGAATTAAACTTGGCGTAGTAAAAGCTAAGAAGTGCTTCTCTCGATACAGTATCTTGAAGTTTGTATAAGGCAAAACACACGCTACTTAGTTTCTTGTTTAAAGTGGAGATATAAGCAGACCATGAAAGATTATCACTTATGATTACACCTAAAAGCTTTGTTATGCAAGAATATTGGAGTAAGTTAGAAGATATTTTTATTCTAGGTGATATACGCGGTTTTCCTGGAAAATGAAAATGTAAGAGAATCGATTTATCATGATTTATAATTAACCTATTCGCTGTTAGCCATTTTACTAATTTGTCCGTAAAAATGTCAGATTTCCTCTCAACTTCTTCTATTGATTTTCCTGATATTATCATACTGATGTCATCAGCATATAGAATACATTTCGCTGGATGCATAAATTCTAACAAGTCATTTATATATATCAAGAAGAGAATAGGACCCAAAATGGAATCTTGAGGAACACCTCTGACTACAGTTGATAAAGACGAACAAGTTGTTTGAAACCCATCTGCAGCTAATTTTGATATTTGTACCGCTTGTTGCCTACTGGATAAATAAGAGAGAAACCAGTTGTGAGCTACTCCTCTAATACCATAAGCATACAACTTGCTTAAAAGAATAGCATGATCAATTGTATCAAAAGCTTTGGATAAGTCGATGAATAGACCAACAACATATTTACTGTTTTTTAATTCAAGAGCTATATTGGACATGTAATCAAACAAGGTTGTTTCAATACTTTTCTTATTTTGGAAGCCATGTTGTGATGGTGATAGTATGTTACATGACTTCAAAAAATTGCAGAGTCGTGACTTCATCACATATTCAAAAATTTTTGAAAACGTGGAAAGAATGGAGACTGGGCGATAATTTCTTACATCATGCTTACTCCCCTTTTTATGGAGAGGAATTACTTTCGCCACTAGAAACCCTATCAATTCATATCTATTTAGACCGATTTTCATTTGGCAGATTATCCGGAACTCCCTACATTCCTTTGGGGAATCCCTTGCGCATGCATGGTAGGATTGTGAAACATGCAAAATTCAATACAGCAGGTATGACTTCTTCAGTGAATTTTTTACCCGCCCTCTTTACATTGGATAGTTTCCGAACTATTGGCATCCGAAAGTCATTTTCCCATGCTTTCGGCACCTTGTAGATCCGAAACTATGTCTGATAGCCGAAAGTTCAAGAGAACTTTTTTTCTTGTCTCAGTAGCAGGAGTCACCTCTTAAGAGTTGTAACACTTATTTTGTAACACCCGATATACAAAGTAATAATCGTTAATTGTCTGTGAAGATTAAGAAAAATACCAAGAATATGTATATTTTTTTATTATCCCTTTATAATACATAGACAGATGACAATTTGATTGTTGTTCTTTTTTTGTTTAATTATATTTTTTAAACTCACATTTAGAAAACGAAACAATTATAATTTTTGTTTAAAAACTGAAGATAAATGTAGCGTTCATTATAACGAAATTGCATGTATATGTATATAGTTCACTTTTCTTTGTAAGAATTATTTCCTACAAGTTCCTAAAAGTGGAAACACGTTCATATTTTAACATTTCTAAGAAATGCATTTTTTACGACTTTCTAGCTCTTTTGCTTTCTATTTGACATAATCTCGAGTCAAGCTGAACTCTACCATCATTAAAGAAAGATGATTATTTTACTCGAAATCTCTTTTGACTTCTATAAACGCAGAAGGGTGACCTTTTTTTCTTTACAATGACTTTTAGTCAATATTCAGACAAGTACACCTCGCTTGCTTATTTTCTAAAACAATAAACTCGTCAATAGTATTTTTCATAATAAAATGATAGAAAATATGATGACTTTAACAAGGCATGAAAATAATGAGGCATGCTTTATTATTATTATTATTATTACATTTATTCTTAATATTATTATTATTATATATGTTCCCATCTTCAGAATACTCACTACAAACTCTAAAAATATCTGCCATTTTGCATCGAAATGGCTTTCCTATTTTTATAATCTCTGGACAAAGTTTGATATTAAGTAATTGGCCCCGAATAGGTATTCACTTCAGTGGACAAACCAAAACTAATTGAACGACATAACATTAATCAAAATTGGAATACAATTGCAAACTATTTTATCCTTTTTAATCACTGAGAAAAAGCAAAGAAATAATACTATGACAAAGTTCGTAAGAGTCCTATACATAAAACAAATTTAAAAAATCAACAAAAATATATCTTACAAAAACAGTGTCAATAACGCTTTGATAAACAACGATTTTATTTGATTTTCCTTAGATTAAGATAAATCAGAAAGCTAACTGTTTTAAATAAAATATTATAACAGTGTGGAATAGTTTACCAATCAGGAAAACATAACCTATTATTAGACATGGAAAAAATATGTGTTTTATTTTAGAAGACATTAACGTCGTGCTTTTCCTAATTAATCCAGTAAACAAATTTCATTAAAGCAGACCTGCTGTTGAAAATAAAGAACCAATCATTTGAAGGCTAATGCCACATAATACATTGAATAAAATTTACAGATATATTTATATATATATATTTATATTAAAATTCTTAATAAAACAAACATCAAGAATGAATAAACGAGATCGACAATTTGTACAATACGATAATGTTATTTATATATATTTATATAATGCACATGCAATATAGTTTATTAGTTCTGTGGAAAAATTACTACTAGTCTTAGCTATTGCCATTTCTTCGAACAACTCGTTACAAGTTTCCTACCTAACACAAATTTTACATATAATTTTTAGTATGAAGCTCATTTCCTGGATGTAAAGCTAATGTGAACAAATAGTTATCAATGCAGTATTTAAGATTTAATGTACATTTTCTCATAATTTATTTTCTTAAAAATGTAAGATAAGTATCATTTCATACTGTGACATGCATAATCCAACAAATATAATTTATTTTTTGCTTTTCTCGCTATTATTTATGACGGGATATATTATGTATATTAAAAAAAAGCAAGTCAGTGTGAAAATTTGATGTTTTCCTTCATGTTTAATATTAACTGCATTTTTTATTTAAAGCATTTTTGATAGATTAAGCCGAACTTTAAAATTTGTAATATTAAGTGACGATATTTTTTACAATTACTGTATCATAGCTAAGATGGGTGATGGTATACATCCTAAAATATTAGTGCCAGCCTATTATGTGTGAGTACGAATGAATTAAAGTATATTCTATATCTATTGATTAAACCACCAATTTTACATGCAAAGCGATTTCGAAGAACAATACATCTACATAACCTGCACAAATATTAACAATAGAACATGCATAGTTTGTCTAGTAGTACATTCATTCTAAAGAAATAGTTAACATATGTAGAGTTGACGTAATGTATTCTATTTCAATTAACTCTCACCAAGTGTATAATTATTGCTCTATATATTTTATGAAAAATCTTGATGACAAAAATTTATTTTAGCTTCATCTCAAGATTCATGTTCTAACATCCATGAGAATCATAATATTATATCAAGACCAGAATCCAATATACAATCAAATATACAGCATGAGAATATTCTTTCTCTTTATATGATATAATTTCAATATTGGTATAGTAATATATTATCACATATCGATTCTTATAAAACGCTTCTCTTAAACTGTAAACATTATTGGCCAAATCTGGACGGTTTTTTTGTTTCGGCTAATTGTTACAAATGGAAGTATAAGAACTCTTTAACGAACAAAATTTCTTGAAATTTTTTTTTTTCTTTGGTTAATTAATAAACAAATATGGAATCGGTATAATTAGAACATTTAGGAATACAAAAAAGAAACAACGTTAGCATTCACCTGAAAGATATTTAATTTAATTAATTTATACAACTGATATATTTGCTAAAGAGTCTTGCCATTTTTCGCTATGATGATCTACTTCAGTTCTAAAGAAACATCTGCAATTGTATTAAATGTTATCTTTGCAAAAGTAACAGCTTAAAATTAACAATTGCATTTTCACAATGCGTTACTACTTTACAGGTTTTGTTAATTACAATAATATTCAAAGATGTTGACTTATTGTTGAGAAACTGAAGGAGATTTACAGTCATTTTCAAAGATTACTTAAATTTGCTATTAAATATTTCAAATTGATTCATTTTTATTAATGCTCCGTGAATTGTTTACTTTAATAAGGACGGAAGCAAAAGATACCAATAGCTACTCTTTAAATAAATTTCTGTTAACATTTAATGATATATATATATTTTTTTAGCAATGACTAGGATAGAAACAATAAAATAGTATATTTTATATTTATATATTTATGTTATAAACTGCTCATTTAAGCGAAGTATTTTGTACAAATTGTGGTGTACATATAGTTGTATTTCTAGTTTTAGTAACTTTTATACAGTCTTATATAACATATGTGAAGTAAACTGCATTCGTTTATATTCATCTTCGTATTCTGTACATATATTTTTACTAGTTAAACCCAATACTTAAATTTACTGTTAAAATTTAAAATATTATGTTGTCAACACCTGTAAAGATGTAAAATCTATGACAAACTTTAGTAAAAGGGTTGCTACGAAAAGAAAGTACAAATATATTTTTAAAAAAAATCTTCCTAAATAAAAACAAGGAGGAGATTTTTTTTCTGGATTACCAATAGGAAACCAGTAGGATCTTTAATAGAAAAAAGAAATACTTCATAACAATTAGATAAGAACAACTTTTAGATACCCTGGATTCTGGACGGAAACGTTACATATGCTTTAATGTATCAAATAGATAGATACATGATATGTTCGTTGGTTTGTTTGTAACTAAACCTGTAAACATGTACGTACTCAAACTTCAAATTTCTACAAAATATATATATTTTTTCTTAGAGTATTGTAAACATCAGATAAAATTATTGAGTCTTTTTAATAAGAAAAAAAAAAATACAGAAGAAAAACATTAGACACATTTTCATTTTGATGTGACCTTTCACGAAATTTCGACTAACATATTATTTGGGAACACACATTATATACATATAACAGACAATGACACAACACATGAATTATGTGTTTGTTAATCCATAAACATGGATAAAAATACAATGACTTATAATACGTTTCTAATGGTTGTGTAAGCCATTTTCGTCTCTAGATGTCTCCCATAAGAGCACTTTGGAGCTCGAAGTGTTTCCTTTCCTTTATTTTCTTCTACCGTTTTGCAAGACTGCATCTTCCATGCTTACTCTTCGCAATCTCGATAAAAGTTGAAGTTATATTCTAGGAAATCAATACCTAGTTTGTTGACTGGCAATGCACACACACTCTGCAAACAAAAGATTTGAATTAGCTTAGATTCTTTTAAATATGAGGATAACCCCAATAGTCATAACACCATTTTTTTTAATGGGAACAAAGCAAGAAATTCTTATGCAAATGGAAGGTTAGCACATATGTAAAGGTGCCTGTAAGGAGTTGAATGAACATACAAATCACCATCACGATATAGCTCGAGGAAAATAAGTACAACGATAAACAATTTCACACATGTCTTACCTCGAATTACATCATTACAAACCATTACAAACCAAGGACAATTACACTTGTTCGTAAAGCCCAGACACTCATACCAGTGGCATCTAGAGTTTCTTTGCTGTAGTCTCAAACTGGCAACGATGTAGAATGCACAGAATACGCATGGTCTCACCACGAGCGAATTTTTGATGTCACGGCTCACTGCTGTGTCTTACGTGTTAGAATGTGTGTTCCACGAATAGCTTCTTTAGTTTTGAAAAGAGATCAAAATCCTGTAGGTGGTTGCTTCTTCAATATCAGTATGGAGCTGTAATTCCTGCAGAGTCCTTACGCACGTTGACAAGCCGTTTGCATCGTTGTGTGTCGGTCGTTGCTGCTTTCCCACGTCCTAATGCTGTTGCCCACCAAGTAACCAACCACTTGGTATGGTAGGTCAACATTTCCTAAAGTTTTCAGAAGCTCAGCGTGACATTCTCACGCATTTCTGCTATGAAGAACTGCAATTTGTATATAAGCTCGCTGTTTAAGACGGGTAATATCCATTCTGTATGGCAGTTCTATTCACACTGTGATCCCTCATTCCCCTGTTCACTATGCGTCTCCTCGCCACCACCGTCATTTAGCGTCATGTTACTGTAGCATCATGATCCTCCCATCTAGTAGATTCTTTAGGAAACTACTTCGAAGAACTCTAGATGCCACTGATGTGTGTTTTTGGGCTTTACGTGTAATGGTTTGTAATTGTGTAATTCGAAGTATATATATATATATATATATATATATATGAAACGAATGATTCGTTGTACTCAATTTCTCGTGTTATATCCTGATGGGGATATGTATATTCATCTAATACCCTACGCATAAAGTTTATATATGTGCTAATCTTCCATTTGCATATTTCAAAATTTCTTGCTTCCTTCCCATTTTCGTACAAAAAATACCATAATTTTTGTGGTAACCTGCATATATATATATATATACATAACAAGCTAATTACTTGATGTGCTAAGATAGATCAAGATCACAATAACGTCTATTTCCAGTTCGGAATCGGGAAAATGAGGAGATAAGTTTTAATGTAATCAATATACGCGTAATTCTACTTTTTTCTCAACCAATGTATAAACTCTATGAGGCCGTCATGAAGTTTTCTGACTAGTAGAACAGTTAATTTATGTGACACTTTTTCAACGTGACAAATATGGTGTTAATAAAGCAAAACTCAAGCAATCTATAATGACATACAATGTATACTAAATGTCCTTATACACTGTTTTATGTATGCTTCAATAGCACGATATTTGCCACTTGAAAAGGTATCACGTAAACAGGACCGTTCCTTGGAAAATCAGTTCCCGGGACGAGAGTATACGACGGCGCCCCCATACATATATTCCAAGTAATTTTTCCTATTTTTTTTCCTTTTTCTTCCGATTTTTTCGCCTCCTTACTTCGGCGTCCGAGGCCGTCGCCCCCCACAGCACGGCCCTGCACATAAATTAACAATTACAATAGTCAAGAATCTTAATGTACCTTTTATATATTTTGTACGTTGGTTGCTGAAAATGTAAAATTATATTGATCAACACTGAAACTTACGTATCCATTTTTTTCCTTTCTTTGTTGATGTGAAATTGGATGTATACATTATAGTGACATTCATCTACCTAACAAACTCATGCTGTAATTAACTTGGTTATATGAAACAAAAATAATTAATTATTTCATTTGTCAATTAAATATAATCTGTGATCTAAATTGGAGCCATTAGGTGTAAAAATTTTATCTCCAAAACTACTTAATTTTCCTTAACTTTTTGAATTGTCTTTATTATTAAAAATATACACATACCTAATTTGAGAGAAATATATTAATATAAAGTGCGATTTTCTCCTATTTTCTTTAAACTTCATTTAAAAGCTATTTAAAATATGTTTGATGTGTGATATATTGCTCTTGAAACGTTTATCAATATTTATGAATATAATGGAGAATAGGTAGTGGTCAAGATCAGTTTTCTTATTCCTTACCTTTCTTTAACAATTCCATAATTTAATATATATACATACACAGCATATAATTATATATCTATATCTATATCTATATCTATATCTATATCTATATCTATATATATATATATATATATATATATATATATATATATATATATATATATATATATATATATATATATATATATATATATAGTGTGTCTCGAAAGTCGCGTAACCCAAACTATAGAGCATCAGAATTTTTGAACTAGAAGAGCGATTGCCACAGGTATGTAGGTAGATCATTACTTTTCCTGAATGATTTGCGAGTTCTTTTTAACTTCTCTGTAAGTCTATCCGTAGGATTGTTGGTGTCTAGCACATGTCGACACCTTAATGCCGGAAAACTTTTTTTTTTTTTCTTTTTTTTTTTTTTTTTTTTTTACGATACGCCATTATCACGGCAGTGAAATATCAGCATTTCTGAACGATACATTGTTACCCAGCCTATTCATCATTTCCATTTGTCCATAAAAAATACCAAACCCAGCTCCGATTGGTGATTTTTCACGTTTTAGAAAAAAAAAAAACTTCGTATGTTTCTGACATTTGTGAGGACGAATGTCGTACACCCTCCCTGTGAATTATATCTCAAAAACATCTAGAGAGACAGCCTTCCCTGGGCGACAATTTCATTTCGTTCTCATGTGTGGTCCGAAAATGTTGATGCTCCAAATTTCGGGTTACACGAATAGATATAGATATAAACATTGATGTAGATGTATATATTATCAGTTAACATTGAAATGCGAAACAAAAAATTAACTTTACTTTTTAAAGTACTGGTGTGTTGACATAAGTCGTAAATATCTTAAATAGGCCAAACAGTTACTTATACAAGAGAACAAATAATTACTAAAAAATATTTGTATGACAAAATACTTACATTGTTTGTCGGATATATTGGCACCCGAAACCGGAAACTCTTTGAAATGAATTGTCCAACAGCTAGATAGAAGACCTCCTCTTGGGATTCTTCTCCACTCTGCAATGGCCAGTGGCCGTCAGTTCTTGTCGATGGACAGTCAAGAGGAGGAACAGGAGAATCACATGCTTCAGGACGAGATGTGCTCAACTGCGTGGAACTTGTTTGAAAATAGATAAAAAGAAAAAGTGTTAAAATTGTTCTAAGTTCGAAAGTAAGTTAAAACCTAATCAATCGAAATTTTGTTTTCAATCGAATATTATAAGTAAAGCCCTGAATTAATGGCAAAATGTCATGTGTTGCAATTTTCATTATATTTTCAGGAAGAGTATAATTTTAGAAATTAGAAGCAATTTGTTGATATTTTTAAATTTTATTTTCCGCTGATCTTTACCCACGCATGAATGACTGCATACCAAAAATTTGGCTCTTTTATCTGGCGAAGCGAATGCAGTGCTTGCGGTTTATTGTCGTTGAAATGTGGTACGTGGAGGAGGATGCTAGTGTGTCTTCAATTCTTGGAATTTCGAATCACAAATGACTCTTAGAATTTTGAATGACAGAATGATAAACAAAGATGCTTACTTTAAAGAAATAGCCAGGTATGGGCAGTTATTGTGAGTCGCTGATGTACGTGACACACGACTGCTGTTAGTGTTCATTTCAGGGTTTCGAGATGCTGACTGTAGGCCTTTCTAGGACAGAGAAGGTGGACAAATTTGTGTGTGTGTTTGGGTGTAGTGTTTTTAACAGATGATTCTGTAGTGTTTTGCAAATTATGTGAAACTGTAGTTTCTCCTAAGAAACGTTATTTTGTCACACACCATGTAAGCAAAACATAAATCTGCAAGGACATGCAAATCAGCTGGTGAAGGAGTTCAAAAGTTTCTTGGAAAATTCACGAATCTCACGTACTAACAGTTTTGGGAATGATCTGTATAAATCCTTAATTAACGCGGTCATTCCTTTATGGAAATTAGAAAATGTTTCCTTTAGAAACTTTCTCGAGAAATATACGAAGAAAACGTTTCAACTGAATCGTCTTTGAGAAAATTACATTGATAGGGCATACAACAGAACTATTGACGAAATCCGTAAAAGTGTTGGTGACAAAAATATATAAATTTCAATTGATGAAACGCAATATCCTAGGTTGTTACAGTGCTAATGTTGTAATTAGAACTTTGGAAGGAGGAAAATACATATAAACATATTGGATTTATTCTGGTAAAAGTAAATAATATGGGAATTGCACAGCTTTTTACAATTGCTGACTATTTTGTGACCAGAAAGTGTAAAACACGACGGAGTTCTTTTTGTCATAGAGAAGCTGCATATATGAGAAGGTCCTATTCCCAAGTAAGCTGCATATCACCTGTCTGAACATAGAATTGAGGAGGAAGTATATTATCATTTTTCTGACAATGATCTTATAGTATCAAATTTCTGAAAGCTCCCTTTTGAACTAGTGTCGCACCTGAATTATTCCCTTAACTTTCGCTTCCACTACGGCCCGTCTTAAAGAGACGGATACATGAATTACAGCTGTTTTCTATTGTGCTAAGAACTTCAAATCCATCAAAAGAATCACTGATACTGCGTCTTCAATTAAAATTGCTCAAAGTTTGCTTAAGAACATTTACTTAAAAAAAGGCTTAGCTTTCATTGTAACACATTTTGCAAAGTTGTCAGACGCTATTACCAAGTTTGAAGAAAAAGGACAGGCTTTGTCTAGCTCTCTGAAAATCTATAATGATGCTGCCAATGATCTAAGTGTTGTATCTGATACCAAGGGCGCTTACGTTCGATGAAAGTGTAATCGGTTGTAAGAGCTAATTCAGATTTGGAAAAATCGAAGAACATTCCTAGTGCTATGGAAAGCGATGCTGATGTAACTGTTGACAATGACATGATTTTTTCCAAATTACTTGTTCCATTATGCTCCAGGGACTTCTCTAGAAGTGAAAAAATCATTTTCACATCTAAAATGAATTCGTTTTGACAGCAGACAATCTTTCATTTGAGAATCTTGAGAAGTTGTTGAGTTTCAGAGAACAAAAATAAAAATAACTTTCTTAAGTGAAAACAAACTGTTAATATAGTGTAAAACAATTTAATTTTAGTATTTCTTGTACTTTTAATGTTTTCTAGACTGCTAACGGTACTACGTGTGAATAAAGTACGATAGTGTTTTTGCGTTTTATCATTTTGTCTCATTGTTACAAATCCACTGGGAAATGATGAATGTGTCACTGGATATCGTCCTTTACGGGTTACGTAATTTGCGAGTTTCTAGGAATATTAAATTGTAAGTACTAACTGCGAAATGAAGTATTTTATTTCTTAGGATTCATATCTTTTATTTCATTAGTAAACCAATTATATGCTTATTATAGTTCTTAAATATTTTAGTACCTATTTTTTTCAAAACCCCTCATTCCTTTTCCTTTTCGACCTTTTCGTTTTCCTATTTTTTCCTTTTGTTTGTTTCATTTTGTCATTTCACTTGCCATTTTTGGGTTCTTCTTTGGCAATTTTGCTAGCCATTTTGGGCTTTTATTTTGCCATTAATTCCAGACTTTAATTATAAGAAATACATGACTGATATAATGTATAATTTTATGTTACTCATTCAATTTCAGAATCAAACACTGCAATAAAATTATTTTCACATTAACTCAAATAATTTATACGAAATACATTTATAGAATTATATAATTGGAATCATACATGAATGTTTTATGAGAAACAAAGGTAAAGTTAGCAATCCTTTCATAAACCAGTTGGATATTTTTACATTTCGCATTAAAATAATAATAAGTGGAGTTCTGATTATTTCTATCCAAGTTTTGATTATATATTATATAACAGCTATAAATTTCCGACAATTTTCTTGACTTTTTGTTTCTTCATAACATAAAATTTAAAAGAAAACATATTTCAATTGATTATATATTTTTCTGTTATTCTGTTAGCAATTATTGTTCCATTCCTCATTTATGCCTGTTGTTATTTTATTTGAATGTCGAATAATTTTGAATTGTAATAAAATATATATATTTATTTCAATTGATTTCTAATAAATAAGATTTTTAAACAAAATATTAACCAATTTGATTGCACCCATTGAGGTGTTTCATGGTCTAACTCCGAAGACTATGGTCATATGCTGATGAGGGGAAGTATGCGTTTTCAAACGAAAATGAATGATCAAAATCGATGCATCTACTGTAGATCGAAATTATGCGTGAACATACTCAGAATATATAGATGGATCTAGAATATACGTGAATCTAGAATATAATTTTTTTTGTAACAATTTTATTTATTTATCTTATCGTGAACCTCAATACACCTGTAGAAAGGTCCTGGGAGATTCGAAATGTGGTATGGTTATGAGTTTACCTTTGAGTGGTTAGTATATGTCTAATTTAATTAAGCCTAATTCCACTGAGACGTACAGTTCCACAATTATTTCTTAAAGCCTTCAAAATCTTAAGTTTAACGTCTCACGTTTATATGCACTGTAATACACAAGACATAAAACAGTAAATTAATGAAAAAAAAAAATTGGTGTAACGAGTTCAGTGAAAAAAAATGAGACTGCCCTTCCCACTAAATGAAATCCAAGAGTACAATATACCTAGAGTAGTATAACCAAAATCATGTGAGCTGGGACCAAACCAGAAACTTGCATTATAGATAAGGACTCTTTTCATTAAGTTATAGTGTCTGCCAATCATTTCTTGAGTAGCTGATATTATGTCAAATTCGTGTTAATTTTAAAGTTCCACATAATAACATTACGAAAGCGGTTTCAAGGAGTAAATCCACTGCAATCTAAATATACTTATCCTTTTTTACTAAATAATTGTGAGAACATTTATATTTTACTTACTGAAATTGTAGAATAACACTTTCGTCTGGCATGTAACGACTGACACGTATTTGGTAGGTGAAATTGGAGGCTGTTCTGTCAATGCATCGCGTATAATCGATTGCTTCCGGCATACAGAAATCAGCTGTCAAATTCTGGTTAAAATGTCGGCCTCGGAGACTAATAGTGAACATACTTTGGTCGTTGTCTGCAATAAAAATGTAAATGTAACTGTATATATGTTTGTATATAAGTAGCTCAATCGCATCTTAGTTGTAATCTTATAAATATACATATCTACAGTATGTAAAATATTGGTACTTACAATTGATTTGAGGCGTTCCTTAAAATTATATAATACATTCTAAAATTAATAACATAAATGCATATAAAAAGAAAAAAATACTTTTTTTACAACATTAGTTACAACATAAAAATATGAGAGCTAATTCTCTTGTGACAGTTAAAAAAATACTAGTGAAAAAATGTTATAATCAATATATTGTGCATATCTTATATTTTAATAATGTAATTTTAATAATATTGTGATACTTCGTTAATTGTGATGCTTAAATTTCTTTATGACTTAATAATAACAATAATTTCTATCGATTTCTTGGACACATACAGCAAGTGACCACAAATGGGCCCAAAGGAGTACAAACAGTATAACAAAAAAGATTGCAATAGCAAAAGGAGTACAAATAAAATTATACAAGTGACAACCAAGTACAGTGAAATATACGAATATTCAACAACCGCTGAAAAATAATAGACAATGAGCAAGTCATATTGTGGGTTATAGAAGAAAAATCTTGTCCAGTTCTTTACCAGGAGGTAATGTGCCTAAGATCGATGACATACTTCCGCGCTGGATAACAATGCTGATACGTTGGAAAAGGAATCCAGTAGCTCGGGGATCACCAGTTTTGATCGCTATTCGATGACCAACTTCTTTAATGAAATTAGATCCTTCGTGACCCCAAGATCCACTAGTTTCTACTGCTACTCTTACAAACTAATATTTGTCAAATAGGTTTGTCGGATTTTCTGTGAAAGGCGACGAGACCTGCCTGAATTGAAGAATGGGGCAATGTTGGAAGGAGCAAACGTATCAGAACATGTGAAATCCCAGACCAGTGCTTTCCCGTTTTTCCACGGTACCAAGGTCATGCATATAATAATATAAGATCTCGATTTCACATTACCGGTAGAAATTTCAAGCAAAGTCTGTTTCTCAAAACAGCAAATTCGGAATTATATTCTTAGAAATGAAAATTTTAGTTTGTCGTTGGAGCTTATGGTGTTCAGGAAAATGCACTTGAGTGGTTATTAAAGAATTGGTAGAACAAAAGAAGTGAAAGGAAACAAGAATATCTCGAAAAACTTCAGGGAGACGGTGTTGTCCACAACAAACTTAAATAACCTGAGATCGTATCAGAATGAACATTCTGTCAGTAAGTTGCTATACCTTTCTTCTATAATTAGAGAATAAAACAAAGAAAATTGATGGGGTTTGAAATGTAGTTATGGAGAAAAAAATGTTGCGTATATTATGAACAGAAAGAAGTTACAGAGATATATTTAAAGAAGCAAACGGAAATCGATAGACCCTGGTTATGTTAGCGAAAAATAAGGATCAATATGATTGTCCAATTTATTGGTCATTCAAAATAGATTAATCTACTGCTAAAAGAAAAAGTTGAAGACAAGAAGCAGACGTGAAGGTCAAAATTTGTGTATGTGGGTGATCTATCTATCTATATCTATCTATCTATCTATCTATCTATCTATCTATCTATCTATCTATCTATATATATATATATATATATATATATATATATATATATATATATATATATATATATATATATATATATATATATATATATATATATATAGATAGATAGATAGATAGATACAGTATATATAAAATAATCATATCAACATATCAAACAATTTTCTTTAACTAAATAGCGTATTTAAATCTTCTGTGTTGCTCATCAACCACTGATTGAAGAGAGAAGAAAAATATTGGAAAATATTCATTATAGACAAAGAATTTCAATCAGTTCAATCAAGTCTGGTTTCTACAACTAGTTTCAGAAAATATGTCTAATTCTGGATTTTTGACCAAAATATGAGTACACTATAAAACTTTTATTTAAATAACAATCAAGACGACTTAGAAATAAACTTAAGTTTTAATTAATATTTAATTTGTCAATATAAACCGCATGAAGAGCTATTTCAGTTGGTTTGCTGATTTGGAGTTTAGTGTTGCAATATAAAGGGTTGATGTCGCCTGTTTTAATTGCTGTTACGGTATTTGTAAATCAGATGACTGTTCAACGTAACAAAGAGTGGCAGAAGTTATTCCGAAAGTGGTGAGTACTTAACAGAGAAAAAGGGCGAAAGTAAACGAATCATTTAATGTATCAAAATGCAAAATGTTCGGTTACTACATGATCTCCCAGGATATGTGAAAACTTATGAATACATTGATGAACTGTCTTCAAATACTTAGAAGATGCCCAGTAAACTCTACCAACTGATCGAGTTTATAGAAAACCAGTGACAATCAATGGGAAAAGATACAAGATATTACCAAATTGATTAGATATGTGCCCATCGAAGCAATAACTTTTCTCTTTCTACGCTAGAAAACTGCAAGTCAAGTGAGAAAGGAAGCTTGATCACTAGTCGTGTTTTCTTACTTCTATCATCTTGTTTTATTCATGTTTGGTGAATTTTTTTTTAAATGCATCTTATGTATTACATTAATTACATTGTTTATTTACACAATATCCTTTTTGTGTTGAATCATCGTTTTTTTAATGAATTTTGGTAGATTAATCTTCTTTGAGAAGAGAAATAATACAAGTTTACAGTCTTTGTTTAAATTATTAAACATAATTAATAACTTTAATAATATTAAGTCATATTTGTCCTTCAAAACTTCTTCCTTACAGGACATTGTACATATATCAATTTTATCATGTTTTCGACATAATTTGTTATAGACAGAACATATTCTCCAGACTGGTGACTTCAGTAGTATGTTGGTTCCAGTGTTTTTGCAATAGAAGAGACCTCTATTATTAGTTCTAGTTCTAACTAAAGGAACATAGAAGTTTAATGTTGATATAAAGTTTAAGCAATCGAATTCATCTCGAACTAGTTTTTGGAAAAATATCAGATCGGCAATATTACGCCTTTGTTCTAATGAGTAAATTTTCTACGCGTGTGCTATAGTTTTCAAATGAGAGATAAATTTCAGTTACTTTATATATCAAATACAACTTTTTCAATTTGTTGGCTATACTTTTGTTGGGAGATGTTCTAAATTATAACACCATATTCCAACTTGGATCGTTTATATGAGTAATACATTTACAACACTGTTTTAATATTTCTGAAGTTCTTACCACTTCTAACTATGAATCCTGATTATTCAAAAGTGTCATGAGTAACGTTTTCGATGTGGTTATTGAACGTTAATTTTGGGACAAATGTAACACCTAGATTTTACTGTATTAAGTCTTCTTATAGAAGCGTTATCAAACTTGTAATCATATTTAAGGGTATTTTAGTTTCTGCTGAACGATAATACGTTACATTTGTTTATGTTTACTCTAAGTTTATTGACTGAACACCAGTTCGCAATACTCTCTAAGTCGTGTTGTAAATCACGACAATCATGCACGGATTTTATCTTAGCGTATATCTTCAGATCAGCGAAAAATATTTTTTATTATTATTATTGGGTATGTGACCTAGAAGATTGATAAATAATAGAAATAGTAAAGGGCCTAGATCGGAGTCCTGTGAAACTCTTAATAACGCAAAATACTTGTCTAATTTTAATTCTTTATAAACAACTGTGTGCTTACGTTCACTTAGATATGATGAAAAGAATTTGATAAGGGCTGAAGAAAAAAGATAACGATTTATTTTGTTTAACAGTGTTTTATGACTTACTTTGTCAAAGACCTCCTCAAAGTCAATATATATTACGTCAACTTGCCATCCTTCATCTAACGAGTTAGCTATAAAGTCGGTGACTATTACTGAATTAGTTGTTATTGATTTACGAGTAACAAAGCCATTATATATTATAGTTTAGAATATGGTGGTTTGAAGGTTTGGTCAGTGTTTCTTTTGTTAAAACAAAGCCATGTTGATAGAACTGCTCTAGGTTTAGTGAAATTCAAGCGTAAGTTCTATTCAGTTTATTTCAAACTGATTCAGAATTTTGGCGACTCCATTCAGGAAATTGCTTTATGTCTCTATGCAAATGTAACATGACGATATATATATACAATATTACAACTTGAAAAAAAATGATAATTAAAAATTGCATTACATGAATGCTGATTTCTTTTCACTTTTAATACCCAAATTTATATTTCAGTTCTATTCTTCTTGAATTTTTCGAACTCATCTAGAATTTCATGAATCTTATAAGCAGTTCGTAAGGTCCTCCATCTTTCCTATTACCTGGTTATAAAAAAATTTGTAGTTACCATGTCATCAGGACATGAGCTTCCTTTCCGCTCGATTTCTATTTAAAAATTGTAGTGAATAGCGACACAGAAACCCTATATAGTTTGCATGTAGTCACAATGTATCTTAATATTGACATCTTTCCCTAATTTACACTGTAGTATTGTGATATGAGAATCATTCCCCTGACTGGATTATTCGAGGCCTGACTTCATTTCCAGGATGGTGTTTTATTTGTTTGACACTGGCATCAGTTCGACTTCGTTTTGTTTCGACCTCGACTTTTCAACGACCAGTTAGGTATTTTTTTCTTTCATTGAAGTACAACGGACGCTAAGGACAATCACTAATCGCTTTTTACTTTTCTGATTTGAGCAAAACTTTCTGTAACATAAAGGCAAATTCTTCTTTGAAGTGTTAATGTAACTGTATTAATAAATACTAAGCTTGTAGTTCATTCCTTCAGATTATAGTTTCTTTTCCTCAATATCGATTCTACTTGAACTATCATATGTTGTCCTATCTTTGACGATCTATTACATCACAGACATCATCATTCGGTGGCATTGAATGTGTGTCAGAAAGGACAATGATTAGTTTTAAGTCACATGGCAAGATTTGACCTAGAACTATAGATTTATTAAAAGTATTTGGAATATCGAATAGGGGAATTATGTGACTATTTCCAGATAAACCTGGATCGCTGCTGTGCCGAGTCGTCAAGCATGGAATTCACCTCTTACAAGACATAGATAAGACTTAGACAAAACTTTATAGGATTTCTTAGATTCTACTTTTCCTTTTATTATCCCAATACAAACATCCGATGTCTTATCTTAATTACCAGCTTCAATCTTGGTTAATATTTAAAGATAGTGTTGATTTCATCTTTAGATTATGAGTGTCTACTCTTTTATGCTATAATTTAACCCTCGCTACGTGCATTTGAGTTTGATTAATTAATTCTGATTCTTTTAACATTACTTTATCTATTTATTTTTGCTTTAATGACTGTGTTAATTATGGTCTACTGGAGCATCCTCAATTTTTCCACACTCAAAGTACGTGTCGTTACAATAGACAAAACCCATAAAAAAAAAAAAAAAAAAAAAAGCTCTTAAATTTTTGTTGGAAAAGATGTTTTACTGGTTAAAATATGCAGCATCTTGAAAGTTAAAGTACCAAGTATAATTGTTCATCACAGTCTGTAATTTATAATGATAGCAATATACCGAATTTGTGTCTTTACGATACCAGTCAATATCTACGAATCTATGTACAAATTACTACTAAAAATAATGAAAAATATTATCACAAAACCCTGAAGAAGATATATATATATATATATATATATATATAATGTCAGTTGATGAGCAAAAATATAATACACCAATACCTGGTAAACTTTCCAAACTGGTGTCACCTTCGTCAAGGCCTTCATGATTATCATGTATGATCTGATGCTGTGCACTGGTTCTCTTTCTTCTTTTTAGGATATCCACATTCCTTTTATTATTATGGACTTTCGACCACGAGGAGGACTATTTTCAAATAAAAACATAAAAAATATATTAAAAATGATGTATCAATATTCTGTATACAGAAAAAGGAATTGAAGAAAAATCAATAATATGTAACCGGAAGGATTTACTGAAGAATCTCACTAATTAAATTTTTATAACCATCATCTGTTTCTGATTACTCCATACACCAAGAGAGATGTAAAAAAAAAATAATAATTAATAATGATTAAATAAATAAATAAAAAAAAAACACTCTAGCTTATATTCACTACAAATAACAGAAGGTGGTGTAACTAGCAAATTGAATATTTCAGAAGCAAGCACTCTTTCTATTATTGAACTCCTTCCTGAATGCCTCTATATAGATAATTTCTGAGCTAAAATTAGATAAATATTTCAGTATTACGTATGTGTTTGTTGGTGTTATTCCTGCTGTGGAGCTAGTCACAATGTTCAGGAGACTGATGAAACTCCGTGGGCAAATCATTTGAGCAAATAACAACAAAAGATTAATAATTTACCACATTTTTCCTAGAAACTAAAACTTTCTACTATTTATTTGTATTCACATTAGTCCTTTTTCCCCTATTTCCGAAAAAAATAATAATTAGAAAACAAATTTTTATAACATTTTTCAGTTTCTCCTAATCTTTATATACTGTATATACTATACAAATGTATGTACGTATGCTGTGTGTTTGTGTAGATGTTCCACCATAACTCTGAAATAAAATACATGAAGAAATTTTAACCAACCTTAGTACACATATTACTCAGTTTGAAAAAAAAAAAAGCACTATCTGGGTAATACTCCATTACTACACCGAGGGGACAGTAGGAGGGAGATTGGAATCAAATACTTTCCATCAACCTTTTCTTTCATTTCAGCTAGTTTAATTGGAATGAATTATAATAAGTGTCAGGAAAGTATCAACCCACTGAGAATTTAAAAAGTCACTTACCTCTCTCACCAACGTTTGGTGATCGCTTGGTAGCTCCTGTACGTCAAAACTGTTTTGTTCGATCGAGTCACTTTGAGACTCTTTTGTTGCCTTCAGAATATCATCTAAAGCTGCAACTGTGGCATGTTCCTCTTCATGATCACCAAATGCTACAAAAAGGAAGTGAATACATTATGGTAATGAAAGAAAATGAAATACATTATGATAATCAAAATAACTATAAAGATAGGCATCTACTAAAAATATACATGTTAATTTCTTTGACGCAATATTTCATGTTAATGTATTCATATAGCAATTTAAATTCGTACATGGTATCATCAAGTATCAGTATTAAAGTATCGTCTTCGTTGCGCTTTTCTGTTATTAAACGTTTGTTTGCTGTTGACCTCAACAATATTCCAATTTTGCATGACTTTGTAATATTCGTTGTCACAATGTTTCTAGCAGCTGCAAAATTCTCCATAGTCTCAGAACTTTCATACAATATTTCTCTGTGCATGAATTAGGAAATACATACTATGCAAAATATTTCAAACTCTGAGTATAGCTGAAAGTGAAGCTATAGCAATGAAGTTATATAAAACCTTTATTTATAAAACAAATTAAATTGACCAGAAAATACTAAAAACAATTTAAAAGAAAATAACTTGTTAAACGTTTCATCAAGTAGAATGGGCAAAAGCAGGGAGAAAAGAAAAATTAAAGAGCAGAGAAATAACTGTGAAACAACCAGTTGAGCGACATTGCTATTTCTCTGTTCCTTGTGCTTGTTTGTTTTTCTCTGCTTTTTCTCTTCATTTATGTTGTTTGAAAATGTCTGAATTAACTTTCAACTTTCTTGTTTAGTATTTTATAGCATTTGAAATGTGATGTTGGCGCAGAATGCTGGGCATATCATGGACCGAAAGGAAAAGGCATGAAGATGTACTAAAGGAAGCTAATGAAGGACGACAGATCATGAAGATAATAGGAAAAAGAAGAAGCAGCATGCTTGGCCATCTTACTCGGCACTCCGATTGGATCTCCGTGTTGATAGAGGGAAAAGTTGAAGGTAAAGCAGGAAGAGCAAGACCAAGGATAGAACATCTAGATGCAGTTACAAAGAAGAGATCTTATCAAAGTATAAAACAGCTCTCCTAAGGGAGAGAAAAATTTTAAAATTTCCATGTTGCCCACCAACCTATGGTTGAGGAGAGAAACACATTAATTATCGTACGAGATGGCGTTAATGTCTCAAATCTCAGGGAGTATGAGTCATAGCGGGTCAGGCCTAATATCATTTGATAGCTAACAGTTGAAGGTAGTAGATGTACAAAAATATTGAGATTCTTATCATCAGAGCTAATTGATTGCGCCGTGAAGATGAGTGAACATTCCACTAAATTGCGCTACATTTTTGCAATTTTACTTCGATAAAGGCACAAAAGTTGCGCAAGTCCGTGAAGATATTTGTGCTGTTTATGGGAGTGATAAGTTATCAAAAGCTACAGTCAAAAGATGGTCCGCCGCTTTCGTTCTGGAAATGTAGATGTCCAAGATGATCCTCGTAGTGGGCGATCAATTACAGAGAAAATGGATGATATTCTGGCAAAGCAGACCAAGTTCGGCATGGAAGCTATCATGAAATTACCAATGACATAAAGATCTATCACCAGACTATGTTAAACCATTTGGAGGAAGCTGGCTACAGAAAGAAGCTCGGCGTTTTGGGTGACACATGATCTTACTTAAAAATATTTACTACATCGAACTCTACCTGCGAATATTTACTGAAACGTAATGAACAGAAGCCATTTCTGAAGCTGTTGATTGTAATAGTGAATATGTGAAGAATGTGGAAGAGTTAAATGGTGAATAATCTGTGAAGAATGTGGTATAGCAAATAGTTTGCGAAGAGAGTGAGAGTACTGTCAATGTGATGGGGCATGGGGTTAGCCAGCTTTGGCATGAGTCAAGAGTTCGTGTGAGCAAGAATGAAGTTGGAATATGCAAGTTGGTATTTCATAAGTACTGTGGAGAATATTATTTAGTAGCATGGAGATAATAATTATTAAAGTACATTTGAAGTTTGTGTGCATGTACCCGTATTCGTAAATAAAGAGTAGCTTAGTTTGGAAGTAGTTATTTTTAATAGTTAAAGTTATAGCTGTATAGTAGTGGCGACGAGGATTGATTACGAGTGATGGAAAATGGATAACTTAGGTTGTGACGACGCCCCCACAGACGCTTAAGAAGGTTACGATGTGCATTTGGTAGGCTTGAAAGGGCATTGTGTATTACGACTGCTACCACAGGCAGGCAGAACGATAGACTCGGACCCATACTGTTGACAATTAGCGCGAGTGCACCTAAGAAGTAAAAAGGAACGACTGGAACTGGTCAGAGAAAGGGAGTTGTATACCACGCTGACAACGCCAGATCGCATACATCTTTTACGATCCATCAGACATTGAGAGAACTTAGCTGGGAGGTTTTAATGCATTCACCATATAGCCCGGGCCTGGGACTATCAAATTGCCATTTGTTTTGATCTCTACGGAACTCTCTGAATGGTGTACAGTTAGTTTTAAAAGTGGCTTGTGAGAACCATGTGTCACAATTTTTAGACCAGAAACTACACCAGTACTATAGTACCGGGATTATGATGCTGCCGGAAAAAAAAAAAAAAAAGTGCATATATTGTTTTATAATGTTATTTTAAAATCACAATAAATATATTCTCAGTTTTAACTTTCAAAAGCTCCATACCTTTTAGACCATTTAGTTATCAATATAATGGAAACATTCATGCACTGCAATACATTCTTCTTGAATTAGTCACATTCGTGCAGTACGACTGTCTTGCATTAGTGTTGTGTTATGCAGTAATGAGTAGTACGTGAGGAGTTGTAATCCAAATTTATGTAAGCCACAGAATAGATATTTTTGGTGCACAATAGAAGACATTTCTGATTTTCAAAGAGAGCAAATTGTGGGTGTTTGGTTAGTTGTAACAAGTATATTGAAGACTGCCAGCAGGTAAGCTATACTGAGGGCAACAAAGTCGAAAGTGATGATAGTATTCGGATATCGTGGCACTATAGCATCAGAAAAGAAAAATATTGGGCGAAAACGAAACCTCGGAAAGAGAGATAGCTGAGCATTGAACAGGACTATCAGAAAACTCCAGAGCTAATGTAACACAATGGACTGCAGGATGCTAATCACCGTCGCCAATGCGATAGCAAGAAAAAAAACAGCACTGACAACAAAACAAACAGCAGCCAATGGAAAAATAATATGGACCGATAAGTAATTTTCCTCCTTGTTTCTACCAACTCGCCGTGTTTATATATGGGAGCGTCCAAGGAGATGTATGCTGCGGACTGCCTACTTCCTATAGTTAAACATTGCGAAAACTTGCAATGTAGGCTATTCCATTCGTCCTATTATTGTTCTTAAAAGACGAATTATTCCCAGTGGGTATGTGCACATTTTAAATGACAAGATGCTTCCTATAGTACAGATAGGTTCCCTATGAACGAACAGTCTTTTAAGATGTAAATGCATCAATATATAGAGAGAAACCTGTTTAAACGTGGTTTGAGGAACACGAGGAATGAACTCCAAATTAACTTTATTGAACATCTTTGATCAGTTTCAGAGCAGCTAGTCCGGTTCAGAGTTACACCTATATCATCGCTGAGGCAACCGAGTGCTGCAGTACATGAAGAATGATCCAGTATTCCTCTGGAAACGATTCACGACTTATATGTCTCAACTACTCAAATTCAAGCTGTACTACAGCCAGGGGTGTAGCCAGCAGGTTTGTGTACAGGGGCCCGTCGTTTTTGAGGGAGGGGGGGCAGCTACAATGTACAAAGCCAAAAAAAAAAAAAAGTGTTGCTGCTAGTGTTTTTGACGAATGAAATAAAGGAAAATTTTGGTTTCCTTCTGGAAAACTAAAAACACTATTTTAGCTTCTTCTTCTTCTTCTTCTTCTTCTTCTTCTTCTTCTTCTTATTATTATTATTATTATTATTATTATTATTATTATTATTATTATTATTATTATTATTATTATTATTATCCATAAATTATATTCAAGATAGTTTTTATTAGGCCCTATGCTTAATCAAAAACTACTACCCGGGACCAAACGCTACACTTCTGTGCATAACTATAAAGGTAACCAAAAAAGTTCTGTCCCTTTTCGTGGAAGTCTGTGTTCAATTGGACCTCACACCATGAGTTGAATGCGATTGGAGATAAGGCGAACGTCAGTTGTTGGTGCGGGTATATCCAACGTACTACCTGGTTGTGGCAATTCAGACACACCGTGAACTTGCGTAAAGACAGAGGGAACATGGGACGTCCACAGAGCGTCATAAGAGCATGCATTCTGAACGAGTTCCAATGGAGGTCAAACGCCGCTGTAGCGGGACAGGAGATATGCCAGGCCTTTGGTGAGGGTGTCGTGACGACGCGGACATTGCAGCGATGGTTTAACAAGTTTAAGGACGATGACGAAACACCCGAAAATACCACCTGCCAGAAGACCAACACATGTACAAAGAGGAACTGGGACTACAATTCAGTGTGTGGAGAAACCATTCGGCAGCACATCCATCAACTTGTGAAGCACTACAAGTTGGGTCGATGGGTCTCACATATTTTGACTCCGGGCCAGAAGGCAACGCGGCAGTCGCCTGTGTTTATTTACTGTTTCGGAGCCATTTCTGGACAGGGTGTTGACATGTGATAAAAAGTGTGTCCTATACGAAGCTCCATGGCGTCGTCATCATTGGTTAGCATCCCATGAACCGATTGCAAAACAGCCGAAACAGCACTGTACCAGAAGAAGGTCCTTCTGTGTGTTTGGTGCATCGGAAACTGCTACCAGCTGGTCAGAGTATCAATGCAACTGTGTAGTGTCAGCAGTTGAGCTGTGCTCAACAAAAACTCAAAACTCTGGAGCCATCACTTCTGAATTGCAAATGAGTCCTCGTTTACGGGACAACGCTAAGTCCTACATGGCTAGGATGACTCAGGACACTATTTTCCGCCTTGGATGGGAAACAATATTGCAACCACTATATTCCCCGGGTATTGCACCGTCCGATTATCACCTGTTCCATTCTTTGGACAATCACCTAAAAAAACATAATTATTTTATTACACTGAGTAGAAATAAAAGAGAGAGCGAATGAAATCCAAATTGAATAAAAGCATTATTTCTCACCAAATCTCCCATCCTCTATGACTTTTAAAACACTTATTAAAGAATACAAAAATATACTGTACTAACAAATCAGTTTTGTACCTTTGTTTTATGGCTGTATTTGTAGTACCTTGTTAAAACGTTTTTCTTCAAACTGTCAAATATAAATCGCAGTAAATTGTGTAATCTGCTGTCACAAAAAAGTATCCTATTTTTCGATCGGTATAAGGAAGAGATACTATACTATTTATCGATCGGTATGGAAAACAATATTTCTCCATACTATTTTACCATAAATTATTAATTGTCAATAAACTTTGTTACTTTTAAACGAATGGAGCGAGATAATTTTACTATGATGTTTTAAAAGCTGGTCATTTGGGGGGGGGGCAGGAAATCATTTGAGTGGGCCAGGAAACCATTTGGGGGGGCCTGGCCCCGATGGGCCCCCCTTGGTTACACCCCTGACTACAGCCTAAAGATAGTCGAAAGCCGCGTTAATCAGATAAGTTGTACATTTTATGAATATAAAAAAAGTGAAGTACGCTATCAGAGCTTTGGCTAAATAAGTCATCAAATAAGACAGGTAAACTAGGGAGGAAAGAAAGGAACGAAATTAAGAGCAGAAAAACAGCTGAGAAACAACCACTTATAAGAGTATGTGTAACGAGTCACTTGCAAACAAAATAGTGAAAACACGATAACACAGTACTTCTACTGTGTAACTGCTTGTAACTGATTAGATGTCTTCTACTAAATTGCCTCTTGTCTATGCGGCACGGTTATAGGCTGTCCCGGTAGAGAGCGCAGAAAATTTGACGTCTGCTCTTTCCTACTTAAAGGACAAAGAAGAGGCTCTTTGGATGAAGAAATTCTACAGCAAATTGACGTTACAAAACAAAATACAATTTTGTTACTTGCATGCGGATTCAAACTGAACTAATTGTATGTAATTTACTCCATAGAACAATAATCTGCAATAATGTAATAACTTTTCTATTGCCTCTGATCTCTTTTCTTTTCGCTTGATTTTCAGACTGTTTTTCTTGTTTATATAAATCTTTAACAAGCCCCAATTACTGAAGGTACGGTGTTTTTTTCTTATTTATTTATTTATTTATTTATTTATTATTAAGATTCACAACGAGAGAAAGTTCTAATAGTTCGTTTTATAGATATGTTTGAAAACCAGTGTAAACAAATCTCATTTCTATTACCCACCGCACCTACAACATTGAAGCCAGTGTCTGTGTAGTTCTGCATCTTAAGGGTAATTTAAGTACTTGATAGACTTTTTAAGATTACTTTCAGTTTACACCAAACTATTGCTGCATACTGCAACAGAACACCTAGTGAACGGTAATTACCGTTTAAAAATCAATAATTTAAAACTAAATGTAAATATTCACATCATCTAAAACAATGACACTTTCCATTCGACGCTCGAAATTCGACATGTGAATATAAAAGATGCATTCCCTGAAAAGCAATAATAACAATAAAGAAAATATATCATAAAACAATTAGATGGTCATTACATTAAACAAGAAGAAGAAGAAGAAGAAGAAAAAGAATTTCGTTTCACATTGTCAAACTATATAGACTTCCATAGTATATGAACTGAATATTGAAATCAGAAGTAATAAATCTATAACTTCAGGTTACAATAGAGGGATAATATGAGAAATAGAATCTCTTCATCGGACGTGTAACACACATCAAAAACACTTTTTCGTTATCTGTTACAATTATCACTATATAGGAATCAATATTAATACCAGTAGTTATACTAGTTCTTACTAATTTCAGCTTCAATAGAATATTAAAGCTGGGATGAAATCTATTCTTGAATTCGGAATCGATACCAGGAAGCGCTTGTTCCATTCTATTCCCGTTTCTATTTTATGGGAATCAATATTAGAACTGAAAGTGATATTTGATTTTTACCACTTTTGGTTGCAATAGAGGAGAATTTTATTCTTGGTACGCTCAATTCATATCAAAAAGCCATTTCTCACTATCTCTTTCCAGTTTTGTTCTATAGCGATGAACGTTGAAACCGGAAATATATAATTTCAACCATTTCTGAGAAAAATATTGAACCTATTGTTAAGACTCTGAATCATTTCCCAGAAACAACTGGTTTTACAATTTTTGCTCTATAAAAGTCAATATTGAAGCCGGAAACAGTAGTGAATTTCTACCACTTCCGGTTTCAGTAGAGAGGGAGATGTAAGTACATATATTTTTATTTGAGACACTGAATCAATTCCAAAAACTGGTTGTCCCTATCTTTACCGTTTTCGTTCTACGGCAATTAATGTTGACACTGGAAATGTTTAATTTCTAACACTTTTGGTTTGAATAGAGGATTAACGGAGGAGTTGGAACGTAATCTTGAGACACTGAATTGATTTAAAAAAACTCCTCGATTGTCTAACCCCTTTTGCTCTAATACCTATCAACAGATAGACGAACATAGACATTCTGTACGACCTCCATACTTATCCATGATGTAGTTTGGAAGTCTAAAAACTGGGAATAATCAAGAAAATGACATAAATTTTCATTAACAGGAGTATTTGAAAAATTCTGCTAGCCTACTTCATAGAATTACTAGTTTTCTTTTGAATCCACACAGAGGATTTGCAAAACACTTCCCCAAAGCTTGTTAAACATTTAACACTATTCGCATTTTCTCAAGGATTTCTCAAGCGTTACGTCTATGAGTCATACGATCTGCACCCGACTCCCTCCGAACGAAAACTGAAATGTTTTGAGGACCTGTCCTCAAGTAATCTTGAGTTACAAGAACTTTCGCTAAATATTTTATTAGATAGGGGAAGAACACGTAGAAAGAAAATAAAATAAAGCCGCTGTAAAGATTCAGATGGGCGGCAGATTAAAATTCAATCTCATAATAGTGTTGAAGGTTGTGAGTAGAAAGAAAGTTGTTGATGAAGATAGAACTAATGAGATGGGTTGGTTGGTAAGGATACTGAAAATAATATATAAATGTAAATATATTTACAGAAAAAAAATTATGACTAATTTAAATAGAAATGAAACAAATGAGTTTTTTTCACATTGTCAATCTATAGTAGAGTTCCAAACTATGCGAATTCAAAATTGAAAAAACAACAACAAAAAAGGAAGTCTATACCTTCCAGTTATAATAGAGGGTTATGAGAGAATTTATTCTTAGGACGCTAACCCTTTATCAAAAAGCCAATTCTCGTTATATCTTATTGTTTTAGCTCTATAAAAATTAATACTGAAACCGGAAATGGAAGATTTCTATCAATTCATATTTTAGTAGAGAGATTAAGAGTAGAGAATAAATCTATTATTTGGACGCCTTATCAATACGAAAATACCGCTTCTCACTATCTAATACCGTTTTTGTTGTACGAAGAGAGCAATAAAACAGGAAATTGTTGATTTTTATCACTTACATTTTCAATAAAGAGTTGACGAAGTATATAGATGTATGCTAAGGTCGTTGAATTGGTTCTGAAAAAAACACGTCTCGACAATCTTAACTTTTTGCTTTACATGGATCAATATTTACATCAGAAGTGATAATGGATTTCTACGACTTCGGTGTTAGTAGAGACATACATAGAGATTAAATTTATTCTTGAGACTCTGAATCTAATCCAAAAGCTTTGGGGTCCCGGGTTCGATCCCAGCCCCCGCCAAGTGAACTTTGTGGTGGACAAACAGCGTGTGCGTGGGTTTGCTCGGGGTTCTCCCGTTTCCTCCCACTTTCTTCATTCCACCATTTCATTCATTACTCATCATTACCGTCTCCTTTAGCCTAACCGGCATAACCGTGGGACGTAAAACTCAGAAATTTCATTTCATTTTCATTTTTCTAATCCAAAAGCCGCTTGTCGTTATCTATTACCGTTTTTTTTCTAAGACGATTAACGTTGAAAAAAGAAATGGTTAGTTTCTACCTCTTTCGTTTCGAATACGTGGTGAATGGCGACGATAGAATCTATTCTTGGAACGCTGAATCAATTCCAAAAAACTAAATTTCAATATTTCTTACCGTTTTTGTTCTAACCTTACCTGTCGACTGACGAACAAACAGACAGACAGATGGACATAGTCGTTCTATAAGACTTCCAATACTTATGTATAGCCTAGTTCGGAGGTTTAAAATAATTGAAAAAAATAAAAAAATAGCAAGATAAAATAAGGTGTAGGGATATAGACTAAATGTAGTAGAATAATTGATTCGAGAATAAAATGGTTTGAGTCTTTCAATTTTCTTTCTAGACTAGCTGAACCTGCGTTCTCTACACAGCGAATCTTTCACATATAAGTATGAACCTCCTTGTCATTCCTCACAACATCTGTACATGTCCTCTTACAGACACAAGTGAAGGACATCTTGATAAAAATCGGCAACAGGTATCATAAATGGGAGAGTTTTTCGATTATTTTTTCAATATCTTGCACCGTTTGCAAGATTTGAGCCTACTTCCCATTGGAATTTCTAATTCATGTATGAATAGTGTTTTCTTTCTTCTTGCATGCAGTATGCAATAAGCAAATACATTACACACACAATTATTATAATATCAGTGATATATAGTGTTCATTGGGTAAAACACTCCAAACAATAAAGATTCGTCTTAGACTGGAAAAATGGTTATCCTTCGTTTTTCATTATCATTTGGCCATGAAACAAACGCCGGAGAGATATACTAACTACGTATACAAATGTGTTGTGTTGGAATGTATAACTCGTAGGATATGATGCTTTAAAATTTCAATACTTCCAGTGTATCTTTAAAACAATAATAAAGAAATAATGCTCATTTTTAAATATTCAATTAGAACTGAACAATCTACACACAATTTGCAATTGATCAGTGAAAACGGCATCTTTCTAGAGCCTGTAGTTTCTGAGACATCATTGTCAAAAGAATTTGCCCCAAACGTAAACGTCCACAAATGTATAAACTTTTCTTGACCACAAACATATAAACTTAGCATTTTAATATATAGATACTTTTAGGATAGTGTGGTCTAATGTATTATTCTCATGAGCTATATGTTCTGGCACAGGTACATTGGTAAATTTGGATGCTGCAGCAATATTGGTATTTATTGATGTGGATTGAAAGAGCAGTTATAGTTTTGCTAATAGAATGCTTGATAATGAGTGGTGCATTTGAGGACGTAAATGAAGTTTAATAAATCACAAACTATCGCAATGGAGGAAACTATCTTTGTGAAGTGATGTTGCAAGGTCAAGTTAGTATCGAATATAGGACTGATTTTGGATCTAAACTTCCGGCATTTCTTCGGTAGTAGAGCAGAAAGTTTCAAGATAACACTTCTAGTAATAAGGGTGCAAATATTGGGGGATTTTTCAGTAAACAACTTTGGGGCGAATCGGGAAATACTTTTCGGTTTTACGTGCTGAGTACACGGAATAAGCAATATTCCTTAATTTCAGTTGAGAAAGAAGATCGGAATGATATTAAGTTAATCTATCTATAGATAGATAAATATAGATATAGATATAGGTATAGATATAGATATAGATATAGATATATATTTATTTATTTTTTCAGTGGTAATTTCACCATGACTAAATTGTTCGGTTGTCGAAAGCTGAGAAGATAATCTTGAAATAATTGCTGATGGCCGATACAGTTGAACAGATGGGTTCCCCAATTAGTCAAGACTGGGAGTTCCTGAAGTGGAGACATGGTCAACTGTTGATAGATTTGATATCTACGTCAGTCTCGAGATGTTCATTCTCAAGTCTGATGTCCACATTAAGGAAAATAACTGTATAGTTGAAGAAGGGCGAGATGAATTTCTTTAAGCTCTTGTCAAATGACAGTAGTACCAATGGTGATTGGTTGTGAATCCATGTTAGAGAAATTTCGTCTATCAATCATATCTAATAGAGAGCCACTTCTTTAAAAAAAAAATTAAATTAATCTTGCAAAACCATTAAAAGTTGGAGCATAATTATCCAAGTATATACGTAAGTTATACATTGAATTAATGAAGTTATATGCCCTATTTCTAAATAACTGATTGATAAGCCTATGGTAATAGAATAAAAACTATATTACAAAAGCACCAAATGCGAAACAATGCATAGTAGAATATTGAGAATCTGAGTACAAATTAAATTTATACGTACCTCTTTCTCCACTCATTTGGGAAGTGACTTGAGGGTTTTGGTTTTCTTCAATTGGAGCTATATCTGTCAAACAGCAATATACCTATAGATTTCAAAATAATAACAAATTTAGAAGTGTTACAGAATAATTATAATCATAATTCAAAAATATTTTATTTTCTGAACATAGATGGTTAATATCTTTAACTAGAAATATTACACTCACTCATCAAAGAATGAATCTTATTGTATGACTAAATTTTCAAGCAGCTACTTTAACATTCAAACGTTTTATACGTCTTAACTAAGATATCTGTTACTATTATCATTACAGAAATTTAATTTTTATAAAGGCATACCTATGGACCTAACAGAATGGTATACTGTGTTACTGTTAAATTGATTTATATTATGCAAAGAAGTACGTATGTGTTTGTGTGTTTTGGTATGTTAGATGAACTTTGCTATCTTAGAAATCTTCGAATTAGTTCAAGTAATGAACAAAACAACTATATTTGTCATTGTAATGTAAGTGGTTTGAAGACCAATCATCTAAGTTAACTCAATAAGTATAAACCTAATTTTTCTGTATCCTGTAATAGATTGATTCAAAAAATGATATTTAACGTTGAAGTTTCCTGCTTGCTGTCAGTATTGTCAAAGAGGAAAGAAAAAATGTTTTACTGGGAATAGGATGTGTAGGAAAGAATTATAAATAATAACTGAAAAATATAATTAATTCCCATACATTCCATCCTTACTAAGACTTTTTTCCTTACCTATCTTTTGACAATCCTAACACTTGTCAGTGAAAAGATTAGATGTATAAAACCTTCAATCCTAAGCCAGAATCAATTCTCCGTTTGCGGAAAACTATTTCAGTTCGCACCAAGGAGGAAAGCTTATTTTGCTTGGCATCTGGCGATTAAATTGTGAAGATCTTGTATGATGAAATCGTTTGTCGGTTTTGTTGTTTTGCTGTAGTTTGCTGACAAACGTAGATTAATTAGTTCTGCTAAGATCATTTTACGTTTTTGTGTAGTAATACACGAAGGAATATAAATAGAGAATAAAAAGCAAAAATTCTCCATTAGCAGTTTCATCAAAGTAATAATAATAATAAAGTTTTGCACCTTTTCCACATTATATTTTTGTTGTAGAAAGATTTATTTTTTCATGTAAGTTAAAAGATATATGTTTGAAATAACATTGTAGCAATTACACCGAACAATAAAATTAAATGTATTCATCTTAAAATGGAATGTTTTAAAACTTATTTGTCAAGTATTTCGTATGCTTACTTTTCTTCTACGATCTGATATACATATTTTAGAAATGCACTAAATTTGCAGGAAACTGGAATTATCACAGGTTAAGCCTAAGAGTGAAAGTATTAATATTATTTTTGGAATCAATATGTTAGAAGATTTTTAAATTCACAATACAATGAGAAGGGCTTAAATTAATTACCGTATTTTACTCGCGTATCCCCCTCCCTCGCGTATGTATTACCTAACTTTTTAGCAAATGATTTTCATTTTTTTTTTACTCACGTAAATTTCTTTCTCTCATTGAGTTTACTAATACCATATTATAGTAATATTTATTACCATAGACTTTCTTGATATGCTAAGCTCTTCTTCTTACTATATCTTTCTGAACTAGAATTTCTATGTAATTTTTCTTTATCAATTTTAGTGTGGTGAGATTTAAGAAAAGGAATAAGCTTGTAAATACGGTGCTTAGCTTCCATCAATAAAATAAATCAATTTAACTATTGAAAATTTTCCAACTACATAATAACATTTCTCTTGACAGTACAACAAGACACTTTTCCTTTACTTCCCAAATTTATACAATATTACATTTAATAATGGCTTTCTAATCGCTTATAGCCTTTTACCATAAATTGCAGTAAACGCAACAATTAACTCTCTCTCGGAATTAATTGTCTTTATATCTTGCCGACGGAAAAAGAAAGTTTGTATGCCTCTATATTTGCCACACGATTCTTTGTGAACTGTATTCATGATATATATGACAATTCTTGCTCTTCCTATAGGTCAATGCGGATTTAAAACAGAAACACAATTCACTGTAACCGTTGAACGAGTATGTAATATCTTCGATGTTCGTTGATATTTGCTCTTTCGTAGACCACTGTATAGTAACCATGTCTAATACCTAGGTACTAATTTAAATAACACTTACTACCCTATTAATAAAACGAACATTATTTCTAAAATTTCATTTCATTTCCTTAATTATTTGTATCTTTTCTACATAGGTATTTATGCATCAACATACATATATCGTTGCAACAACAAAAATATATTTAAACTCATTTTGTACTCTTAGATGCATATACCTCTGAAAACTTGGGTTTGATCCTTGCCCAATTGCAAACTTTTACTCTGGGATGTAATGTAATTTCATTTATTAAATAAAAAATAAAATAAACATCAAAAAATACAACGGTTGTATATTATATGAAAAATATACTGTTACCTACTTTTGTCATATATATATACGTATTTCACTTAATATAAACTAGTCTTATAGATGTGGCTATCATAATCTTTTGCTACTCTATATTCTTTCTCTTCTATTATTATTATTATTATTATTATTATTATTATTATTATTATTATTATTATTATTATTATTATTATTATTATTATTATTATTATTGTTATTATTATTATTATTATTATTATTATTATTATTATTATTATTATTATTATTATTATTATTATTATTATTGATTGATTGATTCGTATAAATAAAAAAGAAATTTTACCTGGCATGTTGAAGATTCACCATCCAAATAATGCATGGAGTGTGAGCATTCAGGAGGCTTTCCTATCACTGGACTTCTTACTATAGGAGCTGGATATTCTCTTTCCGGGATAACCACGGGTTCTGACTCGGTTGTTAATGGCTTCACCGATGGAGTATAATGCTTGATGTCTGGGGGTTTGATTTTCTGTGATGTATAATACCATGAGAGTTCTTTCGACGACGACGGGTATTTTGTAGGTTTCAGAGACGAAGACGAGAACGATAATGATGATGATGACGATGTCAGTGATGAAGCACTCGGAGAAGGTGGCTGCGATTCAGACAGCTTACTGTAATATTGAAGACAGAAAATAGTCAAGTGATTTTCAATAGTTATCAAGAATAGACCCCCCAATTTTCATAATTTGGAAATTGTTGGAGTAACATAACGTAAGAAAATAAATAAATAAAACAAAATAGAATGTGTAAAGATGCGATGAACAAATGGATGGAACAGCAATTTGTTCATAAAGGAATAACTGTAAATGTTTGCCTATTGGTTACACTCTGTTCTTAGAGAAAGTAAAAGCGTAATTAATCTTTTGATTTCAGGATAACTATACTACTACACATAAGTTAAACAACTCAAGAGAACATGGTATAGCGGATGTGTGCTGCCCATTTAATTTGTATGAGACATATTCAAACAGAAAGAAGCACTAGCAGTGTGAGTGTTCTCTATACCGCGTAAGCAGCACCTTAGTAGCCAAGGTGAAAAGTTGGTGCTTCCAACGTAAACTACAGCCTAGTACTATCCCAGTCTCAAAGCACTAAAATGGTGGTTTGTACGTGGGTTATCAAGTCCAGATATCTTGAAATGTATCATAGACAACATGTGAGTGATGTTGACCGAAATCGAATAATTGGACGACTGACATTTGAATGAATAAAAGTGCTGTATCATAGCTTCCAAAATGGTCCTACTGTCAATAGGCATCATGGAGGAGGCCGTCCGAGAATGACGTCAGGGACAGATGACCGGTTCCTCACAATCACCCCATACATAACCGTAAAGTGTCATTCTCTCAACTGGCAGATGAGTAGTTTCATGTTACGGAACAACATGTTAGTCGTGAATCTGTTCGTAGGTGCCTGAATTAAGCAGGACTGTATGCCAGGGAGCCTGTCGTGTGTGTACCATTGCAAAGGATGCACAAACGTGCGGATATATGTGATATCAGGAGCATATTGACTGGAGAGAAAACTAGTGGACACGAATAATGTTTTCTGTTGAATCTCGATACATCCTGTCGTGGAATTTCGGTCGGATATTCTTGTGGAGAAAGTCAGAAACATGATATCATCCTAATTTCATTGCTGAAAGGTCGTCCTTTGGAGTTCGTTCCGTCATGGTGTGAGATGGAATAATGCTGTATGGGAAAACGAATCTCCAAACTGTGGAACATTGAAATTAGATGGCACAATGTAATCAGGATGAAATTCTTCATTCCAACGTTCGGAATTTCCATGAGCAATTGGTCCTGACTCCCTCTGTATGCATGACAATGCACGCCCGTACCATGCACATCTTGTGTCCAATTAATTGGAGACAGAAAATATTTCACGTATTAATTGGTCTGCTTACTTACCGGACCTTAATCTAATCGAGTATGTTTGGGATACTCTTGGGTGACGAATAATGTAGTGCAATCCACTAACACGAACAATTCCTGAACTGCGGATATCCCTCTTAGAGGAATGGCTCCATTACTCTCTTACTCAGGAATCTTACTCAAGACTTGATAAACAATTTAATCCGCAGCATAGGAGAACAGATGCTGTGCCTGTATGTCTGTTTGAGGTGGCCACACTCTGTATTGACAACCAGCGTCCTCTCACATTCCAGCTTTTGATGCAGAGGTATCTAAACTTTCTGGCTACTCTGTGCATCACAGCTACATTGATGTTCATTTCTGTTACATTGTGCATCTGTACTTTCTTTATACGTACTTGGTGAAATTATATTTTCTTT
The DNA here is from genome assembly GCF_964235325.1 of Thermobia domestica. Classification (NCBI taxonomy): domain Eukaryota; kingdom Metazoa; phylum Arthropoda; class Insecta; order Zygentoma; family Lepismatidae; genus Thermobia; species Thermobia domestica. The sequence goes on along the minus strand of NC_137463.1, from coordinate 118,530,561 downwards.
TCATTTAGTGTTACTCCCTTCGAGTTGCTTATGTGGAGTAGTATATATAGTACATGGACAGGGCTTAAAAGAAAATAATATGAAGAGTAGCTAAAACATCATTAGAATCCTCTTACCTAGATATAATACTTGAGTGTTTTTGGAATTCCAGAAAGTACAAAGCAGCCATAGCAACCAAACTGAAATAAACAAAAAAGAAGCGTGAAATTGAGAATACATCACTATGTACACAATGTAATTTTATATATAAACTACTTATAATGTTACTTTCTTTATAAGCATGTGATAATTCCACATAAAATTGAAGATAAATTAGAAATGAAAATATACACAAAAGTCTTCACTTGAAAGCGATAGCAATTTTCGATTAAAGCCATTTTAAAATAGAAAAATGTATAGTAGAATGAAATACTCAATTATAAATTTATTCTTGTACTTACCACTCGTATACTGCTATGAGGGTAAGTGCAATAATAATTGATAAGTGCATTGAATTATCACATACTATTCAAACTTAAAATAATTTAATAATAATAATAATAGAGTGTAATATTTTACTTTTACTTTGTTTGCAATATTATTTATTTAATATTGCAGTTAGAATGTCATGGCTCAATTAAGATTCAAAACGACTAAAATACCGAAATAAGTGTATAGTGTGCAAGTAGATACAGTTGTCACCTGCCCTGAATTAGGCGGAAGATCTTAAAATTTTCAGCGTCCTGAATTAATCCCAAGAGGGGCCATCGTATTGCGAGACGCCTGATTACCCAAAATTCTTACGAAATATGCGAAAAAAATTCTTTGTAACATTTGTAAATTTCGACCAATGGTGTGTATCTATGACTTTCGAAATATCAATATGGTTTTATCGGCAATATGGTTTTATCGGTTTTATTTTTCGTGTTCGCAATAGTGAAATCATCGCCACTTATGTTATTCTTTGACCGGTTCAATGGTACATAATTTCTCTTTAACTAACCGGCAACAATCTAACGTTACGGATTTTATTTTTTATGTGTGTATGGTTCAGGTTTAAATTTTCACTGCAATTTTCATTCACGAACATAAATAATTCTTTGTATTACTCTTAATAAATTGCTCCATGTGAGAACCAGCGATCTGCACATGTTGGATGTAAAGTTAGGATTAGGATTACAAATTTTATTTCTGGGCTTTCGGCATCTATGACTATATTAGCCAGTCACGTATAAGATATGACGTCCCTCAGCGATAACACTATTTGGAGAATTGGAGAGAAAGAAAGGAATTGTGAAGGAAGGAAGCGAATGAGAGTATTATGTTAGGTATCATCTCGGCATTTCTCTGATGTGAATAAGAAAAATCTCACTCAGGATGGCTGTCTTGGTAAAGCTTTTACACATTTTTGAGCGAGTGTTTTCATCGGGAATCGAACCCTAGACTGATTTTCAGCAAGGCGAGATCATTAGCGACTACGCTATGTGGGCCCACTTTCGTTCGATGTAAAGTATGTTTCACTTTAGGCATACCAAAAGGTGGCAATCCAACAAGTAGAGTAAACAATCGTACTATCCTCATGGCTTGCCATAACCTTCAATAGATTATTTTTGTTTCTATTAATTTATATTCCATAGATTTTCATATCACTTTTCTTATTTCAAGATCGACATTGAGCTTTCCTTAGTTAAAAAAAAAAGTATTCTACTTTTTCTAGCTTGTATCACGAGGACTCGAACTCTGTCAGTTTTGTTTGCATTTTTGTGTAGCTGTTTAGATCCTACTTAAGTTGTGATTTTACAAGTCATAAATTCAGAAAGTCTTCCTAAAAGTAACTACCATTACTTATAAGCTTTTTCAATCTTTCACTGATTGGTTGATTATACTTTGAATTTTTATGGAACACTCTGCTGTACAGAACGGAGACTACTATTTATAATACAACCTGAATCGCATCATATTTTGAATCCAGTACCAATCCACCTAAAATCGTCTCTGAAAGAACAGGGCTTTCTCTGACTCTATCTTACCTCTAACTGAATTGAATTATAAGCTCACACCTTAGATCTCAGTTATTTTGTTTCATATTCACTTTTCTGCCAATATTAGTTGTTTCTGCGGAAGATTTCCCACACAAAACATAGTAGTCTCAGTACATCCGAGGGGAATTTTGGATGCGGAAATTTTTAATACATATTAATTTCTACCATATGTTTACGTATTTGTGCTACAGTTTTTAGGTATTTTACTGTACCATTTGATACATATTGCAGACCGAAACTTACACTGTGTTGTTTGCATTCATTAAGTTGGAATATATATATATATATATATATATATATATAGTTACAATTTTAGTATTTAATGAACTCTCTATTTTTAATTATTTGTTTTTTCTTTTCTATTTATTCTTTATTAATTTCATACTTTTAATGCATTTGTAATGTAATTGCATACATGTGTACCAACTTATGTAGCAGGTTTATCTTTTTAGCTTTTTGCACTATACTTAATGCATGTATAATTTAGTGTTGTTTTACTATTAGACAAGTAGTTGGGAATATTTTTATTTACTTCATATTCATTCCTAAAGATTTTCATGAGACAAAATTTCATTACCGGAAATCATGCTTTCAAATAACATTCTACAAAAATAAATTGAATGTTGCAATACATTAATTTTGTCATTCTAATGAGTAGTAAACATATTTCGAAATTTTCCTTAACAATATACCGTAGCAAATAAATTTAATTAAAATATTTTATTATATTTTTCTTTGTTTTCAAGTGTCAATTAAAACAAACTGCACAGCTTAACGTAAGTGAAGTATAAGTTACATTAAATTTAATGTATGTACTTACCAAAAAGCCATCACCAATACTAGAACTACTATTAAAATTTGAACGAATTTGTTTGAACACAAACTGTCCTCAGAAAATGACTTATGTCTGTGTTTTTTCTTCACGGACACATTGGAACCTCTACTACTGGAAACTGTAAGAAAATAGAAATTGAATATATGAGAAATGTTACTTATGAGATAAATATATAATAGATATGAGCTAAAATCAAGCTTCTTGATTTAAAGTATTCTGAGAAGAAACGAATCATTCTCATATGTTATTTCTCTCGTAAGTGTGTTAAATTTCTTTTTCTCCTATAAGAATATATAACACAGAAGATAAAAGAATTTCAATAGCAGTTATTTCATTTTTTTTTCTTTGCAATTTTAATACCATCTTATTAAGTATTAAGTAATTCTACTATCATTTATAGTTATACTAATATTATATAACAACATTGATAGTATTGAGTGATTCCTACAAATCTCAAATGATAACTTATGATAAATTTAAAAATTATATTAAATTAGAATATCACCCCACTTGATGAAAGTAATATATATAATAATTTACTCGCCTCTATTTCAGGCCAGAAATTTTCCACCTAGCTTTCGTAAGTCTTGAATAAACTTAGACACAAATTATTTGTAACTTGAATATAAATAGTTCAAACAAAGAAATTATAACGCTGGTATGCATAAATTAAAACGAAAGGAAACTTATCTTTCTTTAACATTACAAAAACCGAAATTGTTGATTTTCTATCATTAGTGGATAAGAAAGCGAACCTTTTGTTTTAACGATAATACCAAACAGATGTGGAAATCAAAGCAGAATTTTTAGAATTGATTTTGAGGGTAGAAAAATAATTTATGTCTCTCTCAGTGGCTAAATAACACTAGTTTTATCAATCGTTTTAGTATGTGAGTACTAGTATGAAAGTAAAATAAAATGATAAGTTGTTATCAACGGATAATAAAGGGAAGAAATTTGGAAAAAGATAGACCAATCTATCAATCTACTCATGTATATTGAATTTATCAGCCTTAATGTCTGCTTTGAAATGTAAATTTCATTCTATGTTATTCTATGTGCATCAAATTATCAGCAGGTATCAATAATGAAATAACGCAGAAAAAATTGACCGTTGAACCGCCGACAACTCAAGGCTCTATCTTTTACTTACCAAGTGATTGTTTTACCAACTAAACTAATTGGTGAAGCAACTGACAGGCAAAAACCAAGAAATCAGGATTCGCCTGAGAGTATGGCTGCGAGATTTTTTTCTGTATTACTCTATTCATTTCTATTTATTTTTATTATAAGTATTACTATTAGACGGTAGAGATTGACATTTCGGTGTATCATAGTGTGACTACAAGAATCCCAGTAAGGATTAGCGGATAAAGAGAACTAATCAATCTAGATTCTCTGTTTACGTGACGATTTTGCTCTTCATAATTTCGGTATCCAGCTATGAAATGGGATAATTTAGTAAGTTTAACAAGTAGTGCTATCCTGCTTCATTTTGCATTACTTTCATTTCTGTAGATAGCTTTTGTTATATTTAACAGGCTACGTATAACATGATGAATACCTATAACATTATTAAACCATAATCATACAAAGTCAGAGTCAGTCTCAGTAATTAGCAATTTTCACTTAGGTAACCAAAAACATTCTCCGAGGAATGTTCTTGGTTACACTTGAGATAAGTCAGAATGATGTCCTTGTAATGAATGATTCTATTAAGTATTAAGTACTTACCTGTGGATACACTGCATGTAGATTTCATACTGTCTATTCTTTTTAGTTTCGCTAGTTTTCTATTCATCCTTTCTAGTTCGTCTATTCTGTTCTCCAAATTGTCTGTCACTTTGCATAATTCTTTCACGGCTCCCACATTCTCCAAAAATATTCGTTCCTAGTGATGTTAATAAATAAAGAAAAATTACTTTAATATTTTACATGCAAACAAATATGAGGCTCACTGTAAATACAGGCTGCTGTAATTGTAATATGTTGACAGAACTTCATAACTGAACATAGATCTACTTGAAGATTTTTATAACTACCCTTTCAATCATACTGTGTTATATCTAGAATGTAAGTGCTCTAAATGTAAATGTTTACTGTAGTGCATTGTAAGTGCTGTAAATGTTTCAAATAAGTTATGTTTGGTGTTGTTAGTCACAATGTCTTATTTCTTGCACGTGGCATATGTGGCATATTAGAAACAACGACCTTCTGTCGTCCGCTGTTCAGGAAAGCAACTAGTATGACGAATCACTTCCAGTATGCTGTGCAAGAGCAATAGTGCTCAGTTAGAGAGTGTTTGTGGGAGAGTGAATTCTACAGAATTCAAGTATATTATTAAGTACATCATAAAGGAACTATAGAACTAAGGAGTGTGAATATTTATAAGAACTATATTTATGTAATTGTGTCGTCATATAAACTTTGAGTAACGTGGCAGATATAGGACACTGTGACTGTAGTTGATCTGTAACCCGGAAAGTGTTACACGTATAAACTAAATGTAATGTGCTTATTTCGCTGAGAAGTTTTATTTTTGTGTTAATGTGTGTGTAAAAAATGGACAATGACCACATTTGGTTTGTTACAAATGACGAACCTTCTTAAAACCTAATTGGAAGCAAGTAAGTTTTGATGTTATTACTTCAGTGATGGAAAGTGGAAACATTTCTCATATGAACGATTTGTGTGATAAGGAAGGCGATGAGCTACGAGAATTTGAATCAACTGCAGGTAAGTCTTATTTTCTTCAATAGAACAAGCAAAGACAAATACCTGAAGCTGTAACTATTAGACTTGACAGATTCAGCCAGCCGCTATTGGACTCAGATGATATAAATAAGTATAGATCTAAAGGCTAAAGGCTTTGCTCAGAAAGTTGTAAGTATATATATATATATATATATATATATACAGGGTGTTAATGAACTATACCGACAAACTGTAAGAGGTGATTCCTCACATGAAAATAAGAGAACAACTTCATATGAACCTATGGCGAAAAGTGCATAGTTTCAGAGCTAAGGCTGTTCAAAATCGCGAAAAAGCTAAATTTCAATAGGCCCTATTCCGAATTCTAGAAAGTGTGGATGATGGTCGTTATCGGCGTACAGGAAGACACGCATACACAACCCAAAAGTGCATATTTCATCAATTTTCAATAGGTCTACAGGGTATTCCCTAGAGGATGTTATTCTCAGATATGCTCTCAATAGAGTTTTCAGATATACCCTGTTTTCAAGGAGCGTCCAGAGTAGGCAGAAGGTAAGCCTTGACAACAATGGAGATCTAGTGCTTCCAAGGGAAGTCGGAAGTGTTAGGAACCAGCAGCTCCATGTTTTTTTGTGTTCCGATGTATTTCGTCCGGGTAAATTTCACATTTTCTTAACTTATAAGCGTGAAAGAAAATATCACAGCATGCGTTTTTCCGAGTACGAGAAACCGTGCTGCTGACGATCCTTAACACTTCAGACATCGCGCCAAAGGATTCCACCTTCACTGCTATCCAAACTTATCGTTTTCCTACTTTGAACCAATCATAAAGTCAGAGCATATCTCAAAATTCGATTGATGGCATGTCTGGGAATTTCACCCTGCAGGGAATACTCTGTGCACCCATTGAACATTAATGAAATGTGCAATTTTGAACTGCGTATGGATGACTTCCTTTACGCTAATAAGGACTACCATCCACTATTTCTCAAATTCGAAATAGGTTCTCTTGAAATTTGGCCTTTTCGCGATTTTGGACAGCCCTAGCTCTGAAACTATACACATTTCCCCACGGGTCCATTTGAACTATTTCTCGTATTTTTATGTGAGGAATCACCTCTTACAGTTTGTCGATATAGTTCATTAACACCCTATATATATATATATATATATATATATATATATATATATATATATATATATATATATATATTGAAGGGCTCGGGGGGAAAACACGATAACTGACATTTTCGGTATTTTGAAATTTTTAGATATCTGTATTCTTCATCACACGAACAGTCGATCGGTGGCGAAATTTCGTCAATCCTCCAATAGATGACAGAGTAATACGCGTTGAAAGTTTTTTCTCTTACGACTTCCTGCAAGTAAATTACGGTAAATAGCAAAGATGGCGACAAGAAGAGAGCTGGTGTTTCCCAGCACGTCCAAAGAAAAGTGATAATAAGAGTAGTAGCGACTAACAGACTTATTCGGAGGATGATCATGATTCCGATAAAGATCCAGAATATATACCAGAACAGAGAATGTTCCAAAAAAAGGATATACTGATTTTGAGGTGAGTGAAAATAGGCGCCAAAAATCTTTACTTTCATGTACAATGTGTTATCTACTGTTGATGTCATTCTTTACATGCAGCAGTGTGCTGGATAATAGTTGCGAGCGAAACGCTATTGTTGTATGTAGGTATTGGTCATTATTGGAAAGGAGAGAAAATATTTACGATCTCAGTGCCACAGACCATATGAAATAATAATATTTTTTGTTGTTTTATTATAGTTACGCGCTAAAATGGCTGTGAGTAGATACCACATTTTACTTGCAGTTATTAATTTTTCTATGTAGATATACCGTACATACCTCATAGCAGTGTTAATGTTATCTCTAGTTTGTTCTGTAAATCTTGCTGGATTAACAAGGATACAGTATAAATTTTCAGCAACAGTGAATTCTGGAAATGTTTTCATAACACGCCACTGTGTTGCTGGTGGAAATATTCTGGCATTTTGTTACAGTGAAGCTCATTCAGTTGATCAATCAAAAATTCGAGATGTACTGTCGTGCCTGCAGTGGATACCCCCTATGTACCATAGTTTTTACAACAGTCTTCGAAAGTAAAGATGTTATTTCGAAGATATCTCTAGCTAGAGTATTAGTAACATGTCATTCTTTAGTGTCTCACATTATGTGTAAATAATACTTGAACTGAGAAAATGCATAGACAAATTCTCAAGTCTTGGGGAGGGGGATTCGAACAACGCACCTCCTGATTACCGGTCAGGCGCTCTACCAGTTGAGCTACCAAGCCAACGAGACTTCTATGCATGTTTGTAACGATTCGCCTCAAACATTCAAAGAAATCTCGTTGTCTTGGTAGCTCAACTGATAGAGCGCCTGACCGGTAATCAGGAGGTGCGCTGTTCGAATCCCCCTCCCAAGACTGTGAGAATCTTTAGCTACATAGGGCTTCTATGTAAGCAAGAGCCACTTCTAATAGTTGCACTATTTCATTCGTAAACAAAACATTGTAATCTTGAATATATTCTTGCACGTAAAACATGGTATCTATAAAACATATTTTCATATACTTTCTTTAAAATTTATATAATATTGCAAGAAAAAATATCTAGATGAAAAACTTGTGTTCCTGTGGTTTAAAAAGGTTAAGAGAATAATATTTCATGCAGTTAATGTGTCTCTTTGTATTAACTTTTGTATAGAATTTTTTCAAAATATATGTACTCATTATCTCGAAACATGATTTTGTCAGTTATCGTGTTTTCCCCCGAGCCCTTCAATATATATATATATTATATATATTAGGGTGGTCCTTAATTTTCGATTTCCGAATTTCTTTGCTCCCAACCCCTAAATTGGTTCTATGTCGGACCAAATTAATCTGTGAAAAAAATGGGCTAAATCGAAAAATATTTAACCGACCCCCAAGCGACCTAAAGATCTGAATGCATTTACAATATGTAGTCCAGTTGCAAAACTCGTTATGTCCTTACTAAGCAATTTTTCAGAAACCGCAAAAAACGGTCATTTTTAAAAGTGAATAGAGCAATTTTCTTTTTTCCTAAAGTTGAATCATATTAATGCGCATTTGAGGACAAGACCCGATAAAAATTGACTTATATTGTACAAAGTTATTAAAGAAAAACGTTTGGACATAATTGTTTGCAACAGTATTGTGGACAGAACGGGTTCTGCAACAGTATGGACATAACGAGTTTTGATTCACTACATCTAATGTACATAAATATTGGCCTTTTTTTAGTTAGATGTTGTTAATAAGGTATTGGAATAAAGTATAATCAAGAAAAAATAATAAAGACATTCATTTCACACAGTCGTGTTTTATTTATACAAAATATTGAAATAAGAAAGAATGTAACAAGATTCTTATAATGAGTTGTGCATCATACAACAAGTCCGTCATTTTCGTCATTCAAGTCCCCAACATCAGATTCGATAGCAGGTGTTTCCATCAAATGTTCTTGCTCCCCAAAAGTTTCCGTGAAGAAAGTAAAAGTTTCTTGTTCGTTCCAAGAATCACTGTAGTGTTTACTTAACAATGTCTTAATGTATTTAATTTTGGATTTTTTCAAGCAGACGCCTTTACCCAGAACTGTTGGTTGGATGTATCCGATAACTTTACCACGTTTCAAAATGCTCCTGCCTTCTCCAAAATCAATGCTGTAGTTCATTTCCCCTGTAATCGTGCAATTGCCTTTTGCCGTTTTTCTTACGAGAACTCGTTTACAACGTTGCAGTTTGAAATGCCATTGGCTGTTATCATTCAAAACCTGAGATACGGACTTCTTCCAGTCAAGAACTTGACAGTCTTTTCCCAAACTGTAAATCGTGACATGATTTTTGAACAGTTTCAAATAATCTTCATCGGTAATTAATGTAGCATGCTTCTTTACATCGGACTCAATGCGGCCAAAGACCCTGTCGGGCGGTATGAAAGAATGACCCACAACGGGGAAAATCAAGGTTATATCCTTCAAGTTAGCAGGTGCATCCTCGCTTAAAAATTTGCATAGCATTCCTACCTTATTTTTATTTTGCCCACCGCAACCATCTGCAATAAATTTTATGCTGCTGTAACTTCTCAAATTGGTAGACATTAATCGATGATATAAAGCTGATGCTATTTGGTTCGACCCCTTGGGATACTCATTTTCAAGCCAAACATAAGAAAATGTTTTGTCTTTACTTTGCAGACTTTTGAAACTTCCCTAACACACTGTAAAGCTGTACAAATAAAGTTGACGCATGTAATACGCGGCCTGATCTGGGATTTTGGGAATGGGCTGATTTTTTGACAATCAAAACTGAACATTATTTCATTATCGTTCAAATTACGAGCATGCTCGTAAAAAGCCTCTGCTTTCATTTTATGAACATTAAGTTCCGACCTGAGGTTTTCTTTCTGACTTGCATCTCTACAAGATTTAATTTTCTCGTTCAATGGTAAACACTGTGAACAAACGTCGGTTGCTGGTGATCCAAAGTGGCAATGTAGAATTATCAACTTCTGACCGTATAGTTTAGAAAATAAGGAAAAAGTCTTTCGCTTTGACGAACGGACTCGCACTTTGATCCAGTATAATCTAGATAACATAATAATAGCATTGCACAAAACGAATTAGGTTCCAGTATTATAGTGGACATAACGGCTTGTGAAACAGTACAGACGATGGACAAAACGAGTTTTGCAACAGGTCCAATTCTCTGAGGCTACTTTTCTATGGGATAAAATGAAAATTGCAACGATTTGATTTTCTCATAATGTGCGTAACGGTTAAAAGAATATGGTGATGTTGAAATCTCATTTTTTTTAAAAAAAAAATGGACATAACGAGTTTTGCAACTGGACTACTCATATATTATATGGCAAAAGTTTGTAATAAACTCTTGTAACTTAAAAATGGCTGAGGTAAAGGAATCATATCTTGGATAGAGGTTGTAGAAGTAGATCCATATCTGATACTGAGTAGTGACCGAGATGAGGCATATCTTTACGTCCACCATCTTGGATTCGGGCACAAAATTTTAAATAGAAATGACCTTGTATGATATATCATTTTGACGTAGCTTTTGACTACAAACAGAGGTCTGCCTTTATTTTCCACTTATCTCTGAACGTGTAATAATAATCAATTATGGAAAATAAATGCTCCCAAGTAATAAAACTTAATATTCTGAGAGTTTATATCTCTGTACGGGCTGCAGATTTATAAGATTGTTGAATAGTTTCCCTTATTTGAATTAAACCATAAAGTAAAGAAAGAAATGCACATTCATTTCTCTGCAGTGCAAGAAAAAGTAAATATGATTCTTTCCTAATCAATAATTTAAACAATGTTCCAATTTATCACTGAAAAAAATATTCAGAATGGTTATTTATCTCTTAGATAGGGACTAGTAAAATGCATACCGGTATCTGGCAACACTGAAACGATAACAGCAATGCTGAGCTCAGTCAGTTTATTTGAAGGCTTCGAGAAAGTAAATTTAGTTTCTTCGCACACAGTACTGTTGAATTTGTACTTTTTTACGAAGTATAAACAGTTTATGCAATGCAATGGCATTATCCTCGAAGTCAGCTTTGCGCTGTTTACGCAAAGCCTACGAATGCGCCATCATTTCCTTGTAAAATTTTGGGTCCGATTACAAAATTGCGGACTTCAAAATGGCCGCCATCATGCTATTTCCCAGAGTCAGATGTGGATTACTTCCAATCCCTGTATCCAAGATTTGGTCCCTTCCCCTTCAGCCGCTTTAAACTAAGAAGGGTTTAATCCAAACTTTTCCTATATATTAACATATTGGATATGCATTCAAACTTTAGGTTGCTTGGGGGTCGGTTAAATATTCTTCGATTGAGCCCATTTTTTTCATGGATAAATTGGGTCCGACTTGGAACCAATTTAGGGGTTGGGAGCAAAGAAATTCGGGAAAAAATATTTGGCCATATAATTAAGGACCACCCTAATATATATATATATGAAAATGGGAGAAGTAAATGAATTAAATTTCTTAGTTATCTTGTACTGGTAACTCGCACGAAAAATGGATACACCCATAACAAACTCTTGACTTGAATGAAGAGCATTGTGTATTACATTGTGTATCATTGAGAATAATATCATGGACCGTATCAATTTCCGACAATATGTTGGAGAAGGCTTATACTTTCTGGGAAACAAAATGGCAAGAAACGTGAAAGACAATCATACGAAGAAGACAACCATAATTCATCTAATCACTACAAGAGAGCAGCTCTTATTCACCCAATAGAAGATGTTTGATTTGATGGAATGAATCACAAAAAGTAAATCAAAATGACACAGTACATGACACAAAAAGTAAATCAAAATGTAAGAGGGAAGGTTGTAAGAGAAAGACGTATATTTTGTGCTCAAATTGCAATGTGGCATTATGCATTACGAAGAATAAAAACTGCTTAAGTTATTTCACACAAAGAAATGGAAGAAACAACATAGTATGGCATTGTAAACAAGTATAATTGGAAGATAATACAGAGCATGACAGTATATAATTTTATTGCATGTGAATCTGTCAGGAGTTATGACAGTAACGATATCGTATGTCTGGCATTGTTAAAATTTCGTGTGAATCTGTTAGTGTGATAATAGTCACGGTGTTCTATATCTTTCAAGGTGCAAATTTCATGTGAATCCGTCAGCGCGACAATAGTCACGATGTCTTATATTTTTTACGGTTGAAATTTCATGTGAATCTGTCAAGGTTATGATAGTGACAATGTCCTTTATCTGGTATGGTTCAAATTTCATATCCTTTAGGATCAAATTCAAATGTTCACATGTTACGTACATTTTACTTCCTAAAGCAAGTTAAAAAAAAGCACAACTCTTGTATAACGTTTATGAATTAAATTAAAAATTCATGACTGAAAGGATTAACATGGACTATGAAATATTTTTGTAAGTGAATAACATGATATAACAGTAAGTAATTGGTTCTTGTAATATATTTCACCATAGTGAAATTACTTAGTAAAAAAAATAATTTTATATTTAAAACACATTTTTCACATTTGTACATTAGGAATTTCTGTGCTATAGTGCATTAGTGATTGTATTTTACATACACTTGTATGTAATAGTCTCGTATCGTATCATTTTCCCGTATTTCAATTACTTAAAAGAGTATATATATATATATATATATATATATATATATATATATATTAATTCTTGATCCTTACCTTGTTCACAACCAGAAAATTGTCGATTCGTTGTCCATTGGGTAACACAATGTCTCCCGCAGTTCTCACAGCCTCTGGGATAACTTTTTGTACTTCCTGTGCTATGATGCCTGTTGCAGAAAGCTCCGCGTCTGACAGGCCAACGTGTTTTCCGAATGTTGGATCGTATTTATAACGTACCACTCGTAGCTGTTGCACATTTCTTAACTGTTCTTTGGTATCGAGCTACAATAAATAAATACATAAATAAAATATTGTAAACCATTATATAAGTGCATATGTGATAAAATAAAGATGAAATGCCAATAATTATAATAAGTAACAACTAGATAACAAGATATAAATGAAAATTCTCCGACTTTCAAATGTAGGATTAATACAATATACGTAGCAGTGACGTAACATGATTTCAATGATTTTCATTTGTCGGAAGCCGTAAACGTTTGATTCTCAGTGATAATCATCCTTCAAATGTGTGTTTTTTTTTTTTTTTTTTTTTACTTTAACTAAAAAATTCATATTATCTTATTTCCTGTAGACTAGAGCAATTCATGTGATTTGGTGGCAAGAATGTCAACGATGTTGTCCTCAAATGTTGATGTAGATCCGAATTTCCAAAGAAGTTATTATTTTTTTTTAATATTGAACAGTATAAGAGATACAAGGCTTTCTTTTTTCTTTTTTCTGAGAGTTTCACAGATGTAGAAATGGAAAAAAGAATAGGCCAAATATTTACAAATATTCACACATGCTGAACTATAAAAAGAAGAAATACATTAAAGAACAACGTGATATTAGCAACTAATAATTGTCGCTTCAAGAGATTTGTGAATATTGTATGATAAATAATTATAGTACAAGAAGACTAATATATATGGAGTTACATTATGTTGTAAAATACATGTTGGAATAGATGAATATTGCTATACATATAGCAAACATGGAGTCGTTAAGATTTGGAGTATTACGTTTGAACTTAGTAGCTGGCTGGAGCAACGGAACTGTCATACAACGTACGTAGTGGTTGTTACAGTAGAATACTTAGTGTACTTGATGTATAAATGTGTCCTGATATAGATTCGAATTTCAGTCACTACATGTAGGATCTTTCAGTCACTATTATTTATATCTGCAATATAATAATTTTCTTTATTGCTGAGAAAGAGCAGTCATCTCTTTTATAATTACAGGGATAGTCAATATCAACTGATGCAATTTGTAAGTACCTTTCATTATATTTGTTAGATCTAATGATCTTATTCATCGAGTAAGTGTTAAACGTATGTCTTGATCAAAGTAAATAATGAAATTCATCTTTTAAGCACATGCAATCAAATATCACTCTACAATAATCATAGAAACAAGAAACTAATGTTCCTGCAAATGTTTCCTAATATTTGTTTTCGAGGAGTTTTATAAATTGGAGGAAGTTCTGAAAATTAGAAAATCTGTCAGGAAAATTCATAGAGTTACGGCTTCTCTTTGTAAGGAACATGAAGTGCAGTGCATAGTTGTTTCCAAACTTATGCCAGCAGTCAAGTTCAAAAATTACAAAATATGTCAAAAGTTTCTTCCAACTAATATGGGAGAAGAATTTTTGAGATGTGAAGGTGAAATACATAATTTACTGGTGCTTACTGTAAGGTTGCCACTTTTGTTACGTATTAGATTGGACGTCTCTAATTTTAAGAACATTTTCAGCGTCCCAAACTACACCTAAGAGGGATACACTGCATCGCGGAATGCCAAATTATTCAAAACACAACATGTGTGTATATGAGAGACTTTTGTAAATTTCGACCTGCGATGTGTACTTATGACCATTATGATTTGGATACCATTCTATCGCTAAAATTTTTCGTTTTAACGGCAGTGAAATAAGCACCAATGACATGATTTGTTTGTTCCGGTTTAATTATCAAACTTCTGTTTAACTAACCACCAAGAAGCTGGCAATACGAGTTTTCTGTTTCTGTTTGGTTTAAATTTTCATTACAATTTTCATTCATGAACATTATATATATGTAACATTGTATATATATATATAACATTATATATATATATATTTCTGTTATTCTTAATAAATTGTTCCATGGACAAAACTGGATATTGGAAACCGGTGATTTGCACATATTCAATGCGTGTGTTCCGCTTTAAGATTATCAAAATAAGATTTAAGATAAGATTATAGCTTATGGCAATCAGTTTTCCTAAATTACTTCTAAAGAGTTTATCCAAATTTGAGACCAAAACCGCTTTCTCAATTCCGGAAACATATATTTATCCATAATATGTTAATGTCAATATCTTTACGCTTATTCATGCAATATAAGGCTTTCTTTTTCATCTGATAGCATATTTCACTATACAATCGGCAATGATTAAAAGAAAATATGTTCAACGACCTAGAAATTTGTGAAATATTACAAAAATATTAGAACTGTGCCTACCAACTACTTCTTTATCTATAGAAAGGAAAAATATTTGTAAGTCATTCTCTGAGTGTTACGTAACATACATCCCAGAATTAAGTGTACCACTGAGTTAGAAGACAAGAACAAAATTAATTTCTTAGGTATGACGATCAGCAGACAGAATAATAAATTCGAAACCAACGCTTTTAGAAAATCAAATGCCTGTAGCCTTTAAATAAATGAAAAATCGGCTCATTCCTCCAAAGTAAAATCAAATGTGTAAATTAATTTATTATGAAGAGTTTACAATCTAGATAGACAATGAGACCTAATATAAGAATTCTAATTACAATTAATAATACGTAAATATAATCATGTACCGAGATATCCGCGAAAAGAACTTTTAGTTACTAGCTATTGTTTCTTAAGCAAATGAAAATACTTATAACAAATTGCAGGCTAGCGGAAATGAGAGATAATAGTTGATCAGTGTAAAGAAGTACAGTGTAGATACGTTTACTCTCAAATCTTTTGTAATATTAGTTCTGTTGATCAACAAAACAGTATATATTACAGTTGAAGCTCAGAAAACAATAAATAGGATGGGATGATGTAACAGCAAACAAAAGATTTAAAAAATCAGCCCGAAGAAGTTAGCAGGACTTGAGCTAACAAAATTACTGTTAAAACGAAACAGGAATCACGCTATTCAGGTAATACAAACGTTTATCCAATTATACGGAACTTATTATATCTTCCTAAATGAGATTTTCATAATTGCCACTAAATTAGGTTTACCTAAAATGAGGATTTTTGTAGTTCACTTTCTCATTAGATTTATCCTATTTGAAACAAACCTCATGCTTTATCATTAGGGCCGAAAACGATGGGATAAATCGTTAGGACCAGAAATGAAAGATTTCCTTTATTTTATAAAATCCGTTAAGCAGTCCAGAAATGAGTTGGCCTACAGATCCTTCGAAAATGAGTTTCATGATATTGCTTTCTCACAATGAAAATTGTAAATTTATTTTCATTTCGTAAACCCTTATGGCCGTTTATAATTTAAAATTTACGATTAAATCCCAATCAACTTAAATAGGCAATTAAGAATCGCTCGCTTTAGATGCAAAATTTATTTTAATTACTTGAACTTCTGTTAAAATTTCACACCCTTTCTAATTTTGAAGAGGAAGTTGCAAATCGATTCAATTATTTACTGCAGTATTGCTCAATTTATATATATACTCGTCTATGCTGGAAAAACTTAAATTACCTTGTCTACTGACGATGAGTTTCAATTTTTGTAATTCTACTAATTTCCTGTTCCTTCTCTTGGTTCTATTGACCGTAAGATGTGATTTTTCAAGTTACATGTATAGCGAAACTTCACAATATATGATTGACACGTAAATATACGTAAATACAACACATGCATGCAAATGATAGGTTGTTATATTGAAATTCATTTCTTTATAACAATGAATGTGTCATCGTAAGTATACCATAAAACGAAAGTAAACAAACAACACGCTATAACGTCCACCAAGCAATTTACTGAATCATTTCGTGCATGTATATAGAAATAGTAACTCACATCTAAGAGGATTTTGAGCAGAAATGTTTTAACTGCCCAGATTGGAAACGCTGAATTCAATGTATGCTTTGCGCAAAACAAATTATATATATATATATATATATAAGTAATAAAGCCTTAAGTAATTCTACTTTCAAAAATTTCAAAGAAAGTGGTGCTTCCACTGTTTCCGTGTGAGTTATGCTTCTACTACGTAGTTTGATCAACTGAAAAATAATGTGAAGAAATTTTGCAAAAATGTGAATAAATGGATTTGTATCCAGATTCATTAACGGAGAAAGGTAGAGCAAAACAAAAAATTAAGCAGCTCAGACAATATCCCAATTATTCTGATTGTTAAAAATTAGTGTGTTATTGATCAAAAAATCCATTTAATCTTTCAGTAGGTATCCTCACAATTGTGAATGCTATTTTCACTTGTCAAAAATGTTAATCAAAGAATTTTAGTACACAAATTAAGTACAAGCACATTTGTGAGTGTCTGAATGACAAGTTGTCAGGTACTGAATTGCCATCTGTTGAGTATATTGGAAATCAGAACGTTTATAAGTAGTGTGTTCTGCACTCACAATTGTGAGGGTATCTGCTGAAAGGGTTAAACAACGAATGTATGAAAACATGCTCGTCCATTTCATACTAATTTTCTCATTAAAATGTTATGAAACCTAAAGTAAATGGTTCAAATATTCACCTTGAATAATCATATTTTATATGATCAATCGAAATTGTAATCAATTGTAATTGACTACCTATCCTGAAACGTTCTTGAAAGGTTTTCGCGATATCAGTACCTCGTGGACCTACCATGTAGCTATTCTGTGAGGTACAATTTTCATAATTTGGCAAAAGATTTCCAGTTTTATGTTTCCCCATTCTTCGTTCAGTGTGTAAGTCCGTTAGGGCACAGATACTGGACATTGACTTAACTTTGCCCCGGAAAGTCAATTCATCCCAAAAGTGCTTTTGATAGAATCCAGTCAAGATTCTGAGGGCAATCCGGTTGGTTGTATTCGATTTTTTCGAACCTCGCATTACAGCGTTCTGTAATCTCTAGGGGTAGGTGTTTTGGGTCACATAGAAGTCAGAACATGCAGAAATTCTATAATGTTCTTTTATTACCTAGTTACCGCAGGATAAACGCCCAATTCAATTTGAATCGGTTGAACTCTGTACTTACTTACTTCCTGATAAGTTGCAGAGATTATATTTAACAATAATGCATTTATTGAAGTTTATAACCTCCGACTTGTGCATCATTGTACTCTGAAATGCAGAACTGCTTCGAAAATCACTATTGCTATGTATAAGTCATGTGCGTCACTGAAACGTATCATTTTCTTTATTGCAGCGATATTCAATTACTTTTCGGTAATTAGCATATAATATTTAGCATAACTATATGTTGATATCTAATAGACTGTATTATTTCTGCAAAATGTTCGTGAAGAGCACTTTTAAGTTATATATCCTTCTTTTTATTTCATTTCGTTATTAAGTTTTAAAAATTACTTTCATCTTAAATATGTTTCTAACTTACCTCTTGAATGCTCTCCTTGGCTCTGACGTCACTGGGTTGAACAATGCTGCCGGTCAGCTTAATATTTCCGTTGATGACCAGCGCTTCATCTGGTCTGTCTGTGTTAATGCCCACTCGTCCTACATGGTATATGGATTCAGGTGTATGACCTTTCTGCCATGCAAGCTCAACATCGTTCTCGAACTGACCAGGGTTCGATGCCTGGAAAAAGAAAGCCTGGTGTCTTCAGGAAAGAGCAGCCAATTGCGTATTTACATATAGTCTAATTGCTTAATTTACAAATGATTCTCTTGTTTAGTGCATTAATAAAGTGAAAATCTATTTACACTTACTATTCTTTGTGCACAGGAATGCTTTTGAACTAATATAAAACGAGTAAGCCTTTTTCAGCATCCAATATTCAATTTGCATCACAAATTTTCGTTCCTTTCATCTTCGGTTTTAAAGCTATGTTTCGTTTAATGCGTTACCATTTCTCCTACTTCCGAAAATAGTAGAGCAACAATGAAAACTTGTCATCGAAATTGAAATTCAAATAGAAGATTAGAAGGCAAATGTGGAAAGTTCATTTGACACTATTTACATCTGTTTTATTTGTTCTTCAGCAAAGAGTGGAACAATCACTTTTTTTTTCTTTCTTTCTTTATTTATTTAAATTATTGGAAACAAAATAATTCATAAAATAATAAGAATTTTAGAAATAATCGAAAAAAAAAGAGAAAAGAAATGGCTCAAATGATTGCGATCTTGGCCAATAATTAGTTTTTGGATCAGGGGCCACAAAAGTTTTGAACGGCCCCTAAATCGAGTTTTAGTATTTTCTAAGGAATAAGTACATCAAACTGAGTTAACTAATAGTTTGGGTTTGGCCACACTATATGTTGTTCTCCAGACATAAGACCTATAAGAAAATTTTTGATGGAAGTATATTGGAACTTTTGATTCAAAAAAGAATTTTACATTATTGGTTGCCTAACTTAGTCACACATTTGTGGAATAACACGATATCAATAAAAGTTCACTATTATTCTATTAAGTTGATCATTTGCAAGATTATACCTAGAGGATTTATTTTTAATTTTTAAAAGGAAACAAGAACTTTTATTTAAAACATTTGAAGCTTACACTAAAGTGCTCCTGAAAATTTTAGTCCCTATAATCCCACTACATATAATATAGGTACAACTTAGGATACGCCTACCTTCTACAAGACAAAAAATAGCCTCCATTTCATGGTAAACTAATTTTGTTGAAAGAAAAAAAGAAAAGCCTATAGCCTAGTAATTTGAAAAATGAAAACTTGAAAGATAGAATGAAAGATGAAAATTAATATGTTTAGTTGTTAAGATCTTATTTATACAGGTGACTTCGTACTAATTTTCGTGCTTAGTCAGCTTATTCAATTTGATAAAATCATTACTAACTATTAATATTTTGCAAATACTTTTCGAAATAAGAAATTATAAAGTTTACAATTTCTATTTCATTACTGATTTAATGAAGAAATCAAATCAATTAATAAGTTAATTCATACTACGATCAAAATGAAAATTCATGTGTAGTTTTGAAGTTCTTTGAACTAAAAGTAATAAAGAAACCACTTAAAGTTGATTCATGATAATCTGTTGGCTCTTTTATATTAACTGAGTTAGCAAATTGATTTAATTATTCTTTAGAAAAATTATTTTAAATCAGTTTCAATTTACAAAGTAAATTTCTACGAGAGAAGTTGTTACAAATTCTAAGAAAATTTGTACAAAAATTTATTTTGAATGACTGTAGAGTAATCGTTTTGTAGTCTAGCTTACCAATTTAAACAGTGATAACAATCTTATTGAGCATATAAATTTTCGCCTTATAGATAAGGTAACATAAATAATAGAAAAGTAAGTGATAAAGAATATAATATTTGGTCTAGGAATTAATTCGTGCGGTTGGTACGCACACATTGAAGCTGTAGTACAAACACAAAATACATAAATACCTTAAGAAAAATATTGTCCATCGCTAGCCACCACTTTCGCCCATCTGTCAGGCAATGTACGGATTCCGTGGCGAAAGAAGTCCTCATCCTTGGAAGCGATCCAGTCAGAGACCCATGCTTCGATATCTTCTGAAGAAGTAAACCGCTGTCCAATCAAATCGTTGTTCATGCAATTGAACTAGTAGTAGTCCGAAGGAGCAACGTCTGGTGAATACGGCGGGTGGGGTAAAACTTCCCATCCGACATTTTCTAAATAGGTTTTGACCGGTTTTGCGACATGTGGGCGAGCGTTATCATGTTGAACAATAAGTTTATCATGTCTGTTCTCCCATTCTGGTCGTGTTCTGGCCAGAGCTTGCTTCAAACGCATTAATTGTCGTCGATAACGTTCTCCATTCATAGTTTCACCCGGTTGCAGCAGCTCATAGTACACCACACCTTTCATATCCCACCATATGCACAGCATAACCTTTGCATAGTGAATATCTCGTTTTGGTTGTGATGGACCTGGTTCACCTGGTTTCACCCAGGCCTTTTTTCGTTTAGGGTTCTCGTAATGGATCCACTTCTCATCACCCGTAATAATTCGATGCAGAAACCCCTTTCTGCTCTGTCGTTGAAGCAGCAATTCGCAAATGGTTTTTCGTCTTTCAACGTCTCTGTCTTTCAATTCATGTGGAACCCAATGTGACATCTTTTGAATCATTCCCATGGCTTTCAAGCGTTTGGAGACTGTTGTTTGATCAACGCCTAATGCTGCTGCAAGTTGTTCCTGCGTTTGACACGAATATTGCTCGAGCAATGCTGTCAATTCTTCGTCTTGAAATTTTTTTGGCTGTCCAGCTCGCTCTTGGTCTGCCAAGCCGAAATCACCACTTCTAAACCGTGCAAACCACTTCTGACACGTTCGCTCAGCTAGAGCATGGTCACCATACACTTCCACCAAAATACGATGACTTTCAGTCGCACTTTTCTGCATGTTAAAGTAATGCAGCAGGACACCCCGCAAAAACACTTTATCAGGCACAAATTGCGCCATGTTCACTTAACTACAAACTGGTGTTGTTGACGCTTTAATCCACTGCCCTATACTACGAACGATACGCGATGACAGGGGTTTGCAACACATGTGTGGATACACGGAACTGTGGGACGCTCCGTTCGTTGCGCCATCTCTTGTCCACCCGCACGAATTAATTCCTAGACCAAATATTATTTAGTTTTGTACGAATATAATCTTTACATATAGCTTTCAAGAAATGAAAATATATTTATACATTTCTTGTATTTAACATTATTCTTTAATCTAATTTAGTTTGTATATCACACAATATATTTTTGTATATGCAATTGTTCTTTAGGTGTATTCATTTACATATGTACAGATTTACATGCATACTAAAAATATTGTGTCCGTACTCTAGTGATAGCATTCTGGTATGAATATTTAAAATAGAATTGATAAATATATTTCTATGATATCTATTAGAACACATTGGTTAGGAATTTGGTAACGTGTACATAGGCGTTGTGAAATTCAAATAATGCAAAATAATATATATTAATATAATACAACATATTAATAAAACACAAAGAAATACAAATGCGCATTTCTTACGTTAATACTACTTGAAATGCGAATTTTCAAACATTTGTGTTTGGATTTCTTTACAAGCCAGTTAAAAAGCTAGTTAAAATATCAAGGAAGGCAAGATATATATATATATATATACATGAACTTGTTGCCGAATCCTCAAAAATTCACTATACCTAATACTCATTTCTTAGATGCAAGTTATGTTTAAAAAACATTACTCTTAAAAATTTACTTAAAAAATCATTGATAATTTTATGAAAAATATATCTAGATCAAGTCATAAATATGAGTAACTTCCGATGCAGATAGGTAGAATCTATTGTTTGTATTTGCCCAAAATGAGTCACAGGGACAAACGAGTTTTTACTTTCACTAGATAGATAAGGGCTCAGTTAGTCTTCTGACAAGTGTTTTATGTGGTGCGCGTTACGTTAAACTGTTGTTCCTAATCCCTGAGTGAAAAAGTGTATAATCGTCATGTGATGCTTTGGAATTTTAAACAAGGCCAAAGTGCTAAGGCGACAGCTGAAAAAATATGCGACAGCTGCAGTGTATACGATGAAGGACTAATAACCGATCGATCAATTAGAAATTGGTTTGCATAAAAGATGAATCGAGGTTGGGACGTTCTTATGACCTTGACGACAACCTTTTAAAGGCAATATTGAAGCAAAATCTACATCAATCCACAAGAGATGTAGCAGAAAGGTTGAATACATCACAATCAAATGTTTGCTGCTACCTGAAGAAATTAGGGAAATCAGCAAATTAGATCAGGCACGTCACAATTTCAGTGAATGGAATGAAAATGATTGCATATCAATCGCCACAAGTCTGCTCTCACGGGTAAAAGTCGAGCCTTTTTAGACAGGATTATAACAGGCAATGAAAAATGGGTTATCAGTGAATATCATCCCAAAATACAGCGGCTTGATAAGGATCAACCACCCATATCAACTCCGAAAGCAAATATCCATGGAAAACAAGATTTTATTGTGTATATGGTGGGATTGTCAAGGAATAATTCATCAATAATTGTAAAAGTCAAATTTAATGATAGAATAGATAGATTCTGCGGAATAGATTCAGCAACTGCAAAGAGTGAAAGAGAAACTTCACGAAAAGCATCCCGCACTCGTCAATCGCAAAAACGTCATGCTTTTACATAACCACATACAGCAAGTGTGACTCAAGAAAAAAATCTTGAGCTTGGATGGTCTGTTTTACGACATTCACCTTCTCCCCGAACCTTGCTTCGACGAACAGATCTTTTCTGTTTCTTACAAAAGTTTTTAAATGGAAAAACCTTCAATTCTGAAGAGCAAGTCAGTCAGGCTGTCGAAATTTTTTTCTAGTCCAAATCAATCACATTTTACAAGGAAGGGATCGATAACTAAGGAAGATGGGAGAAGGTCATTACATAGTAGTAATGAATACATAATGAATTAAAGTAATTTTGTTATTTAATTAAAGTAAAATAAATTTCTGATAGAAAAACGGAAGTTATTTATGACTCGACCTAAGATTAAGTTTCAGTGTTTTTATCTCTGCCAGATATAAATTAAGCTAAAATTGTATAGTGTTTAGAAACTTACTAAAAATTCATAGTTATATAAAAAAGAATGCTTAT
Source organism: Thermobia domestica (assembly GCF_964235325.1). Lineage (NCBI taxonomy): Eukaryota > Metazoa > Arthropoda > Insecta > Zygentoma > Lepismatidae > Thermobia > Thermobia domestica. Next base: position 118,506,949 of record NC_137463.1, on the reverse strand, counting down.
TAAGTTTAAAATTTTCATTTCTTTCTTCATTTTAACTTTATCTCATTGATGAATTAATTTGGGAAAGGTGAATGTGTTCTTCGTATGTAAATAGCTTACGTACTTACGTACATGTTTACAATACATGTCTTCTAGGAGCCTATTTCTCAAAAATACTACTGTACTAGCTCACAAGTTACAAGCTAAGATTGTAAATTTCACAAGTTCTTATAATTTATGTTTTTCAAAAATTTTACAAGAACTTGTGATTAGCCAGAGGTTTTACTAGTTGACACTCAATTAGAGTGTACGTCTGATGAGGATCTTGGCTAGAAGATCGAAACGTCATGTGTAAATGTCTTTTTATATTAAGTAAGTGCAGTCTTGTTCAGTAGTGTGTTTATTTTTTCTGTTTTACTAGTTATGTGATCAAATTTACAAGACAGACTGCTAAATACGTAGGACGCTATTCTGAGAAATGCTAATTCTTCCACCGTTTTCTGTTAGTGTTACAATTCTTCTGTTTCATTCTAAAATGGCAAAGAAATTAAGCATTTTGAACATAAGAGGATTAAAAGGTATAATTTTATTAATGTCAATTATACTTTTATTCATATTTTATAAATAAATCCTTTAGCAATAACAAGCATGGCATGATGTAATTTAGGAAATTACAGCGAGAAATTTTAACAAGTGGCCTGCATCTTTTATTTGAATTATTTCAGTATTTCAGTGGGAGAACATTTAAGTTATTTATACTTATGTTATTACATAAATATGGTATGTAATTTCTTATGAATATCTACTACTAAATTACAACCATATTGCATTACAACCTTATTGCATATTCTATGAAAGAGGATCATTGACAGAGGAAGTCACGTTTTCTTATAACATTACTTCACGGATTTGTGCCTCGTATTTTACTTTTATTGGTTTAAGACACAGACACTCGTTTAGACTAATATCACAAGTGTATGAACAAGTATTACGAGTCTAGTAGATTTTAGAAGTAGGCACCAGAATTCGATCCTTGGTAAAGATACTCTCTCTCCAAAACAAACTCGAATATATATATTTTGTGTGTGTGTGTGTGTGTGTGTGTGTGTTCTACTTTAATCACTAAGTTTCGTCTCACATAGTGATCGATGCTCCAGACGGAAAGGACGAATTAGCAGGGAAATTCGAACAACAGGTGTATAAGTCAATAATATTAAATGCAAATAAATGAACAGAACACTTATCTCAAAGTGTACAAAAATTAGAGATCTGCAGAAATAAGATTAACTTTGCAAAATGATTTTAGCAGATAACTACGCTGCATCTTCGGGATGAAAAGACAAGGGAAGTAGGTTCGAGGCATATCAGTTAGATTTATTCGTAGAAAAAATAACAAGAAATATAGCTGATAGAAAATTAAACAAAACCACCTATTGACAATAATTCTTCCAGTTGTTGACTTGATCCTTTCTTGTTATTGTGCCCTCAAAGATGTAGCTTTGTTCAACTGAGTTGTAAATATTATATTTTCATAATACAGGGTCGGGCATAATAATATACACCTTACGCACTAAATTCACAGACGCCGCTCGAATTGTGTCGTTGAGTAGCTCAAACTGTGTGATTTTAATCATGAAAATGGTTTGGAGTGATGTCTTGGTAAAATAAAATGTTGACTAGAATCTATGTTAGTCCTTTTATTGATATTCAAAAGGGGTAAATCATTATTCCGGGCCGTGTATTTTTAAGTTAGTATATCGATTTAAACTGAAAAGAAGGTTACATTGAGTTCAATTATCTGATTAAAAAAGTGTATATTCTTACTTATTTCTTTCTCTTTTATTTTTTTATTACTATAGTATATAGTGTTTATTTATAAACTTACCTTAATTCTGAATTTTTTTTTGTTAATTTTTACTTTTAACACCCCTAATATTACAAATATAAAATACTAATCTAGGCATGATTGCTATATGTATTCAGTGCTTGAAAGCCTACAGAATGGAAATGAAAGTAGCTTGTTTTTTCAAGTGTATGTCTTCCCCTCGCTTCTTCAACTCCGTTTTTTAAGTAACAGCTTATTCGAAACCAAGCTTAACCGAGTGGTATATAGGGTAACACAAATGGGGTAAAGAGTATTTTCAAGTTGGAAAAATAAGCTTTAAGATTTTGAGTGGAATTATAACTTCTGTTTTATGTATAAATTATTTCTAACTTCTTCAAATTATGATATTGCACCCTTTATTTATGTGTGTACTAGGTGTCTAGCATAAATAAAAGGAAATTATACAACCTCTAATCAGAGACGGGCAACATGCTCACTAATACTAGAAAAAGATTTACTTTCCTATTGTCTTTAGAAATCTCTCATTAGCTCTAAATAAATAATTAGGAGGATAATTGTTATTGTATTAATACTCTTTCTCCCCGAAATCGATTATAATATTGTTAACTTTATAGCCAAATTTGAATACTGTATGAAGTTCATTATTTTGTCTGTAATGTACTCAAACGAAACCAATGTCTTAAGGAAAACTACAGACTGAAATATCTAATCTAATCTAATGTTCATGCTGGTTTCCGGAAAACATTAATAGGTAAATTTGACAAAGAACACAGATTCGAAGAAAGTCAATTTTTAAAAGGAACAACAAAGAAAACTGAAATTAATCGATTTCAGGATTACTCATCGTTTTTGGACGAGTATTAACTAAAACAATGTATATATAATTGTCTCCTGGCTATTCTGGTACAGATGAGTTTAATTATATGAATTTCAAGCTTTTATTTTTTGACAACATAACAGGAATCGTTTTATGAATGGGAAAAATTATAAACAACACAAAATTTGCGTTTGAAGACAAAATACACGCTAATCGTTTAAAAGAATGATTACATTATATTGATTTTTAGCTTAGAATATTCTATTATTAAATTTTAGGAACATTCTGTGTTTCAGTGGAATGTCCCACTTTATAAATAGTTATAACTACATCTATAGCAGGTCTGTTAACTGTTAATATATTGAAATGACTCATGAAATTAGGAGTTTTAATTTTGATACATATTGACCCTCTTGTGCAAATTATTCATTGTTCTTCGTTTTCACATATCTATTAAAATACAATAAACAATTATATAATATATGTTTATTATGAAGAATTATTGGTTTACGAATACTCTTAATTCTAAACAGACAGCTTACCGATTATGATGTTCATTATGGTCTCGATCGAAGGACATATATAAGATTAGTGGAAACCTTGGAAATAATATTGGTGTAGACATGTTACTACGTGTATCTGACAACATGGTGAATTAGGTCTCCAGGAGAACGGGTTACAATTCTAATACATCTTGTAACTGCGAATTATTTCCCAAATATCTTCTCATTTACACTTCGTTGTTGTGTTAAAATGCTGTTATTCATTCCTACAATATATACCTATATAAAAAATGGGATAGCACACAGAATCGCTCTGTAGTTTCTCTAGGTTTAAATAGTAAAATGCCCAATATAAAAGAGATAATTTTGGAGAAGATAAATCCAGAAATGGCACTTGTTGAACTAATATAATGATTTTCATTTCCTACGAAAAAAATCTCACATCTTAAGCACTGAATACAACATAAATATTAAAAGTTATTTTTTAATATATACAGATACAAAAAAATATATAAAGATTTTTTAATATAACATTACTATTGCGACGATAATATTTACCCTGACAATTATTCTCTCTGATGCATGTGAAACAATTGGATAGTTGTTTTCTCCGCTGTGAGCATGCAGACCAACGACAAGATAAAAGTAGCGTTGGTCAGGGTTTGGCTTTCCTTTCTTCCGCATGTTGTTCGACGTTGTCTCACTGAAGTGCAATCTTCCTACCGTCATTTTCGCAACTGGATCCCTTTGAAAGTCAACTCTATTCAAAATAAAATAAAGAGAAATCTTTCAACATTATAGACAGTGAAACGCAAAATATCGTATATATTTTAAGATATTTAAGTTAAAATTAATTTAGATAAAATCATGTCTATAGCTGATAGGAAGTTAATATCTTGAGATTTCTCATCTGACATGAGATTTCTCATTAGCAATCGAAGCCAGGTCATACTAACCAGAAGTTACGAATTGTTTACCATTTATTGCAGTAGTTCCAATAGAATTATACTGTTTTAATTTTCGAGTCAAAATACTTTAATCTTTTCTCTTTAAAAAAAAATAATAAAAGGAAAACTGCTTCAAACAATATGGATTTTTTTAGACAACATAGAAATCGTCACTATAGGATAGTTGTGTGTAGAACTTATGTTTGCAACAACAAAGATCTGTGTGCACTTGTAATTACACTCCCTGTTCCTGAGTATTATTTAAATACTGTATTTAGAAAATAGGACTGCAAAATATTTGCCTTTTCTATCTTTATATTTACTGATTGATTGATTTAAGTGTGTCCATTCAGTATTACTGATTTAATATCCATTTTCTACTTACTATCAAAGACAACGAAAAGTTACTGCTCAACCTAAGTTAAAAAGTTATATACAAAATTTTTATGCCAGTGCTGTTAAAGTTTAGTTAAATGCAATATTACCTCATTGTATAATACAGTGTAAGGTATGTTGCATGTGTTACGTATGTTCATTTCACTTACGGTACTGAAAATAAAAGCACTAGTACTTTCCTTATATGCAGGTATAATAAAACAATAGTATTAGAACAATGTTCGATACTTCAACCTTTAGAAGCACTAATAACAAACCTTCGACCCATTTTACGCAATACTCGTTATGTCCTGTGAAAATAACACGAATTCTGTACATATCCAATTCAATTCGATATTTTTCCTGTTTGCGAAGGACTTTAGTGTATTATCAACATGCTCCTCTTTCTTCGCAGTGTTTATAAACACCCTCTCCGGCCCTTTCATAGGAGATTGTATAGATTGGTTAATCCAAGAGTTTTTAAGTGGGGAAATTAGTAACCGTTATGAAGATAGATTACATGTTGTCAAATAAACCATAACCACTTGTTGACTCTTAGATTTTTTACCTTAGATATTAAATTTTGTGCACTCAATTTAGATACATTCGGGCCTTAAACAAAATAAATTATAAGTATTTCATGGGGTGGTATTTTAAATGGCAAAGAAACATTTTACAGCAGAAAAGAACAAATTCAATCACAACTGTTAGTAAATATTAAAAAACTTTGTTCATAATGATGACTACCAGCTAATTCTCATTTGAAAATAATTTTATTAAGTATTTTACATGACGTATGTATGATAATAAAGAACAAGAAAGAACAGGAAGGAGTATATAGGAACATACATATTATATAAATTGTGCAAAACCTTATATCACTGTGCGAGCGGTCCCGGGTTCGATTCCCGGTGAAGACACTCGGTCGAAAAAGTGTAACACGTTTTTTCAGGCCAGTCACACTGAATGAGGTTTTCTTGGGTTTTCCTCATTCACACCAGGCAAATGCCGGGGTGGTCCCTAACTTAAAGGTCCCAGGCCGCTTCTTTCCTTCCCCAATCCTTTCTTCCCTCCCTTTCCCCGGATTGCGTTCTCGCCGAGGGACGTCATCCCTCAAATCGTGAAGGGCTAAATGGCCTTAGATGCCGAAAGCCCAGAAATCTAAATCCTAAATCCTAACCTTATATCATTATTTTGATTCAAAATTTCTTACAGTTGGTAGGACATAAACTAACAAGCTTGTTTTTCTAAATCACATATATTTTTTAGAACAACAATATGAAGTTACTTTTCTTGATTTCTTTTAGACTAATTCACCTACGTATATCTTTTGCTGTTTATTTAGAATTTAATTCTTGGTTCAGATTTTTCGAACAACATACGAAAATTATTGAAAAAATGCTTACAATTATTTTTACATTTATAAAATTGCTTTATTTGCTTACAAAATAAGCATGTTTTTGCTAAGACTGTATACATGAACGTTGAATTATACAATAAATTACCTTTGAAAAGTGAAAAATATACTTAATGTGAAGGAGTTTTGTATGAACTTCCTCAATTTATTCGGCAGCGAGACTATATGCGACGTGGACCTACAGTTTAACGTGGGAAAAGAACCCCATGAGATCCAGCCGGGAATCAAACTCGGATGTCCCGGTCCCAACACACGTACGTTAACTATAAAGCAATGGGGGAGGTCTATAAGCTAACTCAAGTAACTACAAACAAAACTAAACGTAGAAAAGAAAATATCTTTAATCTACTCTCATGGTCTAGTTACGTGGCACTATACTTTATAATCTATTATGATACAAATTCCAAAATGACACTACTTTTATTTTATTTGGGTATATTTGAATAGCAAATACTCGAAGTTATGTTAATGATAAAACGTTAACTGTATTTTTCCTTTTGTAAACGAAAAAAAAAGAAACTTAAAGGGTAAATGTTGCTTTTGTACTTACAACACTGGATGGAAAGGTTTTTTACTTCTGTCACTTTGTGATTGTTCTACTTTGATCGTTTGTGTCGGTGATTCTACTTTCACTCCATAAAAATGCAAGTGAAAACTGGTGATCTTCTTCAATCCCTCCGGTGTCTTCACAAATTGAGCATCCCCTTGTAGTTGTGCATGGCATGTAATCTAGTCAGTAATAAATAACAGATTATATAAATTCATTTTTAATATAGTAAAGTATTTATAATGAATCGTGTCTGATTAAAATAAATAGTAATCAAATATTTTTCTTAGTTGCCACAAAAATAGTTTATTAATCTTTAATATGGATGAAAAGACAAATTATTAAAATATGAAATTATCAAATAAAATACAATTATAAAAAATATATGTAATCTTACCTGAAAATGATTCTTTTTCTGACAAACAAATGCATCGTCTGCATTTGAAAAGTTGAATCCTTTATCTGCATCCACTTTGTAATACGGTACCGGACTGGAAAATAGTACGAAACATTAACAAGCTTTGACCTCTTATACAAAAGGAAGTTACTAAAAATTTTCAAAAACACTTAGTTTTTATTAGAATATTTGAATACATATGAATAAATACGTATATTAGTTTATGTGGTTGTTCTGCCTGAAAATAGGTTGTAGTCCATTTGATGAAATAGGAATAAGTGCTATGTCAATCAGCAAGAGTGAGAATGTTCTGTAAAAGGCTTCATTAGTAGTTTGATTTGGGTAAGACAATGTGTAAAGTGCAAACATAGTTGTAAGTTCATGTTATGATTGCTACATTAGCTGAATTAATTTACATAGGTAATTGCGACAAATTCTGAATTAGCATTTGTGTATGAAATGAGTGTATGAATAAATGCACTGAGTTTTATGCATAAAACAAAACCAGCGTAATCATTTAGGATAGTACCATTACTAGTTGTTGATTTCTTATAAATGTGTTGTACATACCAAGTTTCTTACTTTCTGGATTACTACAAATAGAAAGGTCACTTTCTTTCTCTTGTGATGTAAGAATAATCGACAAACTGAAAATTAGGGAGTTATAATAAAGGACTTATATTTTTGGATGCTTGAAAATCTAGTTTGCTTTTTAGCAGTTTAATGAAGAAAAGTGTGAAATAAAGAAACTAAACTCGCTGTCGTTCATGAAGGACTGACGAGACGGCGTAAAGTAAACTGGGAAGCATGATTAGTATTATATCGATTTCTAATGCTTCTGTTTTTCTTTCTTGCTTGTTTTATGGAGGGATTCCACTTTTAGTTTCAAGTAGTTCCCTAATTGCTTACAATGTTGTGCCAACACCAGAAACTGCATTCCTGCACCAGGGAATGCGGGACTCTTCAGTATCACAATACGTATTCAGATCATTCGGATACATGTAAGAATCTTATCCTTATATGAAGATATATATTTATTTAAACATTCATCATTGTTTTCAGAATGTAATTCAAAAATTAAAATATCGTTCTTAACTCATCTATACTCAAGAAAAAAACATAACAACTGGTTTCAATTGTAGCATTATTATGATCGAGATTCAAAAAATAAAAGCACAATGCAATGAATATCTATATCTATATATATATAACGTAGCATAAACTAAGGTCTTTCTTGTAAACTTTTCTCGCTGCTCAAATCTTTATCAGTGCGAATCAACTCTGGTTTGTTTATGTGGCGCTCTTACTAAGTAATAGAAAATCAGTTACAAGGTTTCTAGACAAATAAGGCAAATACTACTTGACCTGATACTACACTGTCGCAGCGTGTTCTAACCCCTACTCTATACGAAATTATACAGATGGGAGTATCAGCGGGGTCTGTAATCTAAGAAACAGCGCACTTCGCAAATGACTGAGAAAATCTGTAACAGCGCAAGTCTAAACCTTAAAATATGAAAACCTGGATAAAAAAATAATTCGTGGTTTCTGAAATGATGCATCAAGTCTTCCCAATGAAACTTTTACCATATTTAGAAGAAATACAGTAAATTTCTGGTGTTCTAAAGTCTGCCATCTTTTACCGGGCGTTAAAGAGCTTTGATTTTGGCTGAAGCTTATGAATTGTGTTTAATTCCATATTAGAATACGAACCTACTCAGTTTCTCTGACAATTAACCGATGTATGAACGCAAAGAATTCCTCTTGATATTTCCTTCACTATAGACTTGTGGTTTTGATCAAAAGCGACCCGTTTCAGAATTCTTCGTATATCTTTCATGCTACTCCTATAGTTATTTTGTGGTAAGGAAATCTCTAGATGTTGAAGTTCAAGTTGTAGGCTACCCTCATTTGAGATGGCAAAGGTTTTCTATTTCAGTGTGTTGAATACAGCTAAGTGTTTAGATTTGTTGTGAAAGTTGTTATCAGTGAGGGAAAGATCGGTGTATGTAGGCTTCCCTCATACAGTATGCCCCAGACTTCTCTCGGATCTTTGCCTGATCAGATTAGATCCAAGAATGTCAGGTAACTGTATTTCCCTATTTTCATGGTGAATTTTATGCTTGGGTGAGGGGTATTGTAGTTTTTCAAAAAGGTGTGTAGTGTTGACTGCCTGTGTAGTTATACCACATATATCGTCAACATATCTGTAAAAATAAACTTGTTTTAACGCTGTTGACTTAAAACTTGACGTTCAAATTATTTCGCTTCTGCTATGTGCCGGAAATGACGCAGGAATGTTGCCACTGTCTTAAACAAGATCTATCGGCAATTTCTAATTCTTCCATGAAAAAACTTTGATACAACAGGTGAGAGTTATTGAAACATTGGTTATCAACTTTTCCACGTGAATAACCCTAATGAGAAAGCAAAAGAGCCTGCAACTAGGCCAATGACTGATTTACAATCCATCAACTAATCATAATCCGCCGTATCTACCCCACGTCGCATATACGTATACACATTTTCTCTCTCTGGTCCTTTCATAGCGACTCTAACGATGAGAAAAATGTCTTTTCTAGAAACGTTGGGCAATGTACACAACACCTGATTGATATTCCGAGAATAGCTATTTTAATCTAGAAGACATTATTATATTTTGCTTTCAAAATTTTATTCCATTATGTTTATTCACAGTATCAAAAGTAAAAAATATCCAATATATAAAATATTAATAATTCGTTATTTATTAACTGTTGACTATGAAATATATCGTAGAGTTCGTTATTCGAATTTATCATGCTATTTTCTTGAATTCCATTTATTACTTTGTGACCATATAGCATACCTTTCGGAAAACATTGTCCTTGTTTTAGTGAAATTTTTAATATCCACTATGATCCTCAGAAAACTCGTTATGCTCATATCGGTTTAATTTCTTTGGAAAAAACTAAATTCAAATTAAATTAAACAAAGTAAAATTATGGAAGTAATCAACTATACTTACAGTTCCTTCAGATTTTGGTCACATAGTACATGCCAGTTGTTCTGTTGAAAAGGCTGAAACCGAATACACTGGTAGCTGGAATCCAAGTATAAGGCTGCGTCACTAGGAATCTCAAATCCATATTCATCCTCTAAAACACCAGTATGGTTGGAACTTGAATCAGGCGAAAGTTCTGTGAAAAAAGACAAAAAACGGAGAAGGAAGAGAAACGATGTATTTACTTTCTGATTCTAAGTGTTTTTATCTTAGAATATAGCTCGCAGCTAACAGTAAAAGCCTTCTGAGTTTACAACAAAGGCTCAAATGTCGTAAGTTAATTCTCTCTAAAAACTGACTCATGATGAGATAAAAGATATCTATTGTGCTTCAAGGTTGAACTTTTAAAGACTAAACTAATTCTTGTAAAGTTAAAATATGCTTTCCTACAATAAACGTTTGTTACCGTCCTTCACTACCATGCACTGTAGTATTTAAGCTTTCTGCTAACAGATTTGATCTTTTTCTTTTCTTTTCTTTCTTGTTTACTCTTTTTTCAGTAACTTTTGAAGGAATAGATTCGTTAGGGTACAGAGTTTGTCTCACTAAGTTAACAATTTATCTCTTGCGTTGCACAAACTCTACTAAAACAATATTTATGGATATTTTGAATCATTATTCTTCCCTACGTTTCAAAGTTAGTTTATGCTTCACACCGGTAAATGCTACTTTGAAAGTCTTCCAACTATTGACCACTCTCATCAGTTTCATTATGAATAAGAGTTGCTTTGTATCTCATTACATTATTAAAGCAAAGCGCGAAATTCTACCTTTGAGCATAGAGAAGTAAAATATTATAGGTGTTTCTGTTTCATGGTAACTTACTTAAATAAACAAAACAAAATAAAATAACTTGTAGGGTGTGCTATACCACTAGCTAAATTGCCTTGAACGGAACTGAACATACGATATATATATAGGTAACATACAATAATATGCTTGTTAGCCAAAAGAAAAAGAAGTACCATGGAATTTTTATCCCATTGAATTGAGAAGAAAAAAATAAGAGAACATATTTTGTACTTAAATTTTACGAAATGGTGCTTCATATTTTGGCACAAAAATTGCAATTACTTCTAAAGGCAATTTGATTCTTATTTCTACAGTCAGTGACAGAAGTTCTTTCCGTTTGTTAAAATTTATTTTGGGAATAACGATGGAATGTACACAGTTTCACTGAATTTTAAGGTTGGCATGTACAGAAAAATACATTCTTTTTAATTTACTGAAAACTGTTCTCAAATTGTCCTTCCATTCTGAAGATATTTACGAAACTAATTTCATCAAACGGAAAGGACTTTTGTCGCTGACTGTACGTCCAGAGTGTTTACGTGAGAACAGCTAATTTTCACGAATGTAATCTAATTTAGCAGTTGTTGTGCATTACAGATTAACAAATGAAATTTCCACAATAGGAATACATAACGTAATTGTTTTAACATACTGAACACTATATTCTAACTGATTAATATATTTATACGATATTTAGAAAATAATTATTTAGAAAATACATGTCAAGACACTTTTATGTTTATATTTTTCTGTGTAATATTTTTTTTAACTGTTCCAAAGCTAAATTAATATTAAGTCAAAAGTAGAAAAAGACAGAATATGTAGACATTTTAGAATCTCAGTATTGGTTTGAAATATAAAATGCCGTGGTTTCGCAGCATATCTCTATTCTAAAAATTTTAACAACGAGGAGTTTGAAAATAAAATACATATATCGTGATTTCCTTGTCTGAATCTAGCCACTAACTTCTCTTCAAAAATTCGCATTCTTACAACCACACATAAGACAGTTTAGTGTTTTGACCTGAAATAAATATCCTAAAACGGCCAAAGGAAATTCGTATTTGCTTGGCGTACTTTCGCTTATGTTTTTAGGAGTACAAGGCTTCTTAAAGAGAGATTGTTGGTCAGGTTTAGTGAACAACCCTGCAATTAACTAAATATTACATAAACAGACTCAGTGCATCGGCTTTTGAAGAAAATCGCATCGGTAAAATCGCTACAAGTTAAGGCAAGAAAGTTTACCTAATTTATTAATATTGTTATAATAATAATAATAATAATAATAATAATAATAATAATAATAATAATAAATGTTATTGTTGTTAAGCTACACATAGCAATAGATAAATGTTTGAAGCTTCTTTTCCTTTAGCTTGTAATGATAAATTTTTAATTTTTACGGCTGTGACTTCCATCAAAAGCCGAAACTGTTTACACTCATCTTCGAAAACAATGATGGAATTCACGTTTCAAATGAAATGACGGTTCAGTAGAAACTTTGATTGAGACCTTCAAAAATAAAATCACTTTTATAACTCCCCCACTTATCTTCAGAGTAGAAGTTATTTCTAAAAACTAATGTAATGCTTTATCCTCGCCTAAATGTATCCCAAAGTAGCATTGAACCCAAACTATTAGAAATTTAGTACCCTCGTAAAACGAAAATAAAACATCTCTGACACTTGAGCTTACAATGGACTCTATGTCATCAGGCTTACTATCAGTTAGGTGATGTAAGAGTTGGAAAACACACAGACTTCCATAATCGTTATTTCTCACTTTCCAGACCGGAGTAGACTTTTAGTCTAATAACTCTCAATTGCCTCACGATTCTTCACGACGAGAATTTCACGACATTGTAAATTGAACCTGTATGCGTGTACATCAAATTACAAGTGTAATGAACTACAAGTAATTTTTATAACCCTTCGCAGGATGCGACAAAATTTATGGGAAAAAATTCCCTGAATTTTCCAGGTTTTCTACAACATTTTCTGAAATTTTCCCTGAGATATAATTAGTCACACAGACTTCTCATGTTCATGGAAAACCATGACAATGATGATGCATAATTAATGTATTTTCCGCCCTAATCAACTAAAACAATGAATAATATAAAAACTAATACAACGTATTTTATTATGAAATTACAGAACACTTATTTAATAGAAATTCTTGCATAAAACAAGAAATTAAACATCTTCCGTGAAACTTTAATTTGGAGCATTAGTCACATGAAGTTTCGTCACATGTGAAAGGAAAAAATCATAGTGAGACACTCACCGAAAAAAAAATGAATATATGTAAATAAAACTGGCTGTTCTATATTAAAAGTATATTTTTTTTAGAAAAAAATCAATAATACTACGTAATTCATTTCACTCTTTATTTCCTCATCCATACTGCGCATATCTTCTATTATTTTAGTCCTTCAAGCTTCAAACTCGTTCAGAATGATCTTTACTTTCCTGTTTTCAGCTTACTTTTGTTTCTATTCTTCTTCCTCTTGTCATTGATTTGTTGCTTCTGTAAAGTGAGTAGGGCATTTCGTGCATAATAAATTCTGGATTTCCTTATCTATAGGCAACCCGAAGAAATTACTAAATCTTATACAAGTCTAAAATTTCTTCTTTTAAATTATCTGCTACACATTCCTCATTGATTGAAAATTCTCTTTCTATATTTGCATTTTTAAGAGAGAAATCAAGACTATTTTTAACAGCATTTCTTAAATCATTGCACTCTGACGTATCTAAAGTATTTAGCCAAAAGTCATCCAAAAGCCGATCAGTTCTAGAATTCTGGCTCATAATTGTTCCGCAATTTGGATTCGAACAAAATTCATGGAAGTCACACACACCTCTTATCTGCCCTAGCGCCATCTAATTAATTATTTTCAATTAGTTCATCTAAAAGAGACTTCATGCAATTCACTCCAACATCAGATCCAACATCAAATTTCGACGAAAATCCAAAACGTACAACAACGTCAATGTTTTTCACAGGATGAAGATTTTCTTCATTTTTGACATAAATCCTTATATATGAACTTGAAGAACTACAAACTTTTGCATACGATAAAGTGTTGTAGAGAAATGGACTGAGAGGAGCGTCAGTCTGAAAATCAGTGAGAAGGGTCCTACTTCTGAAGTTCTTTAAAAAAATGTAAATTTAGAAATGAGGATTTTATCTTCTTTCAACACACTTGACAAGACCTGATATTTGGAAGAGCTCGAAATTTTCTTATTCTTCCTGACATGTTGAATATAAACAGAATATACGGATAAATTTCAATGATCGCTGGGCAACCTACTATTTTCAAGCCAACACAGAACAAAACTTCACTAGAAAATTTTCTGAACCTCTGTAAAAGTGTAATTGGCTCGGCGTACAGAAACATCCTTAAATAAGTTACGCAGAGCTTTTAGAAGTTTAACAATTCTTCAGTTTGTTACCTCAATTGCAGCCTTAAATGCTCCATGCACAGTAAGTATCCACAGCTTCCTCTATCACGTATTAGCTAAGCGATTAGGTTACGCGCCTTTGGCGTAGGAGACCTGGGTTTGATTCCCAGCGGGAGCTCACGTGGTTCGGATTCCACGTTAATCAGTAGGTCCCATCTCATATGGCCTCACTGCTGAAAGGGACGTTAAACTTACAATCAGCTCAACTCTATTACGTATTACAAGATTACTTGGCGACGTTTTGATATTTGACTTGAAGATATGCAGATAAAAAATTTACACTTTGGCAATCCATTGAGTGATCTTTTGTTTCAAGTTCAAAAGTGAATGCGTTTCCCAGAGCGATTAAAAGACCATAAGCTGTGAAGTTCCCTTAAAAAGTCCATGTCAAATATTGCGTGAGCACTTACTCTTTCACAGTACTTCAGAATCACACATTTGTCTTCTTCAACACCTGAATTCGTTCACTTCTAAAATGTGGCGATGATAACCCATAAACGAAAGTGTATGCTACTTTTAAGGTTTAAGCTACATTTTCCTGGCAATCTCACTGTCTGGGAACGTAACTTTGAGTACTTTGACACCTTTAGGAGCAGTGAGCACCCTTTTGTTACACTGTAGTAATTCGGCTTTTTTTTTTTTTTTTTTTTTTTTCAAAGGATCCTGTAAACTACTTTGTTTCGTCTCTAAAATTGTACCCATTTGTATCGTAAAATCCACACTTGAGCACCCAACCACCAGAAATCCTAAACTTTTGTATATGAGGTATAAATAGGATGACACTCCAAGTAAGAATATACTAGCTTCTTTTCTTGATTCAGAAAAGCATAATTAAGATAGACGCAGCCATCTGCAAATGCCTTTTACCTTCCATGTGACTTGTTAGCGCTTACCATCCGATATTACTTAGCGAAAAGACGCTCCGGCGAGCAGAAAATTTGTCACCTGGTAATTCCCGAATTCATGTTAAAACATTATTTAAGAACCAGGAAGAATTGAACAAAGACTTGGGATACTTGGAAACTGACATGCTTGTTATCTACACAGAAGCTCTGGATACAATTAACATCGAACACCACAACTACAATATCTCTTCACTTTCGATCCTGCCTCTGCAACTTGAACAACTACACTAAATTAGCAAAAAGCTGTTACTATGCCCTCCATCGGCCCTCATATTCTCGATCACCTTTCTATACGACAATATGATGTAAATATTAGCCTGTTGTTGACGATTATATATATATATATATATATTTCACACTCGCTGCCTCGATTCACTGAATCAAATAAACTTATGTTCCTTATTTTTTTTTCCATTTTGAGACAGCCAGTTTTTGTGTTTATTCTAGAGATTTGAGCACTGATAATTTTCTAAAGTGAGAAATGAAAATGATGAACTATAATAAGTAAACAATGAAACACGATCACTCTCTTAATACATGACAATAAAGCGTATACACTCATCCTCAGATTGGCATTTATTCATTTGGAATTTCTTGCAACAATGTCTTCACAAAATTCTATTGCAAACGAATTCTATTCTAACGAATACTATTGCAAAAATAAATTAAATTTCCATGCCAGAAAGCGAGCAAAGAATAGCTTATTTCTGAGAAAAATAAAATATTGTTCCGGAACATTATTTACACGGATGATGGAAAATTCGTAATTTCTCAATCCCCGAAGGCGCTTAACGGCTATTCAAAGATAAAAGTTCGTTATTTAACATTTATATTTCATATTAAATCATTAGTTTAAAGTCGTACAACGAGATAGTAATTACTGAGTTAGTGATAAGAGAACGGGAGAACTCCGGAAATCCCCTACTCTGTGTTTACCTAACACCAAACAAATATTGCGCACCCATAGTTTGAACATAGGAACGTTGGCACCAGAAGTGAACGCTTTATAGACTACACCACCGAATTTGTTTTAGTATCAACATGCAAAATATTTCAAAATCGCATAACATCTGATACATTCTCGTTTCCTTCGATCAGTTTCCTTTATTCAATGTACCATATGAGAAGGAACCGTTAGGAAGAAGTAACCTCTTTCCTTTTCTAATTCAAAAATCCAAGAATTTTGGCGAAAAACAAGATATACAACATATGAGCATGATGGAGATCCTACTTACGATTTTCTTCCTATAGTAAAGATATGAAGATATCAACATTAAAACAGGAATTGCACATCATGAAGCTTCGTTACTTCCACAGTGTATTGGATACGAATGAATATAATTTTATGAAATTTAATCGGAAATTCTAACCATCCCCTATTTATTCATTTCAGTGCTAATTGCTAAATAAACTCCGTCTTCGTTACATATTTTTGGGGAACGGCGTTTCCAGGGGTGTCTCTATGGTACACACTTGAAATCCTAGAACAGTTTTTGTGCTCCCTCTCAAACATTGCATTCCAGTTACAAAATATCTTTACACGTCATGTTTAAAAGACTCTTCTTTTCTAGTATTTTGAATATTTCGTATTGGCATTGAAAACATACAAAAATTTGACTCAAAGAATGATTGAAGAGATAGAAAATGAAATTTTATTTGAACTCATGAATATTATTCGCAAATTGCTGTGTGACTTTTAACGTCAGAATAATTTCAAAATGAGCATAAACAATACTCTTTGTTAAAACTTATGAGATGCATCATCATTAATCGAAGTGTAACTATTGATAGAAAATAAATATTTAGCTATAAAGTATAACAATTAATAAATAGTACATTACTGGCATAAAGTAGAAAGTACACGTTGGTATCTATAAACGTAACCCACATTTAAAGATCAAGGATCCAATGAAATTAGTTCGACTATCCAGTGCATACGCTGATGACCCAATGTATTCACTAATGTGCAACTTTGTCAATAGTTTTCGCAAACTCATAAGCACTTTCGAAATAACCTCTTTCCGAATTAAAATACATTACAATGAAAACACAGATTCTAAAATACGAGTAACCGTATTCCAAAATCCTTTCATTTGCGTGATTAGCTACCTTAATTTAATGCAGGACAGGAAACTCAGATAAAATCGAAACTAATGAAAACGAAAGACGAAAAAGAAGATACATGCATCAAAAATGAACTTTGTGAAAATGCATTTTGTGGATGATTCACCAACATGATATTCCAGTACACAAGTGGAAGCGAAAGATAATGCGCACAATTACAGAACATAACTTTGTTACACATCATTAGTGGAAAACACAAATAAATTTCTAAGTTTGAAGTTGGAAATCAAACATAAGCACTCAACCACATCTGAAACTATCTTGGAATTCTCATTTTAAATGTTTATAAAACCACATTCTTCGAAATTCCCTGACTCTTAGCAGAATTTCCTGATATTTCCTGGTATAACTAAATTCCCTGACTTTTCCCGTTTTTCAGGTTTGTCGCCACGCTTCCTTCCCCATACAGATTTCCATCTTTTAAATCTGGTGGGAACCATGTATTCATTTAAACAGTGTATTAGGTCAATTAATCATAAACATGCACATAGAAAAATGTATAGTTTATAGTTTACCTGGCTCTTGCTTCACATGTATCATACTGTTGATGCCGGTCATATTAGGATTCATCGGGCCATGGGAGGCATCGGATAATTTCCGCTTTTTGTTGCCACTTTGAAGCGACGAGTACAATGTAGTGATGGCCGTTGGTGACGGCTGTTGCATATTATGAGCAGGGAGTCCTAATGAAGCCAATGTTGGTCCACTTGTAGGAGGTAATGGTCCATTTGGAGCAGCTACAGCTATCTGTGGAGGAATGGAGATCTGAGCAGGTGGCAAGGGAGGGCCAGGATTTGTGGCTGGGGGTAATTGGTTGTGGTTTGGAAGCGGGGATAAGTGATGTGCACTTGGCATTTGCTGGTGGGGAGTCAGGTGACCCTGGCTTGGACTATTCAAAGGTTGAATTGAATCAGAGGATATGTGTTTGAGATTCGGTGGTGCTGAATACATAGCTGCTAGCTTGTAATTTTCATGGGGGTTGGGCTGCTGAAGTAAGATCTCTTGAAGATTTGTTGTCGATGTTACGCCCTTTTGTTCTGAAATGATAACAATACTTTCTTTGTAAATAATTATAAAAGTTTCACATTTTGTTTACTCAAATGTTTCATGAATTTAAATAAGTGTGATATAAGACGGTTTACTGAAGGAAAAAATAGAAATTACTTTACTAGATATCCTGAAACTGGTATGTTACAAAGATATTTTTGAAATTAATAGTATAATGTTGTTTTTAGAACATAAGACTAAGGTTACTATATTTTGAAATAAATTTTAAAAGTGGAAAACTTGAAACATTATAACCAAAGAAAGTAACTGTATTCTGGTAATGTGATATTATTATATTTAATTAAAATTTTATAATCGACTGAAAAAACTCATATTCTTCATTTCTTAAAATATTGAAGTATTTCATCGGTAAAGTGTACTAAAGATACTTCGAGCTCTAAAGCAATTTCCCTGCATTTCCGATTGTACTGCATGTTTGAATTATTTTCAATATTTTATTTTGCACGAACAGAAGCAAACGCTACTACCATATCTAGAGAAGAACGTAATACATTTAGATTTAGGCATTACCTATTTGACAGAAAAAAAATAATAAAATTCTGCTTGCACCGTAACAGAAATGAGATTTAAGTTTTTTTTTTTTTTTTCGTTGACTATGTATCAAGAATTAAGAATTTATATGAGTAAAATTTAACGTAGCTAGGGTAGAAAGTTATTTGTTAATACCCCTTTCTACAGTATATTAGTAATCTTTATTTTCATGTTTCTTATAAACTTTAATAATAATAATAATAATAATAATAATAATAATAATAATAATAATAATAATAATAATAATAATAATAAGAAGAAGAAGAAGAAGAAGAAGAAGAAATAGAAAATAAAGAAAAAGAAAAAGGAAGAGCATAAGACTAAGAGTAAGATAGTATATCTGTGGCATATTAAATTGGAGACATGGAAAATGAAAGCAATGAATGCAGGAAAGTTCATATACGAAATTTACAAGAAGTATTGTTAAACACGTGCAAGATAAATAATTAAAGAAAATATTTTACATCAATGTATCATATTAAGAAAATTTAAACTTGAGTAGTTATGAATTCATAGCATATTTAAATCTACAATTGCATTTAGACAACATGAACGAAAAATGTATAGAAAATGTACTGTTATTTGTTATTTACTTTTAATGATATATTGTCTTGTATACGATAAGGGAAAAAAAGTGAAATACATATGTATATATAATTGTTATCTAAATGAATTATTGCATATGATTATTATAATTTGTAACAATACATTTCTATAGTGACATGAATTAATGAAAATTTAGATTCATATGAAGAAACATAGCAAGATTTTTGTCGTCTCTAAGAATCGTAAACAAATAATATAAACAGTAGTAATACCTACGTATAAGATTATCATCAAAACAATATACTAATGTAATGAGCGAATGTGGTACCTTATGATAAACGAAAACAAGTTTTGGTTTAGGTGAAAATCAGAAACGAAAAGTGATACGAAATCTACAATGTACTATTGCAGTTGAGTGTTATTGTTATAGCGTTTATATTATTTATTCACGTCACATTCAATCCTAAGTCTGTTATGTTTTGAAGTTAATTCTTCAGAAAGGTTATCTTAAACATTATCTTCTTGATGTAAATACTTACTTTAAGTACTTTCTTTATTCATTACCTTATTAAATTAACTACAGAGCTAGATACTATATAAATGTGTCAACATAATTCAAAGATTTCCTTTCATTTACCCCCAAAAAGAATAAATGAATAAAAATAAGTAGATACTCGTATACTCCTATTTGGTCGATGTCATACTTTCTGTTGTGTATAAGTTAGAATTACGTTTTTACTATTGTTGGATATAGAAAACTAAACATATTACTATAACAAGGACAATATATTGCATTTTCTTCCATCGTTCGTGTTAAACATGTCGGATTTAAGTTTATTTATAAGGTTACACATTAAGAGTATAAACTTAACAAACTTTAGCTTCAACTTAAATTTCAGTCTTTCTGGGTGGAAAATAAGATATTGTTATCTGTCTATAGTTAAGCAGAGCAAATTTCCCGTTCTAAAGAGACTATTGGTTCATAAAATCTCTAACCTGTACAGTTTCTTGTTTTCAACACCTAGTCTTAATAGAAACATATATAATATTTCTATAGGATGGAAAATTATGGAGATTATTTCATTTGATGTGTTCATAATTACAATTGTTTATTTACATAATTGTTAATTACGTATTTGAAAACTGCAACATTATTTTAAAAGTTTGCACGTGCAAAATGCATTAGGTTGTATGCTTAAATGATGATGCACACAGTATAGAAGAATGAGTTCCCTCTAAAACTAAGGTAATTTTTTCCTATTAGAATTATTTTAAATTTATCATGATATTTAATTGTTGTACAGTAAGTATCACAGAAATTTTCGATGATGAAAATTATTTGATTAATAATTTACGCTTTTTTAAAAATTTTAGCACTATATTCGTTATCTTATATAACATAAGAAATACGAGAAACAAGCGTTTGCATATTTGTGAAGTTACTCTTATAATGTATTATGAATAAAACGGAATAGTTAGACAAAATTAAATTAAGAGATATTAATATCTAGGTAATAAAATGTTAAGCATGTAAGCTGCTCTTAAAATATATTTGATTGAGAGCTAAAGATTAAAATAGACATTACATGATTAAGAATGACAATACTGAATTATTTTATTTTTTAACACACAGCAAGTCTCCAAGAGTATTTATATATTTATCATATCTGCAAAAGTTCCATTGACATCTTCCGACACAATATACTTACCATATGATACTCTTACTTTCCATAACTTAAAGTAATGATTTAATTGAGATATTAATATAATATTTACAGTATATAAAGTATGTGAATGATGTTAAGATTTACAATGAAATTAACTTAATCTCGATACTTCAAATCTATATATATATGAATTTACTAACACTACAAAAAAGAAAGGAGAGAAAAAGAGATTAGATTTAATGTCGTTGTGTTTATTTATCCCATTATTTTGAAACAGAATTTCTGGCAATAAGTTACACGTAGAAGAAAGTATCAGTGATAAATTGTATAAATAATAAATAGTAAAAATGCCCTGTGTTATTCGGAGAAGAAAGCTATCATTAGTAATATACATTATATATCTTGCAGAATACCGGTAAAAAACTGGAATTTGTAATGAGAAGCACAAAATCTTAATGACGTTGTATTTCAACAGTAGTATGAAATTCTTACAAGTAAACTGAGATATACATTTCACATAGAGATCTCTTTCCAAGTTTAAACAAAATTGCAATGAAAATTTGCAGTATACAGGGTGGTCCATAAGTCTTAGTACAGTGACTTATTTTGCAAACAAATATGATTAAAGCAAATCTGACTAGCGGAGGGCGGACTTGGGTAAAGGAGCTACCGATTGATGCATGCGTGGTGAATTGCGACCATCTTGGATCCAGGTTAAGTTTTTCAAATATAAAAGTAGGCATGTGACACACCAATTAACACTGTTTTTTGAAGGGGGGTGCAGTTCAACAAGAAGAAATGCGTTATCATGTCGGGTTTCAAAGTTATGACGCCCCAAAGTTGACGGTTTTTTGTTTCCTTGCAGGGAGTGCGACATGGCACTAACGCTGCAAGGAAGACGTGAAGCCCCAAATTTGACAGGTTTTCTTTTCGTTGCAGGTAGAGCGAGATGGCACTGACGAAGCACTAAAGAATTGAGATCATCCTAATGTCTTGGGAAAGAAGCAGTCGTGTGATTGGCCAGGATTTCAACGCGCGCCACACCGGAAGACCTGCAATAAACCACAAAACAGTTAGCTACTTCATTAGGAAATTCAATGTAACTGGTAATGTAGCCGACAGATCACGGTTAGGTCCCCCACGAACCACGATAGATGAGGAGATATCCACAATGGTGCTTACTGCGAGTGTGGAAAGTCCGAAGCGCAGCACAAGACAACTATCAGCGATAACAGGTGTACCACGTGCTTCCGTGATGAGGATTCTCCACACGAACAAGTGGCATTCCTTCAAGCTGTAGCTTGTCCACAACCTATCAGAGGATGATCCAGACCGGCGCATGGAATTCGCCAATTGGGCTTTGTCACAATATGACCGAAATCCACATTTCCCAGCCAGCGTTCTCTTCACAAACGAGTCTGACTTTATTTGGATGGGGAAGTGAATCGCCAGAACATCGGTCGGATGCAAACCCACATGCGATCAATCCCTGCAAGAGGATTACCCCTGCTCATATCATGGTGTGATGTGGCATATAGAACACGTCGATCATAGGACCCTTATTCATTCCTGGTACCCTAAATGGTGTCCGATATCTGGACATGTTACAGGATTTAGTGTTTCCGTTGCTTCTCCGCCCTGATGCCACCTTGCCACAATATTTTCAGCAAGATGGTGCCCCACCACACTATGCACTGCCTGTGCGGGAATGCTTGGATCTGCATTTTCCTTGACGTTGAATCGGTTGCCGAGGCCCTGTGGAGTGGCTAGTCCGGTCGCCGGACCTGACTCCCTTGGATTTTTTATGGGGACATTTAAACCACCTGATGTATCAGGAGAAGATTCGGGATGTTGCACACATACAAGGACGTATTCAGGACGCCTGTGAAAGCATCACCCCGACTGTGTTGTTACGGGTTCAGGATTGGATTAAGAGACTCCGTTTGTGTGTTGCAATGGACAGGCAACATGTGGAGCACATCCTGTAGGTGGAACTTTGGGGCACCATAACTTTGGAACGGGACATTATAACGCATTTCTGCTTGCGGGACTGCATTCCCCTGAAGAAACCTGTTAATTGATGTGTCACACGCCTACCTTTCCATTTGAAAAAATAAACTGGATCCAAGATGGCGGCCATCAAATTGGCCGCCATTCACCACGCATGCATTAATCGGTAGCTTCTTTACCCAAGTTCGCCCTCCGCTAGTCAGATTTGCTTTAATCATTCCAAAATAATCCACTGTACTAAGACTTATGGACCATCCGGTACATTAATGAGACATTTCTATTTTTTAAATCGCCATATTTTATCGATAATTTATTGACTATCAGAATTTAATGTTAAATGAAAAAAATATTTCAGCAACTATTTTCTATTAAGATAAATCACACTATTTACAGGTATAACATATTATTATTATTATTTCACAATAAATACGATTAAATGCAATACAAGTAAACTTACGAAACAGATAGTTGGTGATTTGTAGCTTTCCTAAAACTGAAATATATTAAGAAGTCACCATTATTTAGATTATGTGTAATACATATTAATTATACTATAAACAAATTGGACAAATGTATTGGGTAAAGCCTTTTTTTAAAAAATAACTATAGTTGGTTAATTTTATAAATCATATGTTATTACTCAAAAAAAAAAAAAAAAAAAAGAAAGAAAAGAAAAAAGAAAATACTGTGCTGCGTTTATTCCCATGCTGTATTTATATTGTACTTCATTTTTATTGTTATTATTATTGAATGCTTTTTATATTGCTGGTATATTTGTATTCTGTAACCGACTTAAAAAAAGAATCTCAATATATATATATATATATATATATGTGTGTGTGTGTGTTCTTGTATAACTTCTACTAGGATATAATAATTTCACAGCCACAGACACACACACATAGAAAACTAAAATTTCTGTGCATCGGACCCCAGGGTATGGATTCGATATATTTTGTTACGCAGAATCCAAATTTCGATACTCCAAGACAATCGAGTGTGTCCAGTTTTTTTTTGGGGGGGGGGGGGCGAAAAACTAGCAATTTTGAATAGGGAGAAGACACGTACGACAGCCACACAAAAACACAAAGTTCTGTGCAGTGGACCCCAGCGTATGGATTCGATGTATTTTGTTATACAGAATCCAAATTTCGAAACCATAAGACAATCGACCGTATCAATTTTCCCGATGGGTGAAAAACTCTAGCGACTTTGGACAGGGAGAATTCATGTACGTTTTTCGCCCATGAAACAAAATTGACATGGTCAATTGTCTTGGGGATTCGAAATTTGCATTCTGTGTAACAAAATACATCGAATCAATGCCCTGGAGTACGCTGCACGGAACATTTATTTTTAGGGCTGTGTTACGTGTATTCTCCCTATCCAAAATCGCTATAGTTTTTCGCCCCCCCCCAAAAAAAATATTGAGACGGTCGATCGACCTAAAGTTTCGAAATTTGGATTCGGTGTAACGAAATACATAGTCCGGTGCACAGAACTTTTTTGTGTGTGTGTTTGTGTGACTATGTTATCTTTGGAACTAGATCATGAAATTTCTTAATGGCTGACAGTTGCCGACTTTACCGACTTTAATAAGCGCATGTTATGCATAACGTTGACATAGATGCACCAATTTTGATGATTTTTTAAAAAAAAATATTTGAAAGAGTATGTTTTTTCTTGTAGCTCCACGTAAACTTCATAAGGATCTAAGGATTGTCTTCACAGCTAGACCATAATACTCTTCAATGGCTGATAGTATTTATCGCTAATATTTTGTATATGATCATTCATAACTGTGACAAAGGTGCATAAATTTTGATAATTCTTCTTTGTCTGAAAGACTATTCTTTCTTTGTGGTTCCATGTAAACTTTATAAGGATATAACGATAGTGTTCAGAGCTATACTGTGAAACTTCTCAATGGCTAATAGCTTGTACCACTAATATTTTGTGTATGATCACTTACGACTACGGCAAAGGTGCACCAATTTTGATAATTATTCTATTGTTTGAAAGAGTATTCTTTCCTTGTGGTCACAAGGAAACTTTATAAGGATGTAACAATAATCTTCAGTGCTACACTATAAAACTCTTCAACGGCTGATAATGTTAATACCGTAATTAGCTAACTTCATTGTATGTATATTCATACATAACTTCAGCAATATAGGTGCCCACTTTTATTATTCTTTTTAAGAATATTGGTTTACCAAAACTCCTTATATATTAATTACGTCCATCTGTCCGTCTGGGAGACAAAAGATATCGAGAGTTACTTGACCAATCATCACTAAATTTGGTCAGAATTTAGGAAATCAAAAGCTAAACCAAGTTTGTTTTTGACCCGACACTCAAGCAAGAAGTTGTAGAAATTAATCATTTCCGGTTATAACGTTGATCATTATAACGTAAAAACGCTAATAGATAGAGAGATGCTATTTTCTGCAATCGATTAAGTGTTTCAAAAAGATAACGTCTCCATCCTCAACTCTCTACTAAAATTGGAAGTTGTTGAAATTCACTACAACTTCCGGTTTTAATATTGATCTACATAGAACAAAAAATATAACAGATAACGAGAAACAGATTTTTGGAATCGATTTAGCGTTTGAAGAATATGTACCAACTTTTCACTTCAGCATCTATTCAAACCGGAAGTGACGGAAATCAGCCACTTCCGATTTTAACATTGATTGCCATAGAACAAAAACCGTAGTAGATAGCAAAGAAGCGGCTTTCTGTAATTAATTAAGCGTCCCAAAAATATATTCCATTTCCACTTTAAGCTGTCCACTATTTGTAAAACCGGAAATATCACAAACCAACCTAAGTTATTTTGAAACTCTTCTGAAACCTAGGGGTTGACACATAATATCTTTGTTTTCGTGTAGTTTGATTTTTTTGTTTCTTAATTAAAGATAAAATGAGCATCACATTCTAGCTTATCGTGCCAAAAAATCAGTTATCCCTAGAAATATTGGTTACTATTTGCGAATTCACATAAATTAACCTTATATTCTTCTTTTGTTCTTTCCTTAGTAAACTATTTTTTTATCTTTATATTTGTAATATTGTAATGATTGTTATTTGTACACACCTTCTGCACAGTACTAAGTTTTATAAATCAGACAATAAATTATAACTATTTCGCAGAGATTTTAAAACATTTTATCATTTTGTTTCGTTAATACAACAATGTGTTGTTTTAAATTTCATCTTATATACTTTAATATACTAATTGTAAAATCAATCTTACAATTTAGATAATACTAGCTAAAAATAACATTATACACATACATACAAATATACCAGTATATGTAAAAAAAATAGTTCTACGCTGAACTTTTTTGTTATTATTAACGTGTTATTTTGCGAGATTCTATTTATTTGTAATTTTATTTTTAAACTTGAATGGAAGATATGGGAAAGTAACTTAATAAATCATTGCAGTTTGATTGGAATTGTAATTTTGGTAATTGACAACTTTATCACCACGGTTACTTCACTTACGTGTCATCATTTTGTGACTTTTATTGTTTTTTACATTAAGACTTCCAACATGCTACGTAACAATCTTCATAATAATTTACTAAATATTATTTAATAGAGGACGAAAGCTGCTAGTACTTACGAGGTGAATGTGATCCTGGATCAGGAGGTGAATAAGGAGGTTCAGATCCTGAATCAGGAGGGCTTTCTGGAAGATTTGGCCTGCAAAATAGAAACAAAAGAATCTTAGTTTGCTCGGTACCCTCTGCATTAGTTTAAGCGAAATCTACCATAGTTAAAATTCATTTTTAAGCATACTTCTTTTTCGGAGACTGTTCAAATATAAAAATAAGTATTAAAGCTCAAAAGTAACTTATCTAATTTGCAGTTTAAATAACTTCTTAACACTGTTTTGTATAAGTGGCATTCGTCGACTTCATTATAGTTTTATGTTACCAATTTCATTATATCAATGAAAGTAAGATTGCATTAAATCATGATTCTGCCCTTTGTATAGTATAGGTATGAAAATGGGCGTTAATTCTTAGAGGACAAAATAGGCTGGAAAATCTGGAAACAAACTTATGATGAAAGCGTTTAATAGGAAACATGAACAAATATGAGAAATCAACTTTTTTTACCCACTACATATGCGTGAAATAAAGGCAATCAAAATTATACTATTGATTTAATTGAAATATTTTCAAGGTGAAATTTTCATAAATGGGTTTAGTTGCTTCGAAAGAACCAAAGAGAAATAATTATTGGAAATGTGTTTAACGGAAATAGAATAATATTCTTCTGGTCACACTATTTGATAATTCCATGGCACGGCCTGGTACCAATAAGAGAAAGAAAAAGATAGGTTTCTAAAATGGTCAGTTAAAAGCTTAGAGTTCTCATCATAATCAACACACGATATTATTGATTAGAAAAATATCATTTTATTTTCATGCAGGAAATGTCATTACAAACTGGTAGTACACAGATGAAGAGAAACTTTTAGCTTGTATTACAATCAGCAAAATATTGATGACTTGATAAACAATACCTAGGTAAATACATTATTTATTAGATTTTTTTTCTACAAAATTTATCAACACTTTACACCTGAGGTTTTTAAGAACTCCAAATAAGTATTTCCTCTGTTTTATTTTGTACACGATGGTTTTGTGAGTTCAGGTTTGTGATATTAACCCAGTTGTGATTTACGAGTATCGTTTATGGGCTTCTGTGATGAACACAAGGTCGTATGCAAAGATGGATTCTGGAGCCTTTCTTAGACTTCCTTAGAATTTTTATATTTACACATGAAACAGAATATATATATATATATATATATATATATATATATGTAAGGGTATGTCCTGGTTCGTATTTTAGTAATCTTCAAAATAATTCAAAACGTTTTAACACTTTCTTAGCTGGGTTTTAATACTAAACCATGAGAAGCGTACATAATCAACTTTCTGCATATACAACAAGATGTCTACACCTTTATACATATTATTATAACTCTTCTCTACAAGATGTATACGTACATGTACATTTATTTACGACATTGCTATAGTAACAACTCTCTTTTTAGTTACCGATTACAAAAATAATGTCTCGAAATCTCTATATGTCTTTCTTTTTCTTTATACACAATACTGCTCAAATAATTTGCCTCTGGTCACTTTCTGTAAATTGGCACAGATTGTTAATATTACATACAACGTTATCGTTGTAGATGTCGCTCGGACGGGACTTCCATAATAGTTCTACTATGAAGGAAAAAACCCTGGGTTAAATATCATGAAACATTTACCCTTTGAATAGCCCTCGTATATTTAATATCAACTTTAATACACATATTCTACTTTTCCATTTATATATATAATATATTATAACATAACACATTTTTTTATATTTGTCAATATATCTCAATATTAATAACGACGAATTATAATTATCATGAATAAGGCTATTCAAAAATTAAACCTAACTGATAGTTTCCTTCTAGGGTACAAATTAACTATTCCTTCATATACAAACAACATTATTTACAAACAAAGATCTTCGTAATATTAAATATTAGCAGGGTCAGAAGGCAACAAAATTAGAACAGATAAACACATTGATGATTATCATTTAATACATTAATAAACTTTGAAAAATTAAGAAATTCAATATTCATTATTCTTATTCTTTCTATATAATAAGGTGCATCTATTTTATATAAGTCTGTCATTGCCTTCATACGTTTACATTAAAATTATGATCTTTTATTTTTAAATATTTATAATATTCGCATGAAATTCGAATAGAATAAAAATACGAAAACAAGAATAGCTTAAATATATGTTTCTTGGAGAAAACAAATTGTCAAACTCAGTATATTCTTGTATTACAATAAAGCTTTTATATAATTTCTTATGAAACACAAATTAACATTTCCTCAATTAACGCTATAAAAGGAAATTGCAACAAAACTATAAGGAACAAATCAATAGTATTTTTAGTTAATTGCCATAAATTAATTTTATCACTTTCTTAACTCATCTTATAATTGCATATGTTTTCAACATACATTTAATAATAAATAGACTGAAGAACATATTAACCATAGACGTAAGCAAAGGTCAATTTAATACAAATCTGTCGGACGCCTTTTTGACAGTTCGTTATACGTTCGAAGGGTTCATTTAAGCAACATTGTATGGCACAATCTTGTGTACGTTCTTGTCTCTCATAGGATGATACCATATTTTGATTCCTGTTTACAAAATTCCTGCCATCTGCAAATTGATTTTGTGAAAATCTGCGATAACTATTACTTCTACTGAAATTCCTGTTGTTATTCCTGAAATTCTTAGCTTCATTTCTATAATTAGGTTGTGTATGATTTCCGGTACCATTATAACTACTCATTCTATTATTGAAACTACGAACATTAGAATCATTTTCAGGTTGTATATCTACATTACGAACAGAAGCATATTGTGTCTGATTACGTACATAATTACCCTGACCTCTATCCTGCATTTTATTATTATTCTGAATTGCAGACTGACTCTCATAACTCTGAATGAGCATAATTAAATGGTTGAAGTTAATGCACTGTGCCGACATTAACAACTGTTGTATTCTAAATGGCAATAAGATCCTAATGGAAGCTATAATTCGGGATTCCGGATGGTTTGGATTTAATGATCTTAACTCATGATATGTAGATACTACAAATTCAGTAATACTCCGGTGTAATTTTGGATTGTAATGCTTCGTTCGCAAAACAGCATCTCTATTCGCTACCATAAAATCGTTTTCATAATTTGATAGAAGAGCATTCTTAAAATCTGAATATGTATGAAGACTACCTCTAATAGCTTTAAACCATGTTAAGCAGGGTGGTAACAAGATGTGCGGTAATAATTTTAAAAACTGAGACTCATCTACACCCATGAGCTCACATTCATCCTGAAATTTTTCGAGAAATGCCCCAGCGGGTATATCTTCTGGCACGCCACTAAATTTTGTAAGCGACTTAACTTCGCTGAATCGCAACTGTTTACCTGTGTACGTCTTCATACCTCTATTGGAGATGTGTTTGCGCCTGGATGTTTGCCTCACTCTTCCTTCTCTTTCACTACTCTCTGCACCACTCGAAGATCCATCAAGTTCTAAAGTTGTTCTGGGAGGACGATCAGGTACCCAACCTGTGGCTGTAGGATGATTCGTGCAGCCGTTATCCTGAAATGGAGTTCCGGGAATACATCTTTCCTTGATGAAATTTACTTCGTCTCGCAGTAATTTAATATGATTTTCATGGGCATTAATCGTTGATTCTAGAACATCCATTGACTCTTGAATTTCTGTGTTCCTTTGTACTACTTTTTCTATTTTCTCTTCATACTTCTCAAAATTTTCCACTACATGTTGGTTCATCTGATTTAACTGATGTTGAACACGATCCCATCTGTCTTCATTGCATTGATTCAACTTCACTATTTTTTCATCAAAATCATTCGCTAACTGTATTATCTTCTGGTCCAATTTTTCTTCAAACTGTTGAATTTGCTCTGACTGGTTCCTCATTTGCTCGGACTGGTCCCTCATTTGTTGGGCTAAATCATCACCTTTTCGTACTTGATCCTTAATTTGCTCGAACTTGTTCCTTATTTGCTCAGACTGGTTTCTTATTTGTTCGGACTGGTTTCTTATTTGTTGGGCCAAGTCTTTTAAAATGTCAGTCAAATTTTCACTAGGAGTCAATTCAGGATACACACTCTGTTCACCAATTATATTATTACTTGTTGTACTGATGGCCATATTTCGATGAATTACTTTTCCACTTCGCAATATAGTAATATTAAGGTCGCGTTGAAAGCTTGCCGTTTTTACTATCCTTCAAAACAATACTTATATAACTCCCGGTGGTGAGGCACCAATTTGTAAGGGTATGTCCTGATTCGTATTTTAGTAATCTTCAAAATAATTCAAAACGTTTTAACACTTTCTTAGCTGGGTTTTAATACTAAACCATGAGAAGCGTACATAATCAACTTTCTGCATATACAACAAGATATCTACACCTTTATACATATTATTATAACTCTTCTCTACAAGATGTCTACGTACATGTACATTTATTTACGACGTTGCTATAGTAACAACTCTCTTTTTAGTTACCGATTACAAAAATAATGTCTCGAAATTTCTATATGTCTTTCTTTTTCTTTATACACAATACTGCTCAAATAATTCGCCTCTGATCCCTTTCTGTAAATTGGCACAGATTGTTAATATTACATACAACGTTATCGTTGTATATATATATATATATATATATATATATATATATATATATATATATATATATCGTATTTCAGTAATTTTGTCTGAACATTTTATCAGAAGACAGGTCTTAATTACTTCTCTATGAAACATCAAGACATTACAACAGAGATTGAGTGGCCAGTTTTTTCGCCGGTGATTCAAACAGATGAATCAAAAAATGGAAATTAAGAAGCTAAAGTGATGGAATACGTTAATAATAAGGATTGGGGATATGCCTAACTCTTGAATAGTTATGTTTGGTGTGGGAGAACCGGATTCAATTCCCGGCAGGAGCTCATATAGTTCGGATTCCACGTTAATCAGTAGGTCCCGTCTCATATAGTCTCGCTGCTGAAAGAGACGTTAAACTTAAAATCAACTTGACTGAATAATTATCATATCACACACACACACGCATATATATATATATATATATATATATTTACTTGCATTCATCAATTGATATTCCTCCGATGCAGTCACTCTGACTTCTTGCAATGTCAAGAAGCCAGATCCTTGACAAGGTTTTTAGTAACATAGTCGGGCAAATATATTTTAGAAGTCTTGTCTATTTGTTCCAAACATTCCTTCAATATTACTGAACTTGAAAAGTAATATATAAATTGGAATGCTTTGTAAATTTTTTATGAGTGAGGTGAAGACACATATTATTTTTACCTAACAAAACAGTACATGGAATAAAATAAATAATAGATAATATTTCTGAAACCCTAAGTTGGGTAACAGCTATGACTGCCATCTTAAGAATATTAATTTCGAATCTAAGTCAACTGAATCACGGCCATATTATATACTAATATATGTATACCAAATAAGATTAAAATTGTATCAGACATTATTTTGTTCTTTTGGATGATTATTTTTCAGAGCTTCATTGATACATTTTCGGAACTGTCTCTTTCATATTGATGTGTTCTGCATGACCCTATTTCCTAAAATTCAAGAGAGTCGCTTCTAAGATGATGTGTTGGTTGATTGGTTGAAGTTCAGGGGAATCGAACTCGTGCACTAATGGCGCGCACACTTGTTACTAGACCAGCAGGAAGGGCTGCTGATCTTGACGATCATACTCTTTAATATTAAGGTAGTGTTAGATAACCATTGATATTTATTTGACAAACACTCTGTGAATCCTTGTTAACATGCAGGGCATCTTGAAAATAGTCTAAAGATGTACTTATCAGTAAACGATTAAATGTCTCCAATGTACGAGATTTTGAAACTACAATTTTGATATTATTTCATATATCATCTGTCGTCTTTCCATTAAATTGGCTTGGATTAGATTATCATAGACAAGGGACGGGAATAGAATGGCACACCTCTAATCAATTTTTAGATTCCTCTATGTGATAGATACGTATCCCGGCTAGTCTACATTTCCCTAAACATTCTTTACCAGACAAGAATCACAGGAGGATCATTAGTATTACGTAGCAAAAGTATGATGATTTCCCGTTACTGATCGCACCAGATCGAACTGTTGCACTCAATTCAATCGTTTAAAGACAGTACGGTCGCGCTGAAATTGATCTCAAGGAATTGAGTGCAACCACTAATTCATGGATACTAGCAAACCCGCACGTCCTGCGCAAACGCAAGACAAGGCCCGAATGTCACGTATGTTGAAAATTTGATCGACATCGGTTGAGTGGTTCAAGAGTTAAGTTCTGTTTATTTTCATATGTTAATCTCCCCTTTCCCTCCCCTCCCCTAGGTTCTACCGTCAAAGTGAAAATATTAAAAATACAAATAAAAAAATTCCAGGCTTGAATGTCATCTATGTTGAAAATTTGATCGAGGACGGTCAGGGGTTCAAGAGTTATTAAGTTTTATTATCTTTATATCTCTCTCCCGTCTTCTCCTCCTACCCTAAGTTCTACCGTCAAAAGGATGTGATAACCCCCCTCCCCGCAGGTCCGAACCTCATCTATGTTGATAATTTGATTAAGATCGGTTAGGTGATTTAAGCGTGATGAAGTCACAAAGACAGTCACTTTTATTTTTCTTTATTTTACATATATGTCCCCCTTCCCCTTCCCTACATTGTACCGTCAAAATAAAATGACGAAAACATCCCAGGTCCGAACCTTATCTATGTTGAAAGTTTGATCGAGGTAGTTCAAGAGTTATTAAGTTTTATGCATTTTCATATATTTACCTTCCTCTCCTCTCCTCTCCTCTCCTCTCCTCCCCTCCTAACTTCTACCATCAAAATGAAATAATGAAAAACTTCTCAGGTTCGAACTTCATATATGTTGAAAATTTGATTGAGATCGATCGCAATTATTAATTCACGAACATGGTCACTTTTATTTTTATATTTATTGATTTTTGTATATTTCCCTCTCCTCCCCATCCCCTATGTTGTTCCGTCAAAGTGAAATGGTAAAATCCATCCCAGGCACTAACGTAATCTATGTTGAAAATGTGATCGAAATTGATCTTTTGGTACAAGAGTTATTAAGTTTTATTTAATTTTTATAATTCCCCCTCCGCTACGTTCTACCGTCAAAGTGAATACCTAAAAACACTCACAGGCAAGAACTGCTTCTACGTTAAAAATTTGATCGAGATCCGTCGGGTGGTTCAAGAGATTAAGAGTCACAAACATAGTCACTTTCAATTTGTATCTGAAATTTTTTGTTCACAGACAACGCTATTAATATATAGATTTGACAAATTTACAACGAAAACTTGTATTTATTACTTTTATTTTATTTAATATGTTGGGCAGAGATGTTATTTTATCTGGCAATAGCTACGAGTTAGAAGAACAAAAAGAAATGTTACCTGTATAACTAATCTCGATTAAAAAATATATGTTGCTACCACTAGAGGTAAATGTTGTGTTTATTCATTGTTTCTGTTACCAACGGTTTGTTTATAAATAAGTATAATATAATTCAAGAAGACGCCATATAAGTTAGAAGTGTATTGAATTGCTGAGAAGTAATTATCAATTATTTGGATATATAGTGCTCCTAAGTGATCAAAATAGTGTCTAATTATTTGAATTATCATTGTAGTAAATAGTAACAAGTTCTACTAAGTATATACTACGATAAAATAAGTAAAATTAATCAAATCGAACTGGTATTGTAAATTCAACGTATAAAACTATTTTGCTCTCAGTCTATCAAGGAAATAGCTCTCACCGTAGCATGAATCCTTCGCAATCGACACAATAGAAGAATCTACGTAAATGTAATGTCTACTGGGAAGGTCTATAACAGCACTGACAGCAAATGTAAAAATGCTGATAACAACAAAGTAGAGAATGATGATAAAGCTACTTCTAACGAGGACCAACATTTCTCCTGACATATAATCAGTTTCATGTTACGTGACTTCATTACAAATATATTAAAGAGGCTATACCAAATTTCCTAAATATTTAGGTGATAAAATTAAAATATTAATTACAACGTAATCCTTTACAATTTAAAATCTTGACAGGAAGCCAGTTGTCTAGAGAAGAGAGGATATTGCATTTTGATTATTTATTTATTTATATCATAAAAGGATAGGATGAATCTATGTAGTCGATACCAAAAATAGACATTTTCTTGACTCTCCGAGCTGATCTACTGTTAAAAATACTAATCTATTATATTTTAAGTGTGTGTATTTCTATTTTAAAATAGATGTATTGTATCAAATAATGAAATGTTTTTACTTTTACAGATACATTACACACTTCAAAAGAATTTATTGTTTTTCAGTCTCGTATTTTATTTAAACTCCTTCTAGCGGACTTAACAATGTCATGAAATGTAACACACCAAAGAATCAAGAGTGAAGATTCCAGTCCACTCACAGCTACGTGCTTTTGTTTACCTGGGCTCCATGTCAATTGGAAAATATTTGTTCTGAGCCATACGATCGTAGAGGCATCCTTTATCTTTGAAACGAAAATGCAATGTTTGACCAAGAAAAGATAGAATGATAAAAATCTAAGCTTCATACATATAAATACTAACATCTGCTTTCCCACATGTTAGTGTGGGCAATAGTTTACTTCTTCCTTCTGTATCTTCCTATAGAATTCGTCTGAACTCGAAGTTTAATAAAAATTCGATCGCCTCATATGGGCATCTTAAGGAAGCACTTCACCCCTTTTCCTGATATTATAAGTCAAACATATAAAAATGATTACATTTCTGTTTAATTATGTTAGATTAAAAGTCCAAAACATCAAATTTCATGTCTTATCAATCTTAATTGATTCCGATATATATATGTATATCTTATTGTAATAATTTCAATCCCCCACTCCTTTTTCTTCTCACATTTTTTCTTCTGTTCTAGGATATATAAAAAAATGATGAAACACATATTTAATTCCTTTAAATAGAAAATTAAAATACCAATTTTCATATTTCTAACGTTAAGGGATTCCGAGTCATAGGCATCTTATTATCACCCCTTTTTTCCTGTCCATCCCAGTTTCTTCACTTCTAGGCCAAATAAAAAAAAATATCGAACACGTGTGTTATTATTTACATGAGAATTCCACATACCAAATTTTGTGTCTCTAACCTTAAGGATTTCGAGGATATTAACATTTTAAGGATTTAGAATTTAGATTTTTAGGCTTTTCACATCTATGGCTATGTTGGCAAGTAACGTATGAGAGATAACGTCCATCGGCGATCACTATCCAAGGAAAAGAAAGGAAGCAGCCTAAGCCCGGCATTTGCCTGGTGTGAATGAGGAAAACTCAGGAAAACCCCACTCAGGATCGCTGGCCTGAAAAAGCTTTTACACTTTTTCGACCGAATGACCCCACCGGGAATCGTACCCACGGCTGCTCACACCAAAGATGAGAGCAGTAACGACTACGCTATCTGGGGCCACATGAACATTTTAATATAAGGATTGCCACCTGTATTTTCCCCCACGTGGGCATTGGTCAGGCAGTTACTCACTCACTCACTCAGAACTTCTTCCATATATAGGCTAGGTTACTTTTGTAAGCAACACGTAATAAGCTTACGTTTCGTTGCGTTACAGCACATGAAGGCGTACATTTGACGCACACTCAGCTAGGTAATGCGCCCTCAATGCTATTATTTCTGTCTTTCTGCACCGCAATTCGTTTCGTGTTAACTACGAGTAACTCTCGAATTATCTGTTATAATGTTGGACTAATTCAGAAAATTCTGTGTTCTCCCTGTAATCAAACCCAGAATAGCTCGCCATCTATTATTGTCTATATGTGAACACAATATAAATGCATTACACGTAGAAACAAAAAAAGTAAAATAAGCCAAAACAATAACTTTAGTCTAGCAAGAGCATTAAATATTGAATTCTTCTAAAAGTATTAAGATATACGTGTTGATTTATTAGTGCTTCATATTGAAGCTTTCACCTCTTGGACACGCCCATAGCTTTTTTTTTTTTTTTAAATGTAAATATCATTTTGTGTTAATTAGTTTGTTACCAAACAACGAAAAGAAGGTTAATATCGCTTCAATGAATATGGAACTCAATCTGATAGATTGTAATCCATTGTTACGAAATCTGACGATATTAAATTGACCACAAATTACTCAAACTCTAAAAAAATTGTAAAAAAAAAGCGTTTTATATATATAATATTTTTACATGGTTTATATTTTTCTTTAATAATAATAATAATAATAATAATAATAATAATAATAATAATAATAATAATAATAATAATAATAATAATAATAATAATAATAATAACAAATATTACTTCCGTGTGTTCAAGTAGTTACGTAATTCTTTTATAGATATTATCCTAATTTTCCATATGTTTGTTTCAGAAGCAAAAGCTAACATTTTTTCTTCTGTAATGATTATACTAGGCTGAAAGCTGTATTTAATCTTTTAAGTTTATTTCTCCAGATCCAGAAAAAATAAGAGAACTAATTCAATTGAGATAGACATGCCTGATCTTCCCAGATTGCGTTTTTTATTGACCAAGTCAAATTTTAATTTAATTGGAGACAACGTCCTTTTTAAACACGGAGGCCATTGATATTGAAGAAGGATTATATTACCCGTTCAGAGTCTTAACATGTTCAGCACGTAGTGTATAAGACGTAAACAAATATATGATATGCCAGGTGTTCTAAATGGAAGTATTTACACTAAGGATACAAGAGTCGCCCGGATAATTTTGCGACCGAACCAACAGCAAAGTGCAGAGAGGAAATTTTTATGATATCAAAAAATCTTGTTCTTGGTAGGACTTATCAATAAAAAAAATCAACGGATAGTTACCACCAGATGATACACGAGTGTTTCTCTACCAGAAATGTTCTTCGGATTCCAGAATGGCGGTTGAGAACCGGTTAGAAGGGAATCATATTACACCACGACAACCTATCGACCCATTCTGCAACAAAACCGTTAAATTCGTCGGGACTAGTACTGTTAAACTTGTTATGCATCCACCATACAGCCCTTGATCTGGCACCGTGCGACTTCTCTCTATTTACCTTGGCGAAGGAGAAACTTCGTTACGATTAATTTCCCTCCCTCTTTCTCCCTAAAGATGCTGCCTACGTCTGAAAAGAACGAAGGTTGGTCTAGGAGAAAAGAGACTTTGTGTGCAATGTCAGGGAGACTACTTTCAAAAAATGTAATAGCTAGAATAAAGGTATGATGTCCCAAAACTTCATATCTCAAAAACTTTACCGGTAGTCCTCGTGCATAACATGTCCAGCACATAGTGTATCATATAAAGATACATTTTAATACCTAGTCTACCGTATCGTTATCATGCTCTGAAATGTCAAAATGCCGATACACTTTCATCTGGCCAACTCATTATGTAAACATTAACTTTCGATACAAGAATGGTAAGGATTAGGTGTTACTTTCAAGTTTGCTTTCAAAAGTATGAAAAATATATTGAAATATATGAAAATTAATTAAGTAAGAGTACTTATACAACATCATCTTGACTTTGCCTATCATATTTTTCAGTAGATCTGGTTCTTTTCAACAATTCCTTCTTTGAATACAAATAGTTAAACATATATTAACATGTAAAATGTCTGAAATAAAATTAACAAAACCTTAAGCTTGGAAAAAGCGGACAACTCAGGGAAATTCGGAAAATGTATGCCGACAGAAAGTTTTATTCTCAAAATGTGGATATTTCCACATAAATGCTGATATATGGTAGCCCTAGTATAACGTACCTGTTCAGATGAATAGCGTGTCTAATAGAAAGCGAAGCTACTGGATTACTGATTGGGAACATTTTTCTTGACAATATTTTTGTCTGACAATCTACATGTTTTAAGGAATCTCGAACCTAAAAGTGGGATCCGAACCATTATTTGAACTCTTGAATTTCGTAACTTTAAGCAATATGAGGCTAAAGTTACTCATATCTGAAATATTTCTAACTCTTCAACAAGTTTCTAATCTGTTTATCCTTTTATCCTTTTATCGACGACCTTAAGGTGAAAAAGGGTACCTCAGTTTGTTGGATTTGTCAAGAAGGGTTTCTTGAATCGATTCCAGACCCTGCAAATGTGAACACCACCATGTCAGTAAGTTTTGGGATTTTCTGATTTCCTTCTACTTCCTAATTCCAAAGATCATTCACTTGGATTTACCATCCCTACCTATTTCCTACAGCAAGCTAAACTAAAGATTTCGTTTCATTACAAACTATATAGGGACTATTTCGCAACTTTTAAAAATAAGGTGAAGTAAATTATAAGAAAAATGAGCATCAAAATATTATTTTGGGTCGGATTGCCTACTTCGACGTCTGGTGGAAAACTTACCTCAGCAACACAGCACAGAGGTGGACTAAGGTCATGCGGCTAACGTTACGGACTTTGTACATGTCTAACAAACAGGCTTGAATTCCCAGTTAATCAGGAGACAGTGCATTGTTGAACAGGGTTAAATGAAAGTGCATCATTCAGGATACAACTGGAAGTGATTTTTCTTTACGAATTTAAACTGAGACATTATGCTCAGCAAGCCGCAAAAGACATTAATAGTTCATTCGACCATGCTCCATTCGTCATTGGTTTGTCAAATTTCATTTCAGTGACACAGCATTGTAAAATAAGTCCAGCAGACGCCGACCAACATCATACTTGAATAAGCTTCTCAGGCACACCGTAGAAGCAGAACCTTTCGAAAAGTATTCGTGCCATTGCAGACGAATTATGCATACAAGATGTCATTGTCGTTCGGAGGCTCTGTGCAATTTGTAAGGTGTAAAAGTTGGAGTCATGGTTCCCACATGAGTGGACACTGGGAAACAAAAATTGCTGTCTGAAAGTGTGAAGTTCTCTAAGTGTAAAGAATAACGGGAAGCTTCCTGCCTCGGGTTGTCACTTCAGATGAAAAATGGACCTATTATGACAATCGTAAATGATCAGGACAATGGTTGGATCGGAATGAACGTCCAGAGCTTTTGTAAACCACATTTTCACCCACGGAAGTTACTGTTGCAGGTGTGCTGTGGTCTATGGTGCAAGTGATAATTCGTGCCACTGCCTTTCCCTGTCGTAATGAAACCACCAATGCAGATCGTTCCCGTGCTGAACTCTAGGAAATGTATCGCA
Organism: Thermobia domestica; assembly: GCF_964235325.1. Lineage (NCBI taxonomy): Eukaryota > Metazoa > Arthropoda > Insecta > Zygentoma > Lepismatidae > Thermobia > Thermobia domestica. Next base: position 118,467,058 of record NC_137463.1, on the reverse strand, counting down.
AAATTCTCCGCAAGTAGTCAGCAATTGTTAACGGAAATAGTGTCCACATGTTGCAGGACAATGTTCACCCACATATTGCGCAAAGGACGACGATGGCTGTTCTGGTATTGCAGGGCATGAAAAACTTCTTCATTCACCGTATTGCCCCAATACATCCTGAATACCACATCTTCTGGTACCTCGATTACTTCTTAGCAAGGAAAACCTTCCCTGATGATCAGGCGGTGCAGCATGCGGATGAAGAATTCTTCGCATCGCGGACTCCAGACTTCTTTAGACGTGGGGTCCAATTGTTGGCTAAATTGTACTTTTTTGACTAACCAAATATTATATTTTTAATTTTGTTGACTTTTGGAACTGACGCAGCTATGTGGACATTTCACTTGCACCAACCTAATAGATCACCTGGCGGAAGAGGTGCACGAGATTTGTTACTTATGGAATAAAGTAACGAACGGGCGGTAATAGGTGTAAACAAGATGTAAAATCCAGAATAGCTGAGGCTAACAAGGTGTTACAAGAAAAACAGATTCGGAGAACAGAACGGGAAAGCTTTTGATCGGAAATACCGACAAAGAACTGAAGAAAGTGCTTATTTCCACTATAATATGTACGTGTTGTTAAGGACAATGACCCAGTACGTAAATACCATTTTTTTGGTGGCCAGATCTGCACATGTATGCTGTTAAGATGTATTAAGTGAGGACGCCATCAATATTAGATATATTTTTGGTGCAGTAATTATGGAAACAAATTTTCGTAGTCACTATAACTAGTTTTATCAAACTCTGGAGCTTATATCTAATTGTGTACATAGGTTACATTGAAACATACGTATGGAGTGTGGTGGTGTCCGGATGAGATGCACAGATTCTAAAAGAAAAATTAAAGAATGAAAGGCTTCGAAATGTGATGCTACAAAAGAATGTTCAAAATTAGGTTGGTAAATACGGTATCAAATGAAAGAGTATTAAAAATGGTAGGAGAAAAAATATATATATTGAAGACTATTTCTAAAGGATGAGGGTAAAGAACTACGTATGATGAATGGATCACTGATGATTTCAGGAGATGCTCCAGAGGAAATTCCTCCCGGAGCTACGAAAATCCCCGGAGTAATTCCCCGATCGTGCTGAACCTGGGTTAAAGTTCGAGTCATAAAATTTGGTATTTAGACTTTTCATTTAAAATAATTAAATACGTGTTTCAGCCTTTCTAAATGCTTCTCTTAGAACGGAAGGAAAAATGGCGAGGGATGAACTGTCATATTAAGATTACCACATCTCGAAAATCATTAAGATTTGAGACATGTTAGGGTTATGAGACTTCGTATATGAATTCCTTATTCCAAAAGAGTGAACACAGCGTTTCCGGAGAATTCCGCTTTTAAAGAGAGAAAAGGGGCAATTTCTAAATTTTCCCCAATTCAAGAATTTATAAAAATGACTTCGAGTTTGTCAGTCTTGTTTCAATGTGGACATTGAAACATTGAACCATTTGAAATGAATTCTGAAAAAAAATAATAATACTTGGATCGATATAGATGATATTTTTATAATTCACTTTGATTGAAATACGTATTATAAGAGGGAAACTCAACTCTAGCTTTTCTACTGAAATCGGAAGTGGCGGAAATCAATCACTTCCAGTTTTAACGTCGATCAGCATAGAACGTAAATCGTAGTAGATAGCGAGAAGCCGTTTTCTGTAATCAATTAAGCATCTCAAGAATATGTTCTATATCCATTCTAACATCTCAACCAAAATGGAAGTGGCAGAAATCAATCACTTCCGGTTTTAACGTTGATCGTTAGAGAGAAAACAGTAACAGATAGCGAGAAACGTCTCTCCGCAATTAAACGTCCTAGGAATATTTTATTTCTTTCTTAATCTCTCTACTAAGACCGGAAGTGGCAGAATTCAACCATTGATGGTTATAAAGAAAAAAAAAAACGGTAAGAGGTAACGAGAAAACGTTTTTTGTAATCAATTAAGCGTCCCAAGAATATGTTCTCTATCCATTGTAACATCTCTACTAAAGTGGAAGTTGCAGAAATCAACCACTTCCGGTTTTAACGACGACTGCTATAGAGCAGAAACGATAATAGAGAGAAAATTCCCTGTAATCGGTTAAGCGTTGCAAGAATACATTTCATTTGCATTCTTAAGTCTCTACTAAAACCGGAAATGATAGAAATACACTACGACTTCCGATTTCAATATTGATCTACATAGAGTTGAGTTGATTTCGAGTTTAACGTCCCTTTCAGCAGCGAGGCTATATGAGACGGAACCTACTGATTACCGTGGAATCCGAACCACATGAGCTCCGGCCGGGAAACGAACCCGGGTCTCGTACGCTAAAGGAGTGTCCGCTAACGCTTAGCCACGAAGGAGTTCTTCATAGTGCGAAAAGGATAAGTGATAGCGAGAAGTGGTTTTCTAAGAATAGATACCATCTTCACTCTTAAACCTGTATTCAATTCGAAAGTGGTAAAAATCAACCATTCCAGTTTTAACATTGATTGGCAGAAGATAAAAATCGTAATAGCGAGTAGCCTTTTTCTGTAATCAATTAAACGTCCCCAGCATATATATGTTAGAGGTCTGCACGAGCCAGAATTTTTAGTCCAGGCCTGACCCTGAATTTAAAATGTGAGGCCCGACCTAAAGTCCGAAATATGTTTTAGCATTTAGGCCCGAGCTTGTGTGATAATCAAATGAGCCCGAACTAAGCTCGAATTACAGAAACTTAATAATCAATGCAAAATTGTATTTTTATCTACAGCAATTAGAGGTTTAATTTTGCATTTGTGCTTTAAAAGTTCTCCAGAAAGAATGGTTCAATAAATATTGTACAGTATATTTACAAAGTTAGACCCGAATTGGCCCGAGAAATATGATTGTATATTTAAAAATTTACTGCCCAAGCCTGGCCCGCGGACCGGGTCGGGTTTAGGCCCGCGGACTAGGAATTTTGGAACAGAGATAGTACCTTCCTTGAGCTAAGGATTTATCATGTTAATTTAAGTAAAGAACGTATCCTAAGGAGGTAGCGGAGGCTTAACATTTCAGCCAAAAATACACTATATTCTGAGCCCCTTAACTTACGAAGATTATATATACACAGTTCTCATTAAAAAATAAAAGGATACTTCTCTCCCCATTTTTGAAAATGACCATTTTAAGTGGGAAGGTTGGTACAGGGTGCGGCAGAACCAACTAAGCAGTTTCTATCGATTACCGCGAGAGCTGTGTGTGTGTGTGTTGGGGGGGGGGTTGCACGTGGTCTGCCTTCGTTCAGTCGTTGGCCCCATTTCAGTAGGTAATATGGTCTGGACCGGTGCACATCGTGTTTTTGCCGTTCGCGCTTATTATGAAAACAACAGATCTGTGATCTCTACACAAGGATCTTTGAGGGGTGATGTCGAGTGGCCTGCGAGGTCACCAGATTTAAACATTTGTGACTACTTTCTTTGGGGATATCTGAAGGAAAAGGTTTCCAAAAGCCGTCCTCACACCCTACCAGAGTTAAAACAGCGGATTGTTGACGAAGTGAATGCCATACCCCGCGATATGTGTGCAAGAGCGGCTCGAAACTTCAGGGATCGTCTACAACAATGTATTGATGCTAATGGCCGCCATCTTGAGGACATTATTTTCAAAACTAAATGAATGTAAAACGGTATATTGTACTAATTTAGAAAATAAAAAAAAAATTCTCTTTATATCCATATTTACTTTTTATTGCTCCTTAAAACTGCTTAGTTGGTTCTGCCGCACCCTGTATTTTCAAGAATTTCTTCCTTCACATTGAAATCGATGTTTCTTGAAGTTTGTGATCATGTCACGGGAAACGGTTCAACAGTTTGAAGTGAATTTTTGAACATACATACTTTATCATGAAACTTTGGTAAAAAGGCTATCTTAAGGGATTAGTTGGTTGAAAATTTATGCCAAATATAAAATAACTTATAAAGTTTCTATATTTACACTTTCATTACAAGCCGAAAGGGATTACGAGCCTCACATGTTTTCCATAAAAATATTCTTCCTGTGAGAAGAAGGAACACTTCAACTAGTCTATTCTATAAAAATGAAACTGATCTTGTTTGTGATTCAATCATGGGAAAATGGCTGAACCGTTTGTTTTGATTTTTCGATTTAGTATTACCTACTTCGACTTGGATTTTTATCATATTACTCTGATTAAAATGCGCATCCTAAGAGGGGATAATAATTATGTAAAAATACAGTGTATCAACTCTGTAAAGTTAGGAAAATGAATATTGGTACGTAGACTCCTCATTAATAAAAATAAAAATAGGTAGACTCGTGGTTCGGATTCTACGTTAATTAGTAGGTCCACGTCTCATATAGCCTCGCTGCTGAAAAGGGACGTTAAACTCAAAATCAAATCAACTCAACTCGTGTCCCGGCGTTTTTTAAGAATTCCCATTTTAACGATGGACAGAGGGCATCTGTAATTCCTTTCTTCACATTGAAAATGATGTTGTGTGTTACTTGTGATCGAATCACGTGGAGACAGTTGAACAGTTTGAAATGAATTTTTGAACATAGTAAGTACCAATGCTGAGTTGGGTTTTTACCATGTTATTTTGATTAAAATGCATATCCTAAGGGGACAGTTTCGGTTCAAAATTTATGTAAAAGAATATAGTATCGCACGAGCCCATCAAATTAAAAAGATATATCTCGGTATATATACACTTATCATTAAAAATAAAAGCGTTTTTATTGCTCCAGCGTTTTTGAAAATTTCAAATTTCAGGAGGGTATTTTCTATAATTTATTTCTTCACATGGAAAGCGATGTTACCTGTTGTTTGTGATAGTATTACGGGAAAATGGTTGAACAGTTTGAATGCACTTTTAACATAGTTAGTACTTATCTTGAGCTAAGATTTTATCATAATACTTTGATTCAAAAGCATATCCTTAGGTGGGTAGAGGGATTTCAATATGTCTACCAAACATACATTATCTCACGAATCCATTAGGTTAGGATGATTAAAACTCGGTATTTAAATTCTTCGTTATAAAGAACTGGCAATATGTCTCACTGTTTTAGAAAGTTTCGTTTTAACGGTGAAATGGAGACATTTTCTATAATTTCCTTCTTCATATTAAAATTGACATTATTGTCTGTGCCTGCATCACGAGAAAACTTGACATTTGAAATGAATTTTGTTAGTACCTACCCTAAGCTGGGATTTATCATGTTAGTTTGATAAAAGGGCGTATGCCAAGGAGGCTAGAGAGGGTTCAACATTTATGTAAGATAAATAAATAAATAAACATTATCTCACAAACCTGTTAAAGTAGGAAGATGAAACTCACTATATAAACTCGTCATTAAAAGCAAAGAGACCGATTTCCCAGTGTTTCCGAGAATTCCAGTATTAACGGGGAAGGAGATATTTTCTGTTATTTCTTGTTTCACATCTAAATCGACGTTGTCAGTTATTTGTGACTGCATCACAAGAAAACAAGCTGATCCGTTAAAAATGGATTTAAGAAAGTAGTATACTTACCATTAGCTAGAATTTTTATGATGTTAGTTTGATTAAAGAGCATATCCTGAGGGGTTCAAAATTTCTCTTAAAAATATTGTATCTAATGAGTTTTTATTATTACACTTTCATTACAATGTGTATTCTAAGAGGATTCAAATATTTTCTATAAACCCATTCTCCCGTGCGAAGAATGGGCATTTCAACTAGTATCTTACTAAAACCCAGAAACAGTGGAAATTTATCATTCCCGGTTTTTCGATATGAAAGTGATAGGTCTACCACATATGCTTTGAATATTCACTCATATTTTGGCCATCTACTGTAATTTCACAATACAAAATGAAACCCACTTGTTGTTAAATGACCGAAAGGAATCCATTTCTCGGAATACTTCCGCTATTTTCAGACGTTTGCGTAAGTATAAATATGTAAAACACTGAATTTTGCTGTTTTATATTATACTTTTCCGAAAGACGAGTACTTTGCTGGTGAACTCAGCCTGAGGGTGAAAATGGATTGAAATCGTTCAGTTTGTCTAACGTTTATGCTCTTTGGGCTAAGGGAGACGATGATTAAAGCAAGTGAATGATTATGAAATAATTGGTGGAATGATGATGTGTGAGGCAACGGGAGTACCCCGAGAAAATTTATGGTCACGACGTTGTCCACCACAAACTACTTGGACGGGGATCGAACGAGGGACCCCACGCACCAGAGGAAAGCGCTCTACTACTGTGCCCCCGTGCCCTTTTTTCAAAATAAAGTTTTCAGGAAAGTTATGGAGAAACATTTTTCGGAAGAGGTGGATGAACAGAGAAAATAGCATAGTACAGGATATAGAAATGTCGTTTGTTACCAGAAAACAGGATTAGAATGTCTAACAGGTAGACAAAACACGATTAAAAGCGAAAACAAGAGGGTTATCCTCAAAGATACTGACTAATATATTAGATAACATATCCTCTGATGTCTAAGTATTCTGGCGATTTTAGAAGAATATGTCAAATATTCAGTGGTACAATACAATTTTCATAATATGAACGGTTAACGGGTAACTAAATAGAATGTGTAAGATGAGAATGTCAGATACACATTCCTGCGACCTTTAGGCTACTAGGAAGTAAGGGGAATAATAATCATCATATCATATCATAGATATTCTGCCATCATTGGCGGATCGCTCCACGGTCTTCCGCCAACCTCTTCGTCTTCACGCACGAATTTTCTGTTTTGATTTTGTCCATCAACTATAATGTTCCTTTCCTGCCTCCACACCCTGTAGGCGTCCCTCATGATACATCTCCTTATTAGCCAATGTCCCAAGTTGTTTCTCTTTCTCTTCTCAACAATATATCTAAAAGTTTTATTTTCTCCCAAACCATTTCTAACACCCTCTCATTCGTTTTTCGCTCGACCAAACGAATTCTCTCCATTCTTATCCATATCCACATTTTGAAAGCTTGCAGTTCTTTTCCATATTTTTTTTTCGTAATGTCCACGTTTTTGCGCCAGAAAGGGAAAGGACAATATAATGCAAGAACTAACAGACTAAGTAACAACAATCCTGACAGAATTTAGCTGACGCAGAATAGAATCCAACGACTAGCTTTATTTCTACGGCGGTGAATTTCCGTGTTTCCTACACCATTGAGTTAGCTACGTATTACAAGTAGTAAGCGCGTCAATGTTAGGAATACGTGTTAGGTCTGTTTAAGCGAATTTAATGCGATTGATTGTGCTTCGGTTGAACGAAAATTCGGTAAAAACGGAATACAAGACAGTTTTCTCCCTCCTTATGCGTTAACAATATTGAACAATTTACAAAATGTACTCTAATAGATAAATGTGTTTCGAATCTTATTAACAATCATGTTTTTTAAAATACTCATTTTCATCTACATTTTTAAGGAGTTTTGTTTACTAAAAAATCCTTTATATATGGTACTTGTACCGATTATGGTCCGGGTCCCCAATATGGCCCACCCACCGTATCTCTGCAGCTTTACGTTGGTGCTACTAGATGACAATATAAACTATGTCCTCTGAGCCGCGCAAATATGTTTACGCTTGTCATGAGGACATAGTTTATATTGTCATCTAGCAGCACCAACATAAATCTGCAGAGATATTGTCTGTGGGCCATATTAGGGACCCGGGTCATAATCGGTACAAATACCATATATATTTATTTTGTCTGTCCAGGAGTCACAAAATATCAAGACTTACTTGATGGATGAGCATCAATTTTAGGCAGAATAATGTGATGTAGAGGGTCATAATTTAGGAATCGAGTTTGTTGATGGACGTGATCCATCCAGCTGATCCCATGATATGGACAATCAGAAACTATTTCCCCGTGTATTTCTATGGGAGTAATTATGGATATTATCCTTGCTTGATAGACTGCCCGTAACGCTGTTAAAACTAGCGGGTTACTATAATGCACAGGATGCAAAATACTAACCTGTCCGTGAAATATAACGCTAAAATGAAACTAAATTACTTTGTACTTGACAATTTTAAAGACTTTTTCTATTTTCAAATATCCATTCATTTTACTACAGCTTCTGAGTACGAATGGAGGGTGAGACAGAATACGACAAATCAAACTTCCTCACGTGGTGCATACTGCCATAATGCTCCTTGTTTTTTTTTTAAAGTAAGAACAAATTAACGTAAATGTTTATAATATAGGATTTTAAAAAAAATATTCATAGTAAATCTACTGCACGTATTTACAACGTAAAGCACACAATGGCAAGACATTTTAAGAAGGAAAGTGAACGCAGCCGAAGTCGAAGGGATAGTGGTTAATAAGTGTGCGAGTGTATATCGATTGGAGTGCAGCGTGCGGTGAACCCAAAATGGAGGCAAGGAAAACTGAGCGGCCATGTCATGCAGACAGAGTTAATTGTAGACAAAATTACGGGCGTGCGGCTTGCCTCAAATTGCGCCACGAAAATGGAAAAGCGAACAATGAATCGTTTTTGGCTTCTCGTTCCATTTGTGAAACGGAAGAATAAAGGAAAAAAACAAGAGCACAACAATCAAAGTAAACGGGATCTTGTGTAGATATAGTGTTTCAAATGTTAATGAGGAAACTGTTGTATACTACTACTGTTATTATGATTACTATTAGAGGTAAAAAAAAAAAAAAAAAAATCGTGGTGGAATTTACTTAATTTTGAAAGCGAAAGTATTTCTTCTTTTTCTTTCAAAATCTTATAATTTCCTGTTTCAGTTCTCATAATCGATTGCTTTTGCTTTCTATGCTTAGACATTGGATTCTTTACAATCATTGAGTACTAATAGCCTTTCTGGATTTAAACCCGGAACATTTTGCTTATAAATACATTCTTAGGTCATAGATTTACCAGAGTGACGAATGTAACTATCAGATGAATAGAACCTTATATTTTATTGATTATTTCATTTTCCACTACCGTTACGTAATTCAGTGCTTTTCAATATGTTTTTAGTTCTTAGTACGCCAACTATAATTTAATATCCAACGGCACACCTAATTTTTTTTTTCTCGTAGCTAATATCAAGTTCCTTTGTATTCTGAATCATAAAGAAACGTTGCTTACAGAACTGCAACTACCTATCAAACAAGGAAAAACATTCTTACTTTTTTTTCCAAACATAAAAATAACTAACTAAAAGTCCAGTCTTCGCACGGAGGAAATAGATATAGGGTCTATGGGAAATATTTGAAAAGTATATGAGCCCCTTTTCGTTCCTTAGGGTGTTTATTTCAATCGAAATATGTAGTGAGAATCATCTCAACTAAAGAGCTACATATCTTCACTTGTTTTCCTCGATGTCTAACCGTTTCCGTGTGATTTCCTCTTACTCTTCTGTTATAAGTGGTGTTGGGTATAGCATTCCTGGTTTTCCTTTCTAAATTTGTTTGTTTCCTTCCTCAGTTGCTGGTATTGTGTGGTTTATGTTAAAAGTCTAAGTTAGAAATAATGGAAATATTTCAAGATATGCAACCGAGTCGGTAACAAAATTAACGAATCCATTGTTGCGGGGTGAAATTTTGAACTCCCGTTACCTTCCTTACTTTGTACCCTTCTCCAATATATAATTGCACATCTGAATTTTTCTAAGTCCTATAACATTGTAAGTTTGGCAACAACGCGCTCGAAATTGTACGAGGGAAAATAATAAGAAAGAAAGAGCAGTGAACCCTTCTCAACACACCTTTTTGTTTGCTGTTTGAAAGATTCAGATCCTTTTTCATTACTTAATGTAATGATAGTTTCAAAGCAAAATTGTACCTTGGCAAATACAGAAAACTTGGTTTAGTTAAAGAAAACATCCAAACTTTTTAACCGGAAGAAAATAATAATAATAATAAATATTTTAAGGAGCTCCATCTATATCAATTAATATGATACTAATAGTGGTTAGTATCCCCGCCTGTCACGCGGGAGACCGGGGTTCGATTCCCCGCCGGGGAGCCATAATATGATACTAATATGTTATTGAATATAGCAATAATTGATTGTTACGTTAAGTAATAAGAATGTTAATAAAAGGATAAGTGTTATGCTTTTGTGGTATTTATTAAAACCGACACCATAAATGCTAATGATATAGATATAAACAATATTTATAAAATTATGATATGAAATATAAGTAGTATAATGGTTGGGGTTTATTAAGGAGAAATTTTTGATATTTTTGTGTGTTTTTAATGTTACGTTGTTTTTTTTATGATATTATGTTATGTAAAAGTTTATTAGCGCAAAGCATATATTTACAAACTTAGGCCTTCCATCACCGCTGTTAGTTTTGGGTGGTTCCTCTGGATGCAGATAGAATATACCATACCACACTCTTAGCAGGTGTAGGTTGAATGATGATAATTGTTTTAAAATGCCTGGTTTTATAGTATCACAAAAAACTGTTTTAGTTTTAGCAAGGCACTGTTTATGCTGGAAATATGTTTTTTTTTTAAATTTAAAATAGACATTTTGAAAAATTTTAACTTATATGTTTTGATACCATTACCTTGAATAAACTTGATATTATTACTTTGAAGGTTTTTATATTTTGATGCCACTGAAAAATCCGTTTGTGTAGGACGTGTTGTTTTTTGTGGTTGTATTGTATTGTTAATTTTGTTTTTTAATAGAATTTTTACAAGGAGAAATCACGAAGTATTTGAGTGTATAATATTTTAAAACTTTTTATTGTTTAATGATTTTGGGAATATAATACAATAAACTGCAATGTAGTTCTACAGTGTATTTCGATAGTCGAGCCTGTTTAGTTTCTTCTTTCTGTTGGAATTCAAAATTTTTGAACCGGGTTCGAATCCCACTGGATGGATATATTTTATTTTTTAAATAAATCTTATTTTTGGGTTAATTTCCTTCTTTCTTTCTTCAGAAAAAGTCATGCATTTTCTTTTTTAAAAGAGTTGCATAGATGCTAGTAAATTGTTATTCCAACGACTTAAAGTGTTCATTCTTCCCAACGTGTGTATTGACGAGAGAATGAAAGGGATTTTACCCTGACAAAAATGTGTGCTCCCTTGTAGAAGAAATTTTTCATCCCTGGCACGGTTAATTTCCTCTCTCTAGAATGCTTTTGAATCTTCACGAGAATAGACACAGGAAAAAACTTTTAATTCTGTAGGCGAAAGTATTACAATTTAGGAACAACTCTTGTTAAGGAGATTGGCTTATCAAAACCCTGTTATATATTTACACAGTCTGTGTGTCCGTCCGTCTGCAAGACGAAAATATCTTAAGAGTCTTCATCCCGGCGAAATTAAAATACCGCTAATTTTACAGTAATTATGTGATATCTTCAAATAGATAAAAGGTAATCGAAATGTGGAACAAGAGCGCCCTAGATAATATTATTTTGCATGAGGTACCGTAATCACAAGTCACCTAGTGGCTTTCCATTTTCAGCTGTTTAGAAACGCGAAAATAAATGCCGATCTTCAAAATGGCTCGAAATCGAAACCAGATAAGTGAGTCGTGATAACGGTATCTCATGTAAAATGATATTGTTTAGGGCGCTCTTGTTCCACATTTCGATTATCTTTTATCTATTGGAAGATATCACATAATTACTGTAAAATTAGCGGTATTTTAATTTCGCCGGGATGAAGCCTCTTAAGGATTACTTGATAGATCTTCACTAAATTTGTTTAGTAAGTAGTGACTCAAAAGTTACGAATCGAGTTCGACTACCTAGGCAAAAACAAACCGGTAATAAACAATTACCATTTTTTACGTTGATCACTATACACCAAACGCTGTAACATATGCATACGGAGAAGCGATTTTCTACTATCGATTAAGCATCCCAAAAGTACATTTCTCCCATATTCTTCAATCTGTATTAAAACCGGAAGCAGTAGAAGTCCACTAGAACTTTTCGTTTCAGTATTGATCTACACAGACCAAAAATGATAAAGAGATAGTTATAAGCGTTTATTTAAAAATCAATTTAGCGTCCTAAGAATAGAAAACATCTTCTGTTTTAACCCTATTGAAACGAAGTTTCAGATATAAACTACTTTCGAGTTTAACGTTGTTCGCTATAGAATTAAAACTCGCAACAGGTAGCAAAAAGCGGTTTCCTGTGGCAGAAAATTGTCCAGTTGCTATTTTAACAGTCATCACCATAGAGTAAAAGCAGAAGTAGATAGCAAGAAGTGATTTTCTTCAATCAGTGAATTATTCCATCTTCAATCTAATCTCTCTACTACAACCGAAGTGGTAGAAACCTACTACCACTTCCGGTTTCAATATTAATTGGGAAAATATCACGACACACAAACCCCTTTTTCACGCGGTGTACACGTGTCACTATATATAGAAGTATATAGTCAAACTCAGTCAAACTCGTCAAACTCAGTACAACCATCTATATATATAAAAGAGAACGTACAAATCCTTTGTGAACTCATCACGCTAATACGGGTGAACCGATTTCTTTCATTTTTGGGGGGTTGTTAGGATTTGGACCCTAGATGGTTTTTATCATATCACTTTAATTTTTAATTACCAGTGTCTTGAGATAATGGACCATTCAAGTCTCCATAGTTCATCATAGGTAAAAATAAACGTATGTATATGCAACCCGCATGAGCACGTGACTCGGCGGGTTAACATAAATGACAGGCGCTTGCAATTTGAAAGCGAAAAAGTAAAAATTATCTAAGTAACAAAGTTTATTGCGTTCCGGGGTGACCGCAGCGAAGCGGGGTGAACGCTGCTAGTACCTTATAAAGTAGTAGGATCACGTTTACACCACACGAAGGGGTGGTTTGTGATGTCAAATATATGTGATGACTGGGCGTATATGAATGAATTTATCTTCCCTGGGAAAAATATTTAATTCGCACACTGATTCTCCTTCGTTTGTAAGTATTCAAACTTTATGCCAAACAGCTGAATTTCCATAGTTCTTCATCTTTCTTCATCCTTTTCCACATTTCAGTCCCACATTCATTGCTGCTGCAATGGTCCAATTTAAATCAGTAGATTAAACTTTGTGCCACTATACCCTGGTGCTTCTTGATACATGTCAATAGACTCAGCTAATTATTTAATTATACAACTATAAATTAATAATTCATATTTTGGACACAAGAAGTTGTTAATTATAACTACTGTTCCTTATTTTTTTAAACTTAAACTAAACCAATCCATACCGTACACTCGATAGACCTATGTTCTGACTTTCGCGTAGTAGTAGTATCTTAACGCATTTACCAAGGACATCTATTTCTAACTTGATTCTTGATACACTATCCAAGGACTCTGCAAATATATCTAATATACTAAAAAAAGAAACTTCTTGTTTCTAGGTTGCCACCAAACGAAATCGTTTGTGATCCTTGATGGATCTCTTTTGGATCTCTGCTATCAAATATTAAATAAGTTGCATCTGTGGATAGTGTATTCCAGGTTCTGAAAGATTGTAATTTGACTAGGCAGAGCCGTCCCGAGGGTAGACCAAGGGAAGCATTTACCTCAGATCCCTCTCTATATAGGCCCGGCGCAATAGGAAGAGATAGGCTGTTCAAGAAACGTAATTCTTGGAAATAAAATTATTTAGAGATGAACCTAAATTTTCTAAGGCACTTTTACAAGTTTTACCATTAATATCGCGGAACGTACTTATAAAGTTAGCATGGCTACGTTAAAGATAACAGTAATCATAACAAATTTAAACTTGAACACTGCGAAAATTTGGTACAAAGTTCATACGTAGGATAAGAATTTGTAGACTATTGAACTCTAAATCTGGTTTCCCTATATTCAATAAAATAGAGCACTGCATATAAGAGGGTTTCTACAAATGAATTCACCGGTGTATGCTACGACTTGAGTTATCGATCCAATCGTGGTCGCATCGAATGCTACGGGGCTGGTTACTGATATTATATGACACTTACCGTAATATCGTGTAACAGTAGCCTGTCGCATTCTCCTATTTATATTACTGCTGCATATGGGGAACGCGGTTTGGCTTTTGTTTAGCTTTGGGGGGTCAGGTTTTTTGGTCGACTTTTTTTTTTAGATATTCTGTTCATATTCGGTTAGGTTAGGTTAATAACATTTAATTCAAACAGTATTGCCGAGCGAGCGTTAACGAGTGAAGGCGGCGTGGAGTCCCGCAGGGTACTTTATTTTCTGTCTTAGTGTTTGCCCCCTTTACTAAACATTTATCCGCGGTTTTAACAACAAGTAATAATAATTGTAAATATCTAAGAACATACACACAGCAACAACGCTTGAATGGACTTCAAAGTGAAATAACAAAGAAATTCACAAATATGAATTAGTGTAGCAATTATTTAAAAAGAATATGACGACGATTGTGACGAGAAATTATTTATTTTACGGTTAGGCCCTCTTGGGCCAAATAAACAATACAGTGTGATTATAAAAGCAGTACTAGAGATAATGGAAATAACTTATATTTTAGAAAGCCGTTATAGGTGTAAAATTAAATATTTTCAACTCGTACTAGTACTACTAACTGACAAATTATTGTTCGCTTACAATTTTCATTTTAATGAACACGTGGTTTGCGTTAAATATTGTAAAACAACGGTAGATTTGAAAACTATGAGTTTTAATATTTGAAACGGAAGTGGTAGATCTACAGCTTCCGTTTGGAACAGAGAGATAAGGTCGAAGTTTGAACCTGTTCTTCACACACTGAATCCATACGAAAGAATTTTCTCGGTCTATTACAGTTTTTGATCCAAACGGATCAAAATTGAAATCGGAAGTTATATAGCTTTCTAAAGCTTTCAGTTTTTCAGTCAAGATCAGGACGAAAATAGAACCTATTCCTGCGATATTGAGACCACATATCAATTTTATTATAGTTCAAAATTAATCTGATGCTATGTAAGAGGTATCGAATGCTGTTTAACGTATACCAAGTACTATATTGTAATGTTTTTGAGTGGATGTTATTGTTTCTTAGTGTTAAATACTTAGCGAAATACACTGTATTTGATATGGATAATTCAAGCGGACACAATCTATCTATTAAAATGCTACAATAACAACAAAAGCGTTGTTTTTTGCTAGCCGAAGGCTAGCTTCCTTGCGAGGGTTACGCCATCTATCCGGGGTGAGAGGTGCAGAGACTGGGGAAGGAAGGATATTGGAGGTGATCTATGGGAAGTAAGGATATGCGGAAAATCATTTACTTTATTTTTACACCATAATGACAGGTTATGACTTTTATTTTATTCAATTGCAACGGACATTATGAACTTCGTTCATAATCATGAGGACAGGAGAAAATATAATGACAGTGAAGTGCATATCACAGGACAACACAAGGAAATGTTAGACGAATGTAGATTATCTTGTCCAGGGGCTGCTCTGGACAGTGATGTAGACAAGTGGAGCCCTGTTAGCACAATAGGTTATAGTGCAGTGTATGTATGTGATATATGAAGTGAAAGGTGATCAGAAGAATAAGCTGAAGCGACAAAATGATCTGGATGGTCTGGTGGAATGGTTTTGAGATATAAAGAGAAGAGTAGGGATAGAGGGCAAGTAGAAAATTTATATCCTAAATTATAGCGGCGGTCGGCGTCCATAGTATCCAGAAGTAATGGATGACGTTGCTGAAACCGGTTAGTAATGAACTTTACACGTAACTGTTCAAGATGACAGAGAATGGTAGGAAAAGTGATACGGTCATAAAGTTCCTGCGTCGGACTGGGAAGCTTGATTTTATAAGCCAAACGAAATGCATGTCTTTTAAGAACTTGTAATTTCTGATAGAAAAAAGGTAGTGCAGCGATCCAAGCGAAATGACCATATGTTAGAACCGAGCGTAAGAATACATTATACGTATTAAGGTTTGTAGTGGTTTCAATCCCCAGGTGGTACCAACTAGACGTTTTAGTAAATTGAGCCGAGCATACTCTTTGCGAATGATTGCTTGAAGATGTGGCCGCCAAGTTAAGTGATGATCGATGATGATACCAAGATGGGTGACCTGTTTTGTAGGTGATATTCGTGTACCGTGGACTTCGAGATTGAGTAGATTGGAGTTTTTCTGAACTCGAGAACGTTTTTGAGGCGGTATGAAGACTATAGCTTGAGTCTTAGTCGAGTTGATATGAAGGCACCACTTAGTGCACCAGCGGAGAAAAGAGCCTATTGCTAGGCGGAGAGCAGAATTGATTTGTTAAATAGTTCTGGCCGTGCAAAGAAAGGCAGTGTCATCTGCATATTGAAATGAATGAACATTGGGAGGAAGGGTTTGCATATCAGCTACAAACAGAAGGTAGAGAAGAGGCGAGAGAGCGGAGCCTTGAGGTACTCCAGAATGTATAAAAATCGGATGTGATGAGGAACTATTGATAGTAATGTAAGACAGGCGGTTAGAAAGAAAATGGAATATGAAGCAGAGGTAGGAGAGTGGACGCCTAAAACGGTTGTGACTTCATCACTCTTGAACTACCTGACCGATCTCGATCAAATTTTCAACATGGATTAGGTTCGGGCCTGGGATGGTATTTATCTATTCACTTTGACGATAGAACTTAGGAGAGGGAGATGGGAGGGGAAAATACACAAAAATAAATAAAACTTATCTCTTGAACCAGTGGACTGATCTCGAACAAATTTTGATCCCGAATGAAGTTCGCACCTGACGTGAGATGGTTTTTGTCATATCACTTTGACGGTGTAACGTGAGGGGGAAGGGGGTAGAGATTTAAAAATGATCGAAAATGACCGATATTAGTGTCGAATCTATAGTTTTTGGGGTGGTTGAAATAAACAATGGTACTTCCGATGCTGTTTAAATCCAAATTCAACCCTGCAACTTGGGAGAAGGGAAGGGAGAAATATTTAAAAGTGATCGAAAATGACTGATATTAGTGTCGATTACATAGTTTTCGGGGTCTAATGAGATGAACAGTGACCTTCTGATGCCGCTTACATAAAAAATCAACCCCACAACTTGGGAGAAGGGGAGGGCGAGATACAGAAAAAAAAAATCGAAAATGACCTATATTAGTGTCGAATCTATAGTTTTTGGGGTGGCTGAGATGAACAATGATACTTCCGATGCTGTTTAAATCCAAATTCAACCCTGCAACTTGGGGAAAAGGAAGGGAAAGATATTTAAAAGTGATCGAAAATGACCGATATTAGTGTCGATTACATAGTTTTCGTGGTCGCTGAGATGAGCAGTTACACTTACGATCCCGTTTACCTCCAGATTCAGCCCCGCAACTTGGGTGAACGGCACGGGGAGATACAGAAAAATGATGGAAAATGAGCAATATCAGTGTCGAATACATAAATTGCGGGGTCTCTGAGATGAACAGTGACACTTACATTACTGTAAATGGCATCAGAAGTGTCACTGTTCATCTCAGCAACCTCAAAATCTATAGATTCGGCATTAATATCGGTCATTTTTGATGAATTTATAAATCTTATTGCGGACTCAGCGGCAAAGGGAAACAGTGCAAGTACGTAAGAGATCATACTTAGGACGAAGAACCAGACATGTAAATGTTGTGCGGACTCAGCGGCAAAGGGAAACAGTGCAACAGAACACAAAGCGACTGCAAAGTATCAGGATGTATGCAAAACCGAAAGCTGTGCAACCGAAACGCATCAACGTCGCAGTGCCAGATTACGAGATATGCGACAAAGATGGGCTTCGACAGCTGCTACTACTTCCACAAATCATTAGGAAAGTAGAAATAGCACACACAGGAATACTCAAGCCAAAATTAGACTAATGATTGGAGACTTGCATAGTTCGGCTTTCCGTTACACAGCAGAAGCTAATTACTGTATTATGATATTTCTCTACTCAACATCGGATCAATGTCTGTACAGTGTGGTAACTGTACCGCAATGAAATGGAAAGGAGAAAACCCAGGACTATGTTTTGCAGGTGGCAAGGTGAAAGTTGATGATATGCAACAGGTTCCGGAACCACTACTGTCACTTCTTCATGGTTTACATCCGGTGTCAAAACACTTCATTGCTAATACCAGACGGTACAACAGTTACTTTCAAATGATATCATTTGGAGCACAAAACGTTATCGAAGAAATAGGATTTCAGTCAACCTTAAAAGTTCAAGGACCAATCTACCACAGAATAGGATCGTTGTTACCTGTTTTAGGAGACTATTAGTTTCTAAAATTATAATTTACTGGTGACGAAAACACTGAAACTAACAGACGATGTGGTATCATACAAAATGCTAACCGAGGATTAGTTGAATCTCTTCAGTTAATGCTCCATCAAGAAAATGAATAGTTCGTTTCTTCAAGACTTCTATGAAAAAACCCGAGTCTGATACACATAAGATTGTCATAAGAGTTGATAAAATACCGGTAAATGGCCACACACGGCGTTTAAATGCTCCAACTGTGGATGATATCGGCATAGTCATGGTAGGTAATCATTTTCAATGAAGAGATATAGTTATTCAAAAACGGTGAAAAGACGCACCGATCATATGATTCATTACAGTATCCGTTAATGTTTCCAAAAGGAAATGATGGATATCATTTTGGATTGTTTCGAATTGATCCAAACACAGGTGCCTAAAAGAAAAGAATATTAAGTGTGATGGATTAATGGTGAGGCAGAGTGACAATCTCTGTCGCGATACGGAAAGCTCCTGCAGCAATTCTTGGTGGGCATGTATGCCAAAATCGAAAGCGAGTGACTTCTGTACATCAGGCTGAACAAGAAAAAGCTACGCTGCGAAGAATATATTCACGCGCAAAATGCAGTTAACTCGGATCGAAATTTCAACGATATAGGTCAAATGGTGATTTTACCTTCTTCGTTTACAGGAAGCTCGAGACACATGTATGAGTACACTCATGATGCAATGACATATGTTCGAAACTACGGATGCCCTTCCCTTTTCATAACTTTCACATGTAATCCTAGCTGGAGACAAATACTAGAAAATTTACATCCAGGACAATCAGCTCCTGATAAACATAACATCACAGCCAGAGCTTTCAAACAAAAAGTTGATGTTCTAATTAATTCATTAACAAAGGAACACATATTTGGAGAATCAAATGCGTGGATATATACCACTGAATGGCGAAAAAGAGGACTGCCTCATTCACATATCCTCTTATATCTGAAGGGAAAAAATCATTTGAATGATATAGATCGGGTAATTTCAGCTGATTTCCCAGATTCGTCGACAGCTCCAATTCTCTTGGATGTGATAAGGAAAAATATGATACATGGGCCATGTGGATATTTAAACCAAAATTCATCATACATGGTCGATAGTAAATGTATAAAGAGATACCCACGACCGCTGTTTTTTGAAACATAGACAGGAGACGATGGATACCCTCAGTATAGAAGAAGAAGTCCAGAACAGGGAGATTTTATTGCAAAAACCAAAATAAGAGGGCAAACCAAAGAGATTATAATTGACAACAATTGAGTAGTTCCATACAACTCATTACTGAGCAAGATTTTTGAAGCTCATATTAATGTTAATTTTTGTCAGTCAGTTAAGCCAAATAGGAACATTTGCAAGTAAGTCAACAAAGGTAGTGATCAGGAAGTATTTGAAGTAGAGAATCAAACAAACAATGAAGTTGAAAAGTATCAGCAAGGAAGTACATAAGTAGTAATGAAGCAGCTTGTAGAATATTTACATTTCCTATTCATGACAGATTTCAAACTGTTCAACACCTTAGCGTTCATCTGGAAAATGGTCAAAGGATTTACTTCATGGACCAGAATATCCAAGAAGCAGTAGAAAACCCTCGCGATACAACTTTAATTGCTTTCTTCAAATTGTGTCAAATCGACGCTCTTGCTCAAACATTGTTTTACATTGACGTATCTAGGTACTTTACATGGAATACAAGCAGGGAATCTTGAGAAACAGAAGCAAGGTATTCTCGTTGAAGGATTTCCAGGGTATCGAAAATCGCAAGACATCGATAGAGTTTACACAGTGCATTCTAATAACCCTGAATGCTTCTATCTACGATTGCTACTGCACAACGTCCGCGGTCCATCTTCATTTGCCAATCTAAGAAAATTAGACGGTGTACAGTACGATTCCTTTAGAGATGCATGTAGAGCAAGAGGTCTTTTAGAACACGACATTCAATGGCATCAGGTAATGGAAGTTGCAGTTTCAATGCAATCACCTTATCATATTCAATGATTTCTTGCAATCATACTCACACAGTGTCAAGTATCAGATCCTCAAAATATGTGGGAAAATTTTAAAGATGCGATGTCTGATGATTTTCCAGTCAACGAGCAAATGAAAAGAAACAATACAGAATTAACAATGACTAATAGGTGTCAAAATCTTGCATTAATTACTCTTGATGACATAATACCTCGATGACAGGCAACTCTGTTGACCATCTCGGACTACTTACATGAAGTGAGTACTCAGACACTTTCCTTTCTAGTTATATTTCAAGAGCGACAAGTTACGATGTGAACTCTTTAACCGAATTTATTTGTGAGAACGAGCAAAAGCTTCTACCGAAAAAAAAAGAAGTATACGACACAGTCATACAGTCAGTAATCTAAAAGAGAGGACAGATTTACTTTCTAGATACTTGCAGAAGAACGGGAAAGAATTTCACCATCAGTTTAATCCTGGCAAAAATCCGAAGTCAGAATAAAATTGCAATTACTGTAGCTTCATCAGCAATAGCAGCAACATTGATTGAAGGAGGAACAGCTCATTCGACTTTTAAGCTTCCTTTAAATATAGCTATTGAAGACTATTCGTCGTGTGCAATCAAAAAGAATTCTTTCCTGGTACAGATTTTTTTTTAGAAGACCGAGTTGGTTGTCCGGGATGAGTGCACTATATCTAATCGGAAATCCTTGTAAGCGATTGACAAAACATTACGTGACATCAGAGATTGCAATATTGTTATTGGAGGGATAATTTTGCTTCTTTCAGGAGACTTTAGACAAATTTTACCTGTGATCAAGAAAGAGACACCTGCAGATGAATTAAATGCTTGCATGAAGTCGTCAATTTTGTGGCGACATGTACAATTACTAAAATTGACGAGAAACATGCCAGCTCATATCACTAAAAATACAAGGGCAGAGTACTTTTCAAGGCAGTTTCTAGCTATTGAAGAAGGTTTTAATCGAATCAGAAGATAACATCATAACTATTTCAACAAGCATTTGAAACTTCGTTGACAGTGTTAATAATTTGAAAGCAAGTGTCTTTCCCAATATCATTAAAGATTTTCAGGGTGTAGATTGGTTAACTGAAAGAAATATATTGGTTGCAAAGAACAGTGATGTAAGCTCTCTGAATAATATGATATTAGTAGAAATTCCAGGAGAAGAGATAAGGTACCCATCAATATATTCTGTGACTGATGAAATCAAAAAGTACACAAGTTACAATATTGGGTATATGCATGTGGTATGTTATTCAAAATGTAATTAATTGTATGTAGGATATATTCAATGTTTTTTCCATTTTTGTGTCCTTTAAGCTTGCCTTTTGGTAAATACAAAGCAATTTTCATGAAATTGAGAAATAATTACTTGAATCTGTCTATAATAAACACATACATTTTGTACACGTTAATATTGATTATTTCTACAATGTTTGTTGAACTTTTGCAAACGATTAATATGGCTGCAAATATTGAAACGAGTTAAACAAGTAGTGATGAAGAACACCGAGAGTATTTTGGATTTCCAAATCCCGTTTTTTATAAACCAGAATTCATGAAACGAATCACGTATGAAGAGAGAAGTGAAAAGGTTCTTCAAAATCTATTCCTTGTACTTCTCGGTAAGAAAGTAGTGCTAGTCTTGGTACTCCTTTTAAGTTTGATTTTAATGAACTTTCCGCAAAAGGAGTCTAAAAAGTTTATCTGAAATTAATGTATTGCTATTAGTGGATGGAGCCAATACTGAACAAACATTCCACTTTCTTCTGAAACTTGACAAAATAGTCAGAACCAAAGCACTTCCGTTAGATCTTACACTGATTTCATGCCTTACTAGAACGAAAGGTGAAATGAATGAAATGGTTCAATCCTTAATTGGGACACATTAATCATAAGACAGGTATTCTCCGGTATTAACTAAGTGTATTTCAACAGTGGCTCGAACGCAGTTTATTAAAGGGTATTTCTATACTGTTATGCAAGAGTCTCAGTCCTTGGTACGAATTTATAGAGTCGAAGCTTGGCATTATCAATGTTCTTTATATTTATTTCGAAGAATCAGTTATCTGTAATCCTATTTCAAATATAGTAACTCCAGCTGTTCATAAAATTCAAGTTAGTCAAGATTTCTCTGATAGTGTTGAACAGTAAGATGTAGCAGTATCACTGATTGATTCTTAATTTAGATATCATAAAAATTATTATTAATTTCGAAATGCTGTAGGTTCAGTTAGGGAAAAAGACACTGTCTCAACAAGGTAATATTTCTAAAGGATTAGAAAAAGCAAACAAACAAATAAAAATGTTACTGTAAATAAAAATAAATCTCAACATTGTTATCTGAACCTTATAAAAATCTTGTATGGAGTAAAGGTAGTAAAAATTTAAAATATAATGTTACAGAAGAAAGCACCGGTATTTTGGAAACATCTATCTCCACTTCATCAACTGTCAATTTAATGAACAGAAACTTAATTTTTTATGTGTGTATATAAAAAGGAAAAGGTCCAGTGTATAATCGATTCTGGGAGTAAGTCTTGTTCGTAAGTGAACAATATTTTCGGAACTCGCTGTATAAATGCCACATTAAGGAAGTGAAAGTTGGTTTACAAATGGTTGAATATATTAACCAGTAAGTTGCTGTGACGTCAAGAGTTAGATTATATTTCAAACTTGGTTTTCAGCAATTCTTTGAATTGTTTTACCTAATTCGATCTACAGAATTCGATTTATTGCTTAGCAACTCTTCTTTAAATATTCGGTGCGGAAACAGGCATTGCTCCTGGTATTTATCGGATTCAGTTAGGGAGGTTTAAGTTAAAATAAAACAAAAACAAATGAAGAACAATCACCTTCTCGCCCCTTCTTTTATACTTCCAGGGCTAATGTAAAAAGGCCACAATTAACACACGCAAACTATTTGTTGGTCTTTGTACTAAACTCTGGGAACCTGCAACAAGTAAGTCTGAATTTGGCGTCCACTTATGTACAGATCGATAATGTAGGACCAAGAGACTTGAATATAAAATCTATGTGAGTAGTTATGTTCTACAAATTCCTAAACCTTCCAACACCGAAGTAAAAATAAAAGGTAATTATGAGAATTCTCATTAACTAGCTATTTAATATTGATAGCTCTTTCAGTCATATGTAAACCAACTAGTAGAATCATATCAGTATCTAATTATTGATAGCACCTTTCAGTCATATGTAAACCAGCTAGTAGAATCATATCAGTATGTAATAAGTTCAAAATTGTAATTTTGAATACAAAATTGAGTTAATTAATATAAAACCTGTTCGTTTGCAATCATATCCATTACCTAATCATAAATTGAAAATTGAAAAATTTGAACAAGATGGGATTGTTGAGAAACTAGATTACTCTCCATAAGCCTCTCCTTGTTCTCTAGTAGGATAAAGATAAAGTAAATGTCTAGCGGTTACATATGGGAAAGTAGACCAAAAATCTTAGTTCAATATTTTTCCTCGCCTAAATTGGTAGTATTGGTAATAACACTATTTTCAAAAATTGCTTTAAGAAAACCTTTTTTCCAGTTTAAATTTTCAAATGTAAGCACAATATCACCTCCTTTGTTATAAAAAGTAGGGTATATCGACTTCTTCGAGTCCCCTTGTAAATGAGTACACTCCTATATGTATAAATAGTTTGAGATCTACGAGGTGTTATCCAGAATTTTTGGAACTGGTGCTGCGATCTGGAAAGTAGTAGTAGTAGAGCTGTGCACCGGTATGTGGCAAGACTAGTATATCTGATGAGTGAGAGTGCAGAGCTTCATATAGCTGGGTTGATGGGTTGAATTTCCACAGTGCTTTTCATGATACTCTTGTGTGGTGTGTAACGATTTTATGCATGCATCGTGTCGCCACAAAATTTGAGCAAAGGATCTTGACTGCTGATCAGAAGGTACAGAAGATACTCGCCGGATTTGGCACCCTGTGACTTCGCGCTATTCCCAAAACTGAAAAGCAAGTTGAAAGGCCGTCGGTTCGACACACTTGAGAGGATTCAAGAAGCATCGCTGGCGGTGCTAATCACCCTCAAACAACAGGACTTCCAGGATTCGTTTGGCCAATGGCAAAATCGCAGAGACCGGTGTCTTCGTGCGGAAGGGAACTATTTCGAGGGTGATGGCGGTCATTAGTCCAAGAGTACATTTTTCACCAGATGGCAGTCCCGAATATTTTGGATAACACGTCGTAAAATCTTGGATGGACGTATTGAGGAGAATTTTAAGGTATTTTTGATGATCGCTCGTTTTTATAAAAACTATTAAAACACATAAGAAGTTGCTAGAAGATTTTTTTAAAAAATAGAACACCATATTGCATGTAAGAGTGACACCTTAAGACTTCAGATCGCTTTATCTTATGAAGGAGACAAAACGTACATGATCCAGAGGATTACAAAGTGATTCCAGCTGAGAGTATAACGGAGCAACACCGACTCGTAGTAGTCGATATATGGATCAAAGACAAAGTAGAAAGAAGACGATATAAAATTTTCCTGTTCAAATGAAGTGCTGAAATCTTAGTAGGACAAGTGCTAAAAAGATTCGGAAGGAAATTACCACATCACAAGTACTGCAAATAAAGAAAAATTCACGCACGTGGAAGAGGAGTGGACCAAAGTATCAGTAGAATAAAGGAAACAGGAAGAAAAGTTGTGAAACAAAACGAAGAGGTATCATTAATAAGGAAACGTAGGGCTGGAGTAAAAAAGTTCAAACAGTACGAAGGAGGAGGAACGATACTAAAAGTGGCAGAATTCTTGCAATTAACAAGATCTGAAGAATTACAAGGAAATGAAAAAGAACGCCAACAAAACAATTAGTGTAGCAGAAGGCAAGGTTTATGATTAGTTGTACAACAATCTGGAAAAAAAGAGGGAGAGAAAAGATGGTATACAAGCTTTCGAAGATAAAAGAGCGAAATAAAGATATTTCGCATGTGGGCTGCTTCAAGGATGAAAACAATGAGGTTCTGACAAGTAAGGAGAAGACACAGAAGAGTTGAAAGGAGTATTTTCAGAAACTCCTCAATGAAGAAAACCTAGTGGAACATGCGAAAAACTACCCACGAATCAGAGACTGGTTGGGCCTGTGACCATGGTAGAGATAGAAAATGCCATGAAAAAGATGAAAAATGGTAAAGCTTCAGGATCGGATAATATCCCTATCGAAGCATGGAAAAGTTTAGGTAAAAAAGGAGTACAGTGGTTTATCAGACATTTTAATAGGATCTTGGAAATAGGAATATACCAAAAAAATGAAAAAGCCGTTGTACTGGTTTTGAAAAACAAAGGATACATGCAAGACTGTGGCAACTACAGGGAAGTAATCTCATGAGCCATGCAATGAAGCTCTAGAAGAGAGTGATAGAAGCAAGATTGTGAGAAGATACCGAAATAACAGGGAACCAATTTGGTTTCATGCCAGGACGGTCGACAACAGATGCAATATTTGAACTTAGGATGTTAATGAATAAGTATAGAGAATACCAGAAGGACCTTCATACGGCTTTTACCGACTTAGGGAAAGCGTATGATAGAGCGCAAGGAGTCTTATTTGGTGGACACTGAAGAAGTGTGTTCCGAATACGTATATCAGTATAATTGAAGATATATATGATGGATGTAGTACAAGAGTGAAGACTGCATCCAGAATAACAGAAACAGAAGAGTTCATAATTAAAGAGAAATGTTATTAGGGATTTAGCCCATACTCTTTTAGCAGTTGTGATGAAAAAGCCTACAAAGGATATCCAAGAGTTAGCACTTTGGAAGTTGCCATTTGCGGACATCGTGCTGATGTGTGAAAGCAAGGCAGCACTACAAGAGAAATTAGATGCTTGGACTGAAGTATTGAAGAGTAAAAGGCCTGGAATTAGTAAAACCAAGACAGAATATTTACATTGTCATTTCAGGAAAAGTATAATCGAGAATACAGCTGGACGAGGAAGAGGTGGTAATGACTGGTAAATTCAAATGCTTGAGATCAATACTGCAGGAAAAAGCAGGATTAGAAGATGATGTGAACAGCAGAATTAGCAGCGGTTGGACAAAATGCAAAGAAGCAGCAGGAGTATTATGTGACCGTAAGGTACGAATATGCCTGAAAGGAAAAGATTACAAAACTGTAATGAAACCAGTCATATTACACACAATGGTATGTTGGACGATGAAAAAATGGAGGAACATGAGTTGCACGTTGTGGAAATAAAAATGTTGCGGTGGATATATGGAGTGACCCTGAAGGACAGAATGAAGAAGAAGTGATCTAGAGAACGGTAAAGATTAGACCAGTCGTAGAAAAACTGCATGAAAGTAGACTGAATTGGTTTGGGTATGTAAGAAGAAGACCTTCGCAATGCGTAACTCATCGAATGGATGCCATAGTACTAAATGGGAAGCGAGCTCGAGGGCGGCCAAAGAAGAAGTGGGAAAATTGTGTAAAGAACGATATGGTAGTGTGGTCACAGTGGATGTGACACACGATAGAAACAGATAGAGGACAGCAATTCGAAAAGCCAACCACAGCTATTTGGCAAAAAGGCTTAGAAAAAGAAAGTGATGATGATGAAGAAAATGGGCTGGACAATATCTCCGAACAAAACAACTTGGTTCCAAATTAAAATAAAATCTTTAAAGCTTCAATTTTAAGACGGAAACATTTCAGTAGATGAAGAGAGAATTGAAGCTATTAAAAATATATCAAAACCGAAAAACCAATTGTATGTGTTCATTTTTCTTTCTACAGTAAGCTTTGTGTAGTAAGTATATCATTATGCAGAATTGACTATTCCTTTACAGGAATTACGTTAAGCTAAAATACATCTTAAATTGACACCCAGTTATGATTATGCGTTAGCAAAATTGAAAGAAGCATTGTGTGACATTTTGCTAAAGGTTCCAGACATGAAGGTTAGTTTTGATGTCCATACTGATACTAGTCTTAGAAATTATTCAGCCGTATGTTCGCAATATGATTGTGAAGGTAAGATCTGTTTCCATGTTTTCAAAGGTCATACCTTCCTCGGATTGGAGTAAAAACAGGGGTAAAAGTGAGAGTGAACGCATTTCATCCTCCGCGTCGACATCGCCCTCCTACTTCCATAAAATATCTATGGCGTCTCCTCACTTCTTAAAAAAAATGTTCAAGATAGGCAAGGGGAACGGTGTGACGTCATGCGTTCCCCTACCTTTTCAGATCATCTTTTAACCCTGAGTAAAAATTATATGAGCTGAAGTCTGCAAATCAGAACTTGAGTATTATTTTGGAGCTACAATTAATACTTTCTGAAATAACAAGAAACAATTTGAGAATCAAGTGAGCAGTACTTGTATATTGAAACTAAGTTAAACGTGAAATATCATATATCGTCATTATTGTACGACAGAGTAGCTTTACCAACTGCGAGAGAATATTGCTGAACATTCAGTGACAACATTGAATAGATTCTCATTACTACAGTAGTTACTAATGGGACAGCAGAAATAAGGATTTCGTGTTTTTCACTCTTGCTTATCTTAGGCCTATATCAGAAGATCGATTTCTATAGTCAGAACTTGCGCTTTCTCGTATTGAAAAGCGTGTTTTCAGCAAACATCAAAATCGTCAGTCGTTTTGAAATTACAATTGCCACGTCCACCGAAGCTATTATTTATTCAGATGCAATAATTCGTTTTCAGAAAATTAAAACTTAGGTAGATTGCGTTTAAGTTAAAAAAAAATTGATAGTCACCAATCATTAGCGCCGTTTCGAAATTATAATTGAGATGTCTGTGAAAAATATTTCCCACAGGCGCTCCAAAATAGTTTTTATGAAGTTGAAACATACGCAAATTGTCTCCTGGTTCTCTAAAATAGATTTTCACTAAGTTTTATTAACATCATTAGAGTTATTTTGAAGTAAGAATTGCGTAGTACTACAAATAATATTGTTTCCACAGAAGTCCGGGATTAATTTTCGGAAATTCAAAAGCAAAAGTGGTTGGTAGTGATTACGGTTTGCTATTTGTAATTGTGATGAATATGAATACAATGAGGACATAGGGCATGAAAAGTACAGTGCCACGAATTCAATCTAACTGAGTAAGGCCAGGAATGCAGCAGAGGGTCCCGAGTGGTAGTGAGGAGTGCATCCGTAGGGAGCAGGCGCGTAAAGCGGTGGTGTGTATACGCATAAATGACTTCGTTTACAATGGCTCACTATAAGTTATAGTACCGACTCCGGAGCCGTCGATACATTTGGGGAAGATACTAAATGCTATCCGGGACATTCCATATGAAATCAACAAATCAAGGTGGCTCATATGTTTTAAATTTTCTTCAAATTTTGTACAAATGTTGTGATATCCAAACATAGCACACCTGTCAAATTTTACAGCTCTACCTCAAAGGGGATTACTGCAGGAGCCATTCGAAATTTGAGGCTTTTGTGCAAAAAACACCTAAGTCCGCCTTCGACTTAAAGTACTGAAACAGCTAGATCTCTGGAGATATTGAATCTATTTGAAAATGGTTTTCACTAAAACAATCTTAGAATTTGTAGCATTTAAAACATTGTAGTAATAAACTTCCCAAATGGGGTAAGCACATGGATTTTACCATCAAAGAGAAAAGAAGAAAAAGTAATGTCAAAATTTGGCAATTATTTCTGAAAAAGGCCCACCTAACATCAACCTCAAATTTTCAAAATAAGTAGCTCTGATGTTCCTCTTTAACATATAAAAAATTAGGAGGATGGTTTTTGGTATGTTCAAGAAAAACAAATTATAACACAATGTAAATTGAAGGCGGATATAGGCACTTTTTGCACCAAACCCCCAAATTTCCAATGACTGTTTCCAATTTTGCGTGTTGAAAATGTTTATAATTGTCAAGATTGAGGTGATTGAAAAAAATGAATTGTGCCAGAAATTTGAAACTTCAAGTACCATTGCTGAAGGAACTCAGATTCTCTAATTAGTTACAAAATCATGGACGACTATGAAAACTATTGAAACATTTCAAACAACCGAATATTTCATTCGTGCATTAAAAGAGCTGGCTCACTCAGAAAATATAAGTACAACCAATGGGTTCAAACTGACAGAACACAAACGGAGACAATGATTAAGGATACAGATGACTTCATTGACTTCATTTTGGTAGGAAAACATTACAAATGAACGCAGCATCACTTCATAGCCAAATCCCAGAGCGACTACTTCAAATACACACAACAGTGACTTTGGATGACAAATCATGCTTAATTATAGTTGATTTTGCTGAAAACTACTCCTGTATTATTCAAGATAAAGTTTAAGAGTAGCACTCGTGCGACATTCTAATCTTTTTAAATGCAACATCCTAAGAGATACTGTAACTTCTGTTATCAAATGTTTCATTATATTATGTCAGTGATATGTTAAAACACGATACAATTACATTTTATGCTTTCCAAGTTATTCTTTTGAAGTATGTTAACGATGTTTTTCCTCGGATAAACACGTTATCTACTTTTGAAATGGGTCAGCAGCCCGATATAAAGAATACATATATATATAACTTTGTCAACGTCGCCTGCATGAGTCACTTTGGACTCATTTGTGGGTGGAACTGTTTTGCCACAAGCCACGGCAAAAGCGTTTGCAATGGCATAGGTGAGACACTGAAATGTCTAGCGAGATATGCTAGTTTACGGAGGCCACTGGATGACCGTATTGTTACTGTTGCCGATTTCTTCGAATTTTGTCAAATTACAAGCAATGTTAAACTATAACCAAATGCTTTTTTATGCTGGAATATGTTGGAAACCTTCAACCAATGCTTCAAAAGAGACTGGAAAAGCCATAACGTTGCAAGGGATGCATTAAATTCATCATTATGAACCATCAGCCTGTTGAAACTTGAAGTGAGTCGTGTATTTTCTTCCAAGAGAACATTCACTCTTGAAACATTAATCTTTCGAAATCGAAAGACATTAATCTTTCATGTGAGCAATTTATTGCATGCATTTCTAAAGAGAACTGACTGATTGGTAAAATAGTTGAGAATTCACAGGAACATCGTGACTAATATGAATTTCCTTCATCCCCATGGACCCAAGAAAATGTTTTTCTGGCCACAAACACCTGACCCATGCTGGATTCCATACGAAAACTGCATCATTAGTATTGGAGTACTCAGTATTTCAACTGGTACTCACAGAAATTACAGTATTTCTGAAGAAGAAATTCAAGCTACTGAGAAGACCTTCTCTGAAATTGGTGATAAGAGATCCTAGGTTCAATATTTCAAATTGCTTACAATTAACCAAACATGTAATCTTATTTGTGTATTATATAATGATAGATCACTATTGTTCAGAGTTTCTTTTGTTAAATCAAACAGCACTAAATAGGCTGCATAATAGGCACACATTGTTTTAAAATAACTTTAAAATTACACTTAAGGAAGTTTCTACTTATTTTTTATAATTTGTTTCATAAAAATCATCAACCATTGTAAAGGAACATACTTAGCCATGCAAGTCGTATTACTAGAAAATTAAATAATATGAGACTTGAATGATTTTTTCCTTCAACATATCAAAAAACACCCTAAAAATTTTTATGTGATAAACAGGAATATCAGAGCTACTTATTTTTTAAAAAATTAGGTTGATGTTAGGTGGGCCATTTTCAGAAATAATTGAAAAATGTTGCCATTATGTTTTCTTATTTTTTCTCTTTGATGGTGAAATTCATATGCTTACTGACACTGACACTGAATCCAACATTTCAGGGCACTTCATCACTGTTGTAAGATTCTGGGACTAAATTAGTGTTTGCAGGAATACTATGCCCTTTTTTTGAATCAGATTTGGCTAAAATACCATGCTCCTTTCTGATCTGGGATTTACGAACGAGATAGTCTGTTTGAAATGTTTCAATAGCTTTCATAGTTGTCCATGATTTTGGAACTAATAACAGAATTTGAGTCACTTCAGCAATGGTACTTGAAGTTTCAAATTTCTGGCACAATTCATTTATTCAGTAACCTCAGTCTTGACAATTATAAACATTTTCAACATGGAAAATGGAAACAGTCATTGGAAATTTGGGGGCTCTGTGCAAAAAGTGCCTAAATCCGCCCTCAACTTACATTATCATAATTTGTTTTGACAGATAATTTGAATATCAGAGCTACTTATTTTGAAAATTTGAGATTGATGTTAGGTGGGCCTTTTCCAGAAATAATTTTGACATTATTTTTCTTCTTTTCTTCTCTTTGATGGTAAAATACATATGCTTACCCCATTTAGGAAGTCCATTAATATAATGTTTTAAATGCTACAAATTCTAAGATTGTTTTAGTGAAAACCATTTTCAAATAGATTCAATATCTCCAGAGATCTAGCGGTTTCAGTACTTTAAGACTTAGATGTTTTTTGCACAAAACTCCCAAATTTCGAATGGCTCCTACAGCAGTCCCCTTTGAGGTAGAGCTGTAAAATTTGACAGGTATGCTATGTTTGAGTACCACAACATTTGTAGAAAATAAAAAAAAAACAACATATGAGACACATTTCAGTTTCAAATTTGATGATTCCATATGGAATGATCTATCCACGAGTTGTTTTACAGTAAAAGGTGAGGCATTCCTGGGAAATACTGTTTCCGCAGACGGTACTAAAGATTTTTTGCAAAGTGAAAACGTAGATAAACCGTTTTTTCATGTCGAAGAAAGTATTTTTTACAAGATTTTATAAAAGAAAATCATGGAGAACTTTTAAAGTTGCAATTGAGACGCCTGTGAGAGAAATTTTGTTTCCGTAGACACTGCTAATTAGTTTTTCGAACTCGAAGTTTAGCTAAATCCCTTTATCATGCGGAAAAAGAATTTTGATCAAATTTCTTGAAAATCTTTATAACCGATTTCAAGTTACAATTGAAGCGTTCCTCGAAAATATTTTGAATTAGGACGTTGCGTTTTGACATCTGTTGGGATTTCACCTCAGCAACACAAGACAGGGATGGCCTAAGGTCAGGGATCTAATGTCAAAAGCTCTGTACTTGTCTAGCAAACAAGCTGGGGAGTCTAGACAATAAGGAAGTAGAGCGTTATTAAATAGGATTATATGAAAGTTCACCATGGAGAACAAACCATTGCGAGTAATTTTTCTTTAACAATTTAAACTGGAACATTCTGCACACTAAGCCGCAAAAATAAATAAACAAAAACAGTACATTTGAGCCAGGAATGGCGAATGAACGCATCATTCGCTGTTGATTTGTTACATTTCGTTTCGGCGTCACATCATTTCAAACTGTGCTCAGTGGACACTGATCAACATATTCGGATGAGCTTCTCAGAAACATCATGGAAGAGGATTCTCACAGAAGTTGGCACGCCATTGCAGACGAGTTAAGCATATACAATAACAGTGGCACTTGGAGGCCCTGTGTAGTCGGTAAACTAAAAAATTGGACTTGTCGGTGCCACATGAGTTGAGATCGACCAATAAGAATCGCTGTCTAGAGGCGTGTAGTTTTCTAAGTGTAAGGAAAACCTGCGATGTCTCCTACATCGGATTCTCAGTTTTGATGAACAATAGATTTAATTCGAGAATTGTAAACGACCACAACAGTACTTGCATCTTGATCAGTGTCCAGAATGGATTGAAAAACCCCTACGAGATATTGTTGGCATTGTGATGTATAGTGAGACTGATCCATCACGGCTTTCTCCGTAGAGGCAAAACAATCAGTGAGACTGTTGAACTCCATGAAATGCATAGCAACTTTGCCCAGAAAATCCAGAAATGTTTAAAAGACAAAGTGTCCTCTTGTTGCACGACAATGCACACACACACAAATTGCTCAAGGAACGTTGCAGACTGCCCTGATCCACAGTATGAAACTGTTCCCATCGTACCATATTTTTCTAACATTTCTCCTACCGACTACCATCTCTCTCTGCATCTCGGTCCTTTCTTGTGAGTGAAGGTCGGGTGGTGTAACGTGCGGTTGACAAATTATTCGCATCGCTTATTTCAGATTTCTTTCACCACGTAATTCAATCATTGAGTGAGTTATGGCAATAGTATGTGGTTGCAGATGGAGAAATGACGCATCTGGAGCGGACATTTTATTTGACCAACCTAATATCAGCACATTATTAGAAAGTGAGAAACAACGTTATTAGAAAATTTGAGGAAGGGTTGTGAAGAATATGGGATGAAAATAAATGTTAGAAAGACAAAAGCCATGATGATTGCAACGAAGAGGTCGGTATCAAATATAGAAGCAGCAGAGAAGAAAATAGTGACAAGTTTTCACCTGGCTAGTATTATTAGTAACTAGCAGCGTTCACCCCGCTTCGCTGCGGTCACCCCGGAACGCAATAAACTTTGTTACTTAGATAATTTTTACTTTTTCGCTTTCAAGTGATATGATAAAAACCATAGAAGATTGCAGTAAATCTTAACATTATATCGCCTGTCATTTATGTTAACCCGCCCCGCTTCGCTGCGGTCATCCCGGTGCTGGCATATTGTAAAAGTGTCTGTAAAAATAAGCAAATCAATTAAAAAATTTTAAACAGAAGATTCAAGCTATTTTCCGCTGTATATCGCCTGTCATTTATGTTAACCCGCCGAGTGATAAGATCATGCGGGTTGCATATAAATACGTTTATTTTTACCTATGATGAACTAATAACAAAGGATTTGTGGACACCTGAATGGTCAATTATCTCAAGACACTGGTAATTAAAAATTAAAGTGATATGATAAAAACCATCTAGGGTCCAAATCCTAACAACCCCCCAAAAATGAAAGAAATTGGTTCAGCCGTATTAGCGTGATGAGCGGACAAAAAATTGTACGTTCTCTTTTATATATATAGATGATATGAAATGTGAACGTGAAATAAAAGTAGGGATAGGAATGAAGAAAGAAATCTTTAGGAGCAAGAAAATACTATTTTGTGGAACCTTCAATAAAGAGTTCAAAAAAAAAAAAAAAAAAAAAAAAGACTCATAGTAAAACGCTTTGTATGGAATATTGTACTGTATGAGTCAGAAACATGGACACTACGCAAAAATGATGAAAATCGACTGAAAGTTTTCGATATGCGGATGTGGAGAAGATTGGAGAGAATTAGCTGGGTCGAGCGGAAAACGAATGAGAGAGTGTTATAAATGGTGGATAAAAAAAGAACAATTTTAGATATTATTAAAAAGAGGAAGAGAAACTGGTTGGAACATTGGCTAAGAAGGAACTGTATCATGAGGACATGCTAGAGAGCCGTGAAAGGAAAGAGAGGGAGAGGACGAAGGGGACTACAATTTATGGAAGATGTCAAAACAGAAAAATCGTACGTGAAGATAAAAAGGTTAGCGGAAGGTTCTCAGTTGCAGCAAGTGACCTGCCAATAATAGCAGAATTCTTATGATGAGGATGATGATGATGATGATATCTCCATACTACCCTCAAGACGTAGCTAAGTTACTTTATCATACCCAGAAACGTATTTTCAGACCGAATTTCATGCAGATCCTATAAAATGTTTTGAATATAAAATTAAGAATATCATTCAGGTATTCACCCAAGAGCTGCTCGCTTTAGATCTACAATCTTGACAACACACAGCAGACTAGCGTTACGTATAGTGAATCGTGAGAAACGAAGTTTTTATTTACATGCATAAATCTGGCACAAATACCGTTATCAATTACTGGAAAATGTTTAATTTAAATTGAAGTACTCATAAATCCGGATATTAAGTATTTAAAAAAAAACTGAGTGAAAAATATACAAAATATTCTATTTTCAACAAAAATGCATGTCATTGAATATATATGCTTGCGTTTGATAACATAATACTGATATTTACCACCCTGTTCATTGATCTTTACATTTTTTTTCTGAAATTTTTGTTATAGGAGAATTCTTATCATGAAATGTACGAGTACTTAAGATATTAAGCTAATATCTTCAGGAAGTTTCACGAATCATGTTTTCATATAGGAAAGTATTTATATA
This sequence comes from Thermobia domestica, assembly GCF_964235325.1. Lineage (NCBI taxonomy): Eukaryota > Metazoa > Arthropoda > Insecta > Zygentoma > Lepismatidae > Thermobia > Thermobia domestica. Next base: position 118,431,782 of record NC_137463.1, on the reverse strand, counting down.
AACAAAGAAGTAGAACTGTCACGTGTACACCATGTAAAGGAGTTTGTTTTGTATTGGGAGTATTTTCTCAATTACTATTGAAACCGAAAGTGGTAATATATTTATAACACATCCAGTTTCAGTAGAGCGGTTTGGAACCCTTAATTGATTATAAAAAGCAGCTTCTCGCTATATTTTACGACTTTACTCTAAAGTAATTAATGGTAAAACTGGAAGTAGTTTACTTCTACCATTTTTGGTTTTAGTAGAGATTATAAGGAGATGGAGTATATTTTTAGACTCTCAATTATTTACAGCAAACCTCTTCTCGCTATCTATTATGGGTTTTATTCTATGGTGATCACCGTTAAAATCAGAAGTGGTTGATTTTCTACCACTTCCGGTTTTAATAAAGAGATTGGAGTAAATGTGGATTATATTCTTGGGATTCTTAATTGATTCCACAAAACTACTTTTCTATAATGATCAACGTTAAAACCGGAAGTGATTTTCTGACACTCCCGATTTTAATAGAGAGTTTAGGTTACAAATGGAACGTATTCTTGGGGTACTTAATTGATAGAAGAAAACAGCTTTTCTCTATCTATTACCGTTCATTGCTCTTTAATGATTAGCGTAAAAAAACCGGAAATGATTAATTCCGACTAGTTCCGAATTTGATATTGCCTCCATCAACGAATTCGATTCCTAACCTTTGGCCCACTACATTCTGACCAAACTTGGCGGTGATGCATCAATTAGTTATTAATTTTTTCTTTGCCTCCCGGATTGAAAGACAGACAAAGTAAATATATAATGGCGTTTTGGTTAATATGTAATGGAGTTTCGGAAAATATGTAATGGAGTTTTACTAAATATGTATTGGAGTTTTGGTGAATATGTAATAGACTTTTGGTAAATATATAATGGACTTTTGGTAAATATACAAAGCAGTTTTGGTAAAATGTAATGAAGTTTTGGTAAATATATAATGGAGTTTTTATAAATATATCATAGTTTGGTAATATGAAATGGACTTTGGTTAATAGGTAATGGAGTTTTGATAAGTATATGATAGATTTTGGTGAATATGGAATGGGGTTTTGGTAAATATGTAATGGAGTTGTGGTACATATATAATATAGTTTAGTGAATCTGCAATAGAGGTTTGGTAAATAATAGAGTTTTGATAAATATATAATGGAGTTTGGTGAATATGTAATGGAGTTTTGGTAAATAGGAAATGGGCTTTTGATAAATATATAATAGAGTTTGGCGAATACATAATGGAATTTGGTAAATATATAATGGAGTTTTGGTAAATATGTTATGGAGTTTTGGTAAATATGTAATGGAGTTTTCGTAAATATATATATAATGGAGTTTTGGTAAATATGTTATAGAGTTCTGGTAAATATATAATGTAGTTTAGGTAAATATATAATGGAGTTTTGGCAAATATATATAATGAAGTTTTCATAAATATGTAATGAAGTTTTGGTAAATGTGTTATGGACTTAATATATAATGTAGTTTTGGTAAACATATACAATGATATTTTGGTAAATATCTAATGGAATTTTGGTAAATATATATTGATGTTTTGTTAAAGATATAATGGAGTTTTGGGAAATATACATTGGAGTTTTGGTAAATATATAATGGAGTTTTGGTAAATATGTGACGGAGTTTAAATAAATATGTGATGGAGTTTTGGTAGATATATAATGCAGTTTTGGTAAATACACAGTGGAGCTTTGTTGAATATGTGACAAAATTTTGCTAAATATATAATGGAGTTTTGATCAATATATATGGAGTTTTGGATAATATATAATGAAGTTTTGGTAAATATATAATTGTGTTTCGGTAAATTTATAATGGAGCTTTGGTAAATATACAATCGAAGTTTAGTAAATATGTAATGCAGTTTTGCTAAATATGGAGTTTTAGTAAATATATATAATGAATTTTTGGTAAATATGTTATGAGTTTGCAAAATATATACAATGAATTTTTGGTAAATATGTTATGAGTTTTGGTAAATATATATAATGGAGTTTAGTTGATTTTGAGTTTAATGTCCCTTCCAGCAGCGAGGCTATGAGACGGGACCTACTGATTAACGTGGAATCCGAACCACATGAGCTCCCGCTGGTAATTGAACCCGTGTCTTCCACGCCAAAGGCGCGTACGTTAACTGCTTAGCCACGAGGGAGCTCTATATATAATGAAGTTTAGATAAATATATAATGGGGGTTTGCTATATATATATAAAATGGAGTTTTGGTAAATATGTTATGGAGTTTTGGTAAACATATAATGAAGTTTTGGTAACCCAGACTCCTTAATTATTCATTATACTATTATATTGCTTCAGTGTCTATTAAGAAAGTAACTTGTGCATTGAACCCTAAAATTGACAAGAACACAATACAATTAGTAGCAGCAATATTGGCAGTCTTGAAAGCAGTTACTACTTCATGTACTATGTGTGACACAGGTAGCAAAAGACGAAGCAACAATTTTCAAGTTAGTAATGTGGTTTTAGTACATTTACAATACGTAAATAAATAATTTCTTCCAGTAAAATAAAAGCTATCAAACACTATTCGCAACGAACAACACATTTTTTTTTAAAGTCAGAAAAGTTATTTTCTTTCGAAGTTCTCGAGAACTATACATGAGAACTTCCTTCAAACATGTTGTATTGTTCAACTCGATATGATCTACCGACTAATTTATATGTCTTCTATTTGGACAATATTTTAGCTTGATGGAAATCAAAATTTAAGACTTATTGTCAATTTTAGGCTATGACTTATTAACCATAATACGTACTAGTATTACAACGAAGAGCTAAATAAGTGCATATTTTAGTAACAGTTTACTCTCAATAAGAGCATGGTTCTTGTAGAACATCAATTTTTAAGTTTACAAATTAGATCTTTTTTTCATTTTCTCGAAAGTACGCATGAGCTTTCAAACCGAACTCAGAAATGTTTGCTGAGAGGGGTCCAAAGTTTGAGAGGCTCTAATACTACAAGCATTACGTCTATGCAGTATTGAACCGTGTAATTCTACATCCGAAAACAAGCAAATAATTGCTAATTGCTGTCACCTATATTCTCAGACAAAATAATAGAACTAGATTATTTTTATAAGAAAAGGAGTACAGATGAAAAGTAAGATCAAATCTTTATGCTACATTCATAATTTCTCTGCTAAACGAGTATAGTTCTATTAAGGATATGTATAAGTATATGTTGAGTTACAAAATTTTGGGGTGGATCCGGTTGGGCCCTTGCTCACCTGCATCTTTTTTTCACTGAAGATTTATCAATTGGTATAGGTTTCATCTTTGGACATTTTTTTTCGTTAAACGCTAACAGTGTAGAATTTTCCAACCTACATCTTTTCCATATCAAAATCACACTTACCCTACACGTTTCCGTACCCAAATGTTCAAAATAACGGCAATAGGGTCAACATTAATATTTCAAGTTAGCATTTCTAAATTGCATTATACAAATGCAATCGAAACATTACAGCAATTTGATGGTACTTAATGTTACTCACGTGCTTGTGGTGTACGTGCCTCCATCTTGATTGGTACCATTTTTGTTGTACGAGTGGTTCCCACTGGTTATGACGACATGACTATTGACGCTGGTCGGCGGCTGTGAGCTGACGGGATGTGGTGGGATTCTAGTTACCCCAGCTTTGTTTACGTGACTTGGACTGACGGTGGAATCAGGTGCGGATGCCGGAGTATTCGGAGGCGCTTCATTTCCTGTTAAGGCATCAGCAAAGTACCTATTGAGGAAAAGAAAAAAATACTATTACTAATCCAACTCGGACATAATTCTTAGGTAGTTTTCCAAATCAATACGCTTTCGCATAGGTCATTCCTTATAGTCAGCCAAATTTAATTTCGATACTCATTGGCAGGATACTATGCAACTGTGCAATACCAAATCTTTCTTTCGTCTGATATACTTCCAGTAGCACTTTGCGCAGTTTCCAATTAATCTAATGCATATAGACATATTTTATATGAGCTATGAATTTGGGAAGGGTCTTAATTTGGCTTATCGAGGAATGTGACTTAGAAAAATGTATAATTTCTTGTGAAGAGGAGGCTGTATTAATTACCAAAGTGTAATATTGACATCTCAACTAGGAATATTTGATTAAAATAGGACTAAACTACACAAATGTTAAAGTACTTCCTGTGCCAATTGATATTGATGTGAAACTACACTGCTGCAAAACTTATGGACAAGATGAATAAAGTAACTTCAAATATTGCATAGACGATGTAAATTAATGAAAACACTGCAGCATGTTGCTAGAGTTCTGTCACACATGCACAAAGAGCAAGATATTACGTAGCATGACGATGACGTGCATGTAGTGCTGAATAGTTCCATTACCGAGCAGATAAAGGGACGAGACAGTGTGTGAATTAGAACTTTATAGGTACATTGTGGTGGTGTTACTCACAACAACATGACCCAGATACAACATATGGGGAACTTCACATGGTGAACAATTGTCGGGAAACTGAAAGGACAAAGTGTCACTAGGTAGACCAGGAGTTTCATATTGGCCATAGCATTGTTTCACATGAATAAGGAGCATTCCGAATCACAGGCAATGCTGTGCGAAGGAGAGGTAAGGGTTTATCATGGTAAATTACAAGAGAGAGCGACCACTATATTGTGAAACAGATAAGAAGGGACTGACATCAAACAGCGGATGCAATTGCAAATGCATCTAAGAGGACTGGAAGCCGCCCAATCTTACATAGGATAGTATCTTTATCCGATGTCCACTACGTTATATTCCGTTGAAACCAGACCATCGACGGCACTGATGAGGTGGTGTCAAGAGCAGAAGGACTGGACTAGAAGAAGTGGAGTCGTGTTTTCTTCTTTGATGAGAGGAGATTCAGAACGTACACTCATCTGGAGAGATGTGATAATGCACAATGAACGCAGGACCATTGTCGAACATGATCATTTTGGTGGTGTGATGTTCTTCTGTAAGAAGAAAAAAATGTTACATGTGCATACCGATCTCCCAATTTTTGAACGCGCTACACTCATCAGTCAACGTTATTCTGACGTGCGTCTTTTCAGAGGTGCAGTTCTGATCCAATTCTTCTTTATAGATAATAATGCGCAACCGCATTGAACAGCATGGGAGGCGGAGCTCTTGAAACAAGAGGATATTCGGTAAGTAGACTAACCTGCATATTCCTTCGACTTGAATTTCATCTTGAGAGTATATTTGGGATGCTATGGGAAGACATCTTGAAATATGTCCGGATACACCAAGGACCATCCAACAGTTTTGTCATCAGTGCTGGTGAAGTAATTGAACTCTGTACCATACAAAAACAACTCAGTACCACTTTATGAGCAGCATACTGCAGGGATACATCGCTATCCGTGGTGATCACAATACTTTTAAAGAACATTTTACTTCTGTAATATTAGGGGCGCATCATGAGCCACAGTGCTTTCAGTGTAAATTATTTCCTCTGCATAAAAGTCCCATTTAAAAATCCAATTTTAGTTTTTCTAATCATATGTTTCTTCCTGTTGATTCCTCTGTCGTACTGTAGCACTACTTTCTGTGTATGGTTCAAGTAGCACTAACGCATTCTACCACCTGGGACTGACACAGCACACTTACTTCCGTCCTTAAGGTTTGCACACCAATGTGTCAATATTCGACCAGTTAGTACAAGTAAAAGTAGAATATGATTACAATTAGAGTAATTCTATATCACAAAATTAGGAATTAGTCCTAGAAGCGACACTCCTATTAGCGACAGGAACTGTTATCTGTCCTATGAGCGACCGATTCATTTACATTGAGATGATGGAAGATGATATGATTCCATCTCGTAAAATATGTTTGCCTCTGGCGTTATTAGGGCCCGAACAACCTTGGTACGAAATATGTACGTGCCAGTGATACTGTTCGTCAAATATATTTTTCCTCTACTGTGAGTGCAAATAAAACTTATTTTAATTTTGAGTTAGATTTGACATAAAAAAATCAAATAACTTAACGAGACAACAGGGATATTTCCATGAAAAGTATATTCTTATGTAATTATTGAAAATCCACTTGTAATATCCCCTTTCTTCAAAAGTTCTGTTTTCTGTACTTAATTTGATTCAAATCTAATTACTCACTAAGCACAGTAGGCCTAATATATTTTATTTTGAAAAACTTAAACGTGTAACAGTTTCGCCAACTATCTACTTTTTAGACTTCCTAAGACACTATGAATAAAATGAAAAAAAATGTCAATGATAAAAGACAGCTTTTGAGATCCCTTACATCTGATTGGCTATTCTCAACCAATCCCACCAATTTCAATGCAGTTCACTCTAAACAATCCAAAAGGTAAACAAACTCTTTAAACTACCTTCCCCCCCTATTGTAAGCTACTAAAACGTAAACTAATTGCTTAATTTGCCTTCCTCTCTTGTTTTGACTTATACATAAAAGCTTGTCGTATAGCAATCTGAAATAATCCCTTATAACTAGACGAACTGTTAAGTCCTGCGAGAGATTTATAACTTGTGAAATAATTACTTCAAATACACCGTGTTTTTAGATTTCTTTGATATCCTTAAGTGGTGAACACCTTATTTCCATGTGCGCCCGATGGGAAGGCAGGGATCGCTCCCTGGCTCACGAAAATGTATACTTAATATAGCAAACCACGCATATTAAACACCAGATATACCAGACATGATACAGCAACTATGAAGATGCCCCTCCCTAGAAAATTTTCTTCGGGCGCCCCTACCTCTTTCTGATTTCTTTCTTATACCATAAACATATTCAATCTAAACTTATGCTCCGTATCATTTTAACATGAAATTTTTAATTATATTAGAATCATAGACAAAGGAGCTACTCTAAATGTTTAATTAGTTTTCCCCTTGATAGAGTCAATGTATTCATAGAAATTAATTCAAAAGTATAATATTAGGAAAAACGTATAAAAGATTGTTAATGTAATGAGAGCATTCTCACGTATTAAATTCAGGTAGAGCGAAATTTTTCATAGTACATTTTGTTAGGTTCTAAATCACATTAGCATGAAACAAGCTAAAGAAGAGAGAAACCTTATCTTCTTCCATTATCTTAGTATGAACGAATCGGTGACTCATAGGACAATTAAAAGATCGAATCGGTCGCTCATAGGACAGTTAACAGTTCTTGTCGCTAATAGGACTGTCGCAAGTGGGACGACACCAAAATGAGAACAAAATAACCTAATAACTATTCAAATAAATTGTCGAATTAGTAAATAGTTATTCAATCAATAAAGCAAATCTTGTCGAATACATTTTCGAATAGAGAATATGTTAATAATTTTAACAGTACTAATAGGGACGGAGTGAAATTGATGAATGCATTCGATAGAGCGAATGGAGCTAAATAACATATTGTAAAAGAAGAACTCTTGAGAAAACCAGTCTCAAGCATTTTCCGCAACTGTGACAGAACACATGGCTAGATTCCATTCGAATCACTTGTTAATTTGGGTTTCATTTGAGCTATGAAAATTATATTAATTGCAATACCATTTTCATTTATCAAATGCTTTTGATGCAAAGATAAATTTTCTTTCATTTGCTTTTCAGTAATAGAATATGTTTTTCATTACTGTGCAAATCATTTTAAAATAACATAATCTGACATGTGAAAATCTGATAATAAATCAACTGTTTATTTTCTTGGTCCATGTCAGACTTTTTCTATTTCATATCACGACTCGTTTTCATCAGATTCTCTTATAAACGGACAGACTTCATGAGTATTTCCCGGTTTGTAATAAGCTTATTGATTGTTGCTGCTTATTGCTTATAGTTGTTGTATATGTATATAACCTTCATTTTGAATTGTATTCTACTATGCAGCTTTTGTTATATTTGTATGTTTCATGTATTTCAAAATGCAATGTTACACCAATTTTATTCGTCTTTTATTCGTTTTTTACAAACTATTCTTTAATAGTTTAAAATTTTAACATTGTTTGCTGTATTTGACAAGTAGTATGGTCATAAAAATATTTCTATCAAAATAAAATAAAAAAAATTAAAAAAATATTTTTCCGCTGTCAGATCCTATTTATATTTATCTTTTCCTTTCCTTTTGCGGCCCCTATGTATTCCTCTCGCGAACCTCCTTGAAGTCCCGAATCTCAAGGCTCAGAAATCATGACCTACACAAATTTTTACATATAAATTCATATATTACATTAATCGACAGGGATAAGTGGATAGGAATAAACTTTGCTCTGGTTATCTACAACTAAACTATGCTCGTCTCCTGGGTAACACTAACTGTATCTCTACCGAATGCTACGCACATATTTCTTCCCATTTCACTAGCATTTGTTTAAAGTTCGTAAAGCATATAGGTCCAAGTGGCGGCGTTTGGGATTCTCATGTTCGATTTGCTTTCACTGAAGTCCCGGTTTAATAGGAAACCACTTACGCAAGCTACAACAGAAAACACTAACAAGTTACCTTCCTCTTTCTCTTTTTTATATTGCAAGAAAAGTGTACGTAACGGAAGTACTACATTCAAATGAAAATCCGACAGAACATTTAATAATACTTGTGTGGTTCGGAGGTAATGCGTATGTTAAAGTAATTACTGTGTGGACAATAATTGTGTGTGTGTGTGGTGTGTGCGTAGGTATGGGTGTATGTGTGTGTGTGAAATATAAATGGAGATACATACAACATAATTTTAACAATATTGATGTGTCAACTGCCCTAATACACACTTTCGTATTATAATTTGTAACAACCATTATTTGTATAAAGTGAAATATACTGAAAGTGAAATCCGAACCATACGTTAGAAACACTTAGAAGTAGCACTAAAGTCCGGCTCAAACCTCTTGACATCTGTCGAAAGCCAATGGTGTGCAGGTGCGACGTTGTCGGATTTCGCTTCCTTTCGTGTACAAGCATAACATGGAACATTAACGCGAGAAATTTAGATATTGAAAAAACAAATTCGTTCTTACAAATTTATTAACGCTATAGTAACATATAAGGACGTACCTTTGAAATTGCTTTCTCCTAATCGAGGAACAAAGCTATTAGACAACGTCGCCCAACTTGAATTGGACATTATCAAAAGGAGGACACGCCTTAAACGTCAGGAGGTTTGAGCTGGAGTGTACATACATAGTTCCAGGTTTTTCCGTCATTACGAAATTTTTCCGGGGACCTGATCGCTACCTCCCTTCCCGACGCAAATGGAAGAGACACTATGTATAAGAATTCATACAATAAAAAAATCTTTAGCTGTTTGTGCATGCTCCCTGGAGAAAATCTATATAAAGAAGCATTGGATAACACTGGATTAATTTATAATTCATTGAAAAAGAATATCATTTAAAGAAATATGTATATTTAACTCAACCATGGTATCTTCGCCTACGGTTAAATGAAAGCTGAAAGTCATAGTCTGTAGAATGTGTTTTCAAATGAGCACATTGCATGATTCGTTGTTGATAGACGGGAGGAAGAGCAGTTTGTGGAGGAAAACAAATGATAACATGTGTGCAAATTCTGAAAGGAAATCTGCAGTTCATCACGTTAGGGAATGTTTGCCAGATCTGATTACCTCTTCTACTATTATGTAAATGCATGCCTTCAGTTTTAGTTTCCTACTCTTTTAACACATAACCTAGAACAATTAGAGATCCAGTGGCGTCGACAGCGGCTCTGCAGACCCTGCGGCGCGAAAGGTGGAGGGGACCTCAGATGAATGGTTTCGTAGTATTCTCATTAGGAAACTTCTGTCCACCCATAATCGTTATATATTTTCAAGGATAAGATGTTTTTTTTTAATGAGTTCAAACGTATGGGGAAGATATAACGCTTCCATATTCAAAATAGAAAGTACTGTGCATTATTGTGGGACCTTGAATAAAGAGTTGAGAAAAAGACTTATAAAATGCTTCGTGTGGAGAATTGTGCTGTATGAGTCAGAAACATGGACATTATGCAAAAAAAACGATGAAAAACGACTGGAAGTTTTCGAAATGTGGATGTGAAGGAAAGAATTGGTTGGATCCAACGGAAAACGAATGGGAGGATGTTGGAAATGGTGTAGAAGAAAATAACCATTTTAGATATTGTTATTATTAAGAAGAAGAGAAACTGGTTAACTGGTTAGGACATTGGCTAAGAAAGAACTGTATCATGAGGGACATGCTAGAGGTGGCAAGAAAGAGAGGGAGAGGGCGAAGGAGACTACAATTAATGGACGATATCAAAAGAGAAAAATCATACATGAAGACGAAGAGGTAAGCGGAAGATCGTGGAGCATAGAAGCTTTTCAGTTGCAGCAAGTGACCTGCCACTAATGGAAGAATACCTATGATGATGATGTTTTCATAGGTCCAAATAAGAAAGAAAAAAGCAAACTAAAAATGATCATCATTGCTATCAGTTTAAATACTAGACATCCCTCCCAGACATAAATTGGCATATGTGATATGTGAAACGATCCTCGGAACACTTTGCTTCCTAATTTTATTCATGAATTTATTATTACCTCGTCACTTGCAAATCTGTTTTATAATTTCTACGGGAGAAGAAAATGTTTTGCAATTGATATACTAAAAGAGGTGAAAGATTGCTATGTTCACTATTAAAGTAAGAAAATTAGTGATAAAATGAAAGAACTTACATAACTTCGAATCTTGGAAACGAAAAATGGGATATTTGTGCCTCGTGTCAAATTTAAAGAATGCCTTTAAAGTGAAAAATCACTGGAGGCCACAAAGCCAGGGCTTGAACAAAGCTAGTTTCACGGCCACTGCAGAAATCCAGTCATAATATCAATAGCAAAAGAAAATGAAAATGAAATGAAATCTTTCAGTTTAACGTCCCTCAATTGTGTCCTTTAGATTAAGGGAGACGATGCTTAAGGCAAGTGAATGATGATAGAATAATTGGTGAACTGAGCATGTGGAGGGAATCGGAAGTACCCCGAGAAAACGCATGGACTCGTTGTTGTCCACCACAAACACACTTGGCCGGAAAATAAACCAGGAACCCCATACACCAAAGGTAAGCTCTCAACAACTGAGCCACCGTACCCCCCTAATGTCAACACAATGAATATAATTGGCAGTGATATACACAATGATATTATTAACAATGTGTTATAAAGTCAGTAACTTCCATTTTCAGCAACATGTCAAAACTAACGCAGAGACGAAAATAAAGATTTAGGTATATGTTACAAATTATACGCTAAAACAGTTATTTCGTAAATAAATTAACACAAACCACTGCAACGATAATTTGAAGCATCGGTATGTATCATATCTTCATATGACTTACTTCAATATATAAAAGGTATAATTTTCGCTGTTTTGATTTTGTTGAAAGTCGATTTCAGTAAAGACAAAATATAATTAACAGAAATATATCTGAAATTATATGCATATATAATAGGGCTGATAAATATTTTGTACCAACACAAATCCGGCAAATACAATTTTCTAGTTATTACTGAATTTTCACATTTCTAGTGAAGAGTGCAATGTGCACGTATTCGTGGTTTCGTAAAAATTTGCTCACGTCAGTGATTCATTATTTTATACCAACTGGAATATACTGAATTTCTTGAAAAATGGATTGGGTGTGGTTCTATCCATTTTCCTGCACCTTTGATGTAGCCACCCTGAAGTCCTGATCTGTCATCTTGCAACAATGCATTATGGGGGTTCGTAAAACAAAAGGTTGCTGCCACACGTTACGAGACTGTTGACGAACTTAAGGATGCTGTTCGATGTGTATTTACTGTCGTCACACCAGCAATATTGAGGAGAATTTCACATCACACATGGAAGAGAATCACTGTTATGAAAACGATGATGTACACACAGATACTCTGGAATAAATAGTACAGAATAGTCACAGTATCTCAAAATTGTTCTCCATCATGATCCTACATCAATACAATGCGACTATCTATGAATATATGGACACGTGATAGGGGGTAACGGAATTTTATGATCGCCTTGTAGACTAGTGGAGTGGGGATGAGACTGACAGAATGAAGACTACCCCCTCTTAGTATAGCAATGTCGAACATTGATTCTGCTAGTATGCAGTATATTCCATTTGTGATTCCCGATAATACGACTTTACTTACAATTTATCACAAGTATTGTACAGTCATTAAAAAAAGCTTGCTTCCCAGAAGCTTCCTTTAACCCTATACACAAGATTTCAACAAGTTGGTTATGTACTGAATTCCTCTTCTTTTAGGGGCTTTTTCTTGTCAGTATTAGAATGAAAATTTTAACGTCTGCGGGTGCGAATAAGAGCATTAAAAAGAAAACAGTTTGCTAAAGTTTTTTTTTCTTAAATGTATTGATCTGCTTAGCCGAATTGTTAGCGCACACGGCTTCGTAGTACGTAATCAATCCCAATTGGCCCACTAACATTTTCTGATGGCGATCCACCATAGTGAAAGGCCGCGATGTTTAGTGGTAGAGCGCTCTCTTCTGGTGCTCGGTGTCCCTAGTTTAATCCCATTTCACGACAAATGGGGTATGTGGTGTACGACCATCATTGTATGGATTTTTCGTGTCCTCCCGTTTTTGCTTCCACTTTCTTCATTCTACTATTTCGTTCTTTACCATCATCATCTCCCTTAGCCTCCAAGGCATAAGTTGGGTTGTAAAAGTGAAAGATTTCATTTATTTTTTTCAACATCATGAGGCAATAGGGGAACTACGTGAATTAAGAAGTAGTGACTTCATGTCCAGAAAGTCGGAAATAATGACGCCTAAAAGCTGATGCGCTGATCACGCATCATCCAGTTGAACGTGTTACATTTGGCTAGCCATACCAATTTATGGTTTGTGACAGCAGTAAGTTGAATACTTCTTTCTATCTTGCAGATTGCAGAGCATTGGAGAACGAACTGAAAGAGAATATTTTTTTCAATACCAGTATTAGTTATTGATTCAATAATTATTGCGTCAATAACTCATGACGCATAATTATTGAATCAATAACTGGTATTAAACAGAGTGTCAAGTTAGCCAAGAGGATAAGATAGGATGACTTCGCTAGGAAGTCAGGCAGAGTGACTGCAAGGATTTATCTCTGGGTTCTAATATTGCAGACTCCGTCCAGATAGCACGACCTTAAGGGATCCAAGAGCAGGGAGAATGTCCAATTGGGTCAATCGTACCTTAGGCGTAAGGTGCCGATACAGCCCAAAACAGCAGTTTAAAGGGCTCGAAAAGGTTTGCCGTCGAAACAAATCTAGGTGATCGCTGGAAAACCTAACGGGTGGAGAAGTTGCACTAGACTCTTGAGGTTAAAGGTTGGGCATGCGTGATAACCAAAAACTTTTCTGAAAAGGAACGAAATAGCTGTTACCATCCTGAAAAGAAAGTTGATTGGTATGCGCACGGCACAAGGGCCAAAGTCAAGTTGAGAAAAGTTAATCTTGGTGCAACCAAAGAAGTTGGGAATATCTGGGGAGTGATCGCCAGTTGGCCAGTGGCTACCGGTTACTATTTGATACCAAAATGTAACCATCCTATTAGGTACTGATCAACCCAATATGCTCTCTCTATGTCTTAAGGTTCCCGAGATAAGGCTCCTTAAATCTTCCGAAATCGAAACTTTTTTGGCCAATGTCTCGGGAACGGTAAGTCATAGAGAGATGATATTAGTGTTGATATTAATATTAGTTGATGATATTAGTATCTCGGGAACGGTAAAAGTGAAGCGAATTCCATCACTTTCTCAGATAGTTTTTGGTGCTCTATCGAATAGACAACTCAAAATTGAAAAAAATCACAAATAACAGACAAACACACACATACACACAGACATAGAGAATTCAGTAACGAACTCTTTAAGTTCGTTGATAAACTTACAGAGAAACGTTTATTATCATATTCAAAGGAATACAACTGAAATAATAGCAATCTCCAATTGAATAATGCATGTCGTAGTTTCTCTTGCGAAAGTGATAACTAGAAATCAGATGCTCAGTGTTAGATTTAATATACATAAAAATGAAGTGCTGAAGTTAATTTGCTTCAATTTCAGCAAACTTAGGCTATTTCTCTCTATATTCTCTATATTATTGCTTGAATGTCTAATAGTATTGACTATTCTTTGCATTTTCTTCAAAATCAGGACTTAATTGACATAATTACATAGACATATTCTTTGGAGAAAACTATGTCAGTTCCAATAATAAATTAGACAAAAAGAAAAAGAAGGAAAGTAAGCACATAAAAGAACAAGCTAAACGAACAAAGAACGAATTAAGGACGAAATAAGTTGTGCACAAAATGAAAATACTGTATCCTCCTGACGCCCAGAAGAAATCGACTACATGAAGCAGGAAGAATCTTAACTGCTGTCCAACTGCACAACATAAGGCTCTTCTGCTTTTGTTTGTCTGTGGAAGCAAAATTTGAAGCATAGAAATGACCCTACGAAAGGTTTCAACTCAGCAAAGCTCAAAATATCCGCGGAAATGAACGGGCAAATGTAATTTTTTTGTAGAGCCGGCTCTACGCGGAGTGTCAGGAAGATAAACCAAACGAATTTGATCTCCTTATTCTTTTCTGATTTAAATATGTGTCGATTACATCCCTCGCGAGAGATATATTTTTTTAAAAAAGTATTATACGATCAAAGTCATAATTTAGGAACATAATTGACAACTTCAAAACTACTTTTGTTATGTGCAATCACAACTATTATTGTTTTTTTTTACAAACTACTAAAATGTATTAAATTAAAATATATTTAATAATTTATACTATTCATGTGACCAATAATTTCTTTCCTTGGGCATCCATGTATGTAAAGTACTGAAAGATTTTGGGTTTTTGTATGAAATTATACATTACAAATAACATCTTTACTCTCTTTTCCCTCAAAAGACGTTTTCTAACAAACAAGGGTGACGTGTTTCCAGGTAGATTATTTGAATATTATCCATTACTAGTGTTAATTACCCACTTCGCTGGGTTAAAATAAGAAAAATTACTAACATGTTCCGTTAGTCAGTCACTTTTTACTATTACTGAAGCGCTCTTTCATCAATGATTTTTTTTTTTTTTTTTTTTGTCTTGCAATCTTCAACCAGAACATATATATTTTCGGGATTTCCAAGTCGAAACATTGTCATATAAAGTTGGCTATGTGAGAAGCAAGAGATTTATATTTCTCCTTCTCCCTCAAGTTGCGAGCTGAATTTGGAATTAGAACGCATCGAAATTATCACTGTTTATCTCAGTAACCCCGAAAACTGTGGATTCGACACTAATATCGGTCATTTTCGATCGTTTGAGATCATTTTTATATATATCTCCCTCCTTTCGCTTTCTTAAGTTGCGCCGTCAAAGTGAAATGATAAAAATTCATCCCAGATCTGAACCTCATTTATGTTGAAAATTTGATCGAGATTGGTACGGTGGTTCAAGAGTTATTAAGTCACACATATAATTACTTTCACACACACACACACACACACACACACACACACACACACACATATATATATATATATATATAAGTTCACTTGCTATACATTGAAAAAAATGAAAAAATTAAATGAAATTTTTAAGTTTTACGTCCCACGATAATGCCGGTGAGGCTAAAAGAGACGGTGATTATGAGAAATGAGTGAAATGAAGAAAGTGGGAGGAAACGGGAGAACCCCGAGAAAACCCACGAGCACGGTGTTTGTACACCACAAAGTCCACATGGCGCGAGCTAGGATCGAACCCGGGACCCCAAGCACCGGAGGTGAACGCTCTACCACTGAGCCACCGCGCCCCCCTTGCTATACATTAAGTGTTATGTTCATTATTTTGAGTTAGATTGTATTACCTATTTTGCTGTCTATTCTCTTGAATTAGGCTTTAGGAATTAGATTTCAGGGCCTTCGGCGTCTAAGGCCATTTAGCCCGTCACGTTTGAGGGATGACGTCCCTCGGCAAGCACACTATCCGGGGGAAGGGAAGGAAGGAAGCAGCTTGGGACCTATAAGTTAGGTAACACCCCAGCATTTGCCTGATGTGAATGAGGAAAGCCTAGAAAAATCTCATTCCGGGTGGCTGGTCTGAAATAGCGTTTTACACTTTTTCGAGTGGGTGTCCTCACCGGGAATTGGACCCGGGAATTGAACCCGGGATCGTTCCCAACGAAGGCGAGAGCGTTAGCGACTCTCTTGACTTATAAGTGCCTATTTGCTTGTATATTTTTCCATGTTTTAGTGTCTAAACATCCGATCTCAGCGGTAAACAACCACCTACACCAGTGGTTCCTCTGAGGAGGCGTGAGCAGCAAGCAAGGGGGTGCAAACTACTGACAAATAAATTCTGAAATTATGAATAAAACACTAGGAGATTTACAATTAAGCTTCAATAAACTACAGGTCTGATATTTTGTCTTTCTCATAGGAAGTAGGAGGGTATGAAGTATGCAGGGTTTACGAAAGGAGGTCGCCAGCTAAACAGGATTGGTAACCATTGATCTATACGGAAAAATTACAAAAAATCAAGCATATAATGATAAAGAATTCTTTAACTTGTAAGTTAAAAAAATATATAAAAGAAACGTGATTGTAGTGTAGATACTTGTTTGCTGTGAATTATACATGTTGTTATTGATATATGGTAATTAATTTTGGCATATATTTCATTCACTTGCATATACATCAATCATGAGATCTCCGTGTCTGCTCTGTGTACTAGTCCAAATTATAGCCTTTCGTTTTTGTTCCGCTGGGTAGAAGAAACAGCTTCTGACATCGAGCTGTCAGCCAAGACCATAATTCATCAGTGAACCTCCGTAGTTCAGGTGCTATTCATTACAACTCATTTACCATGTTTGTCAGCGAATCTTTTCTTCTTGGCGGTGACTCCACTGAAGCCAAGTGTGGGGATTCCCAGGCTGTTCGACCTCAGAGGGAAAAAATGATGCAGCACTGCGGCGGGAGATCGTGGACTACAGTTGGGGTCAACCCCTATGATACAGTAGTATAATGGAGATGATTTTGTGTCTGTATGTGAGTGACTGAGGCACTCTTTTTGCTTCTGACACAATAAAGACATCCGTTTTAGATGAAGGAACAAAATGAGCAAGTAAATTATTTTGTGTCATAGTGTTATGATGAAGCAGAAGTTTATTGTTGACTTGTCTTCTTTCTTTCAGGGTTGTTCATAACGAAACATGTTGATGACAACTTCGTTGCTTGTTTCTCATATCAAAATATGCATCAACATTGCAACAATGCAAAATTTCAATAGAAATGTTAATAATTAAATTTTGTGTCATGTTACTTACTTCTAAAGAAAAATACATCTAGATGCATTCTCTCCACACGTGAGCACGTACATACTTGAATATCTTTTTTAAATACCTGTTTTTCATTCTGAACTAAGCACGCGTTATCAGTTATTTTTTCATCCTAAGCTTTGTTCTAAATGCACATAACAAAATTTCTTTGTTATTATTGGGATAACACAGTGAGATTTGTGAGATTGTGCTGTTAGTAGACATCCATCCGTCCATTACTCCGCACGATAACTCTTGAACGAATGCTTTCTCAATTGTTTTCTGTAATAGATGCCTCGAGCAATTACCTCGAACGAGTTCGATAATAGAGTCAATCCATTAATAACTTAATGATTACGATGACTATCTACATTGCATATCCCATATATGTAAGATATTTTTTTTCAATTATGTTTTGGCAATACACTGATCTGCCACTGAATCCGGTACACCAACCTAGTACCGTGTCAGTTTCCATCTGTCCTTGAGAACTGCAGCGACACGGTAAGATAATATCTCCATCTACTTCTGGATATTGTCTCAAAATATTACAAATCATGTGTCCTCCACAGTGGCCTAGAGCTGGTCCATATTTACCGGTGCAGGCTGTCTGGTCCGTCCAATCCTTTCCACAAGATCCTACAAATGTCCCACTGAATTCAAATCTGGACTACTGGGGTGCCACTGCATTAACTAGAAGTCGGTAGAATGTTCCTCGAACCACTCTACCGTTGTCTGAAACCCGTGGGCTGGAGAATTGTCTTGCTGGGAAATGCCCATCCCATTGACACGTATCTTGGCTATAAATGGGAGTACATGTTCCCCCAGAATGTCCACATACCGGTTGGTTCAAGAATCCTTTTACGAGGATTAATGGTCCCAGTGATGCCAAACTGAAGACACCTCAGGTCATAATAAACCCCTACCACTTTGAAGTGTACCAACCTGACATGCGGGAGCTATGGCTACATGCTGTTGTCGTCAGCTTCGGACTCTCCCATCATTGCGATACAATTAGAACAGTTACCTTATCACTCCAGGCTACCCGTTTCTAATACCTGTGACTTCGAGCGAATACAAGGCGTTAAGTTCGATTGAGGTCTATGAGCAGGAGTACACAGGTTGGCCTGCGGCTTCTGAAACTAAGACAATCCAGGGAACGTTAAAAGGTCCGTACTCTAGCACTTCGGATGGAACCCTTATTACACTGGAATGTGATTTGCGACAGGGTTTGGCTCCTATTGATTTGTACGATACGGCTTAATGACGCCATCCACGTTCATTGAGAGCGCACTAACCTTTGCACAGTGACCAGTTCCCGGATATCTTCCCTGCATTTGCATAATCTCGACGCTTCCATGCAACTGTGATACAAGAGAAACCCAGTTAATTCACAATCTCTATAATGGAATGTCCCATTCGTCGAGCTGCTCTCGGTCGAACACGTCTACATCTCCCGTTTTTGCCATTCCGCTTGCCACGATTACTGCATCTTGCAGCCACAGGTCTTGCATATTTATATTCCTAATGCGAGTAAGTAAGGCAACGTACATGTCGGCGTGCCAATTCGGTGAGATGTGCCTAATTCGGTGGAACGTTAGTGTAGATGCCTAAAGAGATTACTTCGTCCGAGTTCGTTAATGGAATAAATTCCTTAACGTATTAACGTGTAACGGTGGCTATCTATAGCCCATATCACACAAATGCAAGAAAAATTTACAATTTCTATTTTCTCCAACATACAGCTAGAGCAACTACATATAGCTAGAGTTCGTTAATGGAGTCAATCCGTTAACATAGTAACGCGTAACGATAACTTTAAAGTTTGCTATTTATAGCCCATATCGCATACATGCAAAGAATTTTTCAGTTCTGTTTTCCGTAGTAGATACTTTATTACCTCTAACGAGCTCCTTAACGGAGTCAATTAGTTAACAACTTAACGGGTAATGGTTATCTTAACGTGGCAGTTTCTAGCCCATACATATATTTTGCATGGTTTTCTCTATCTTTCCAGGTTATTATTATTATTATTATTATTATTATTATTATAGTTAGGTATTGTATATGACATAACTGAAATTTGATTGTTATACAGGATGTTCAGAAAGTAACTATATAGTGCATAACTTGCCGTATTTGATTTTCCATAAACCACTTTAAACAACTGAAATTAACTCGAAGCTAAACTTTAATGTCATGGAAGTGCTGGAAGTGATCAACTTGCACTTGAAGACACAGTTGCACACTTTCTGCATGTTCTTGAAGGCATTGTGGTACTCCATAGTTACTTTCTGAACACCCGGTATAAAGATACTGTACAATGGTCAAGAAAAGTTATAGATTTTATATTCAAAGCCCGTGGTCCCAGATTCGATTCTCGATATAAGAAAATTAAAATTTGAACGCATTACGGTGGTTCGGATTTCATCTTAAACTAGATCCACGTCTTATACATTCTCTGACTCTCGCTGAAAAATTCACGTCTTATACATTCTCTCGCTGAAAAATAACTCTAAAGTTCAAAGAGAAAACAATATTCAATCAATAGCTTGATTTTAAAAATGATAGTTCATATGTTTACTTACATAAGATACTTGTTGGAACTAAACTAGAATTTTGATCAGTCATTTGGAACAGTGTCTGTAATGAACTAAGAAGCACAATAGAAATGGCTCAAAAATATTTTGTTAGGTACTGTGTTACAGTATAACATTAAAACATATTATTACTCTTATAATTATGGATACATATTATTACTCTCATAATTATGAATACTGGCTAAGTTACAAGTAGTATATGCGTCAGGGCTTCTTCCTGACCTTGATAGGGACACTCGTGATGGTGTTAATATAAGATTGTGTTCTCGAGAATTTGTCGACCCATTTCCCATTGGTAGTTACAAGCATTTCCTCTTCCATGTGGATGGCATGCAACTACACACAATGCGTATTACTTCATTTGGCATGAGATCTCATCTTGGTTCCTCAAACAAATTATCGTTTGTTATTAATCGCTGGTTTTATATATGCTCATTTAAGCTCGCGTTTTGTTCCTAGAATTACTATAAACTTTTTTTCTAATTACGAAACCTCTTGTGCCGAAATTGAATGATACTCCTAAAGCAAGGAATTTTTGGTTCCGGTACAGTAGAGCAGGTTAGTACAGGAATATGTTTCGGCAATAGTCATCTGGAAAGTTTATTTTCACACACTTTTGGAAGCCTATAACTCCTAAACTACCGGTACTCATTGCTGAGTAGGTTGATTCGAATTTTTTGTTTCGTTTTCAGTTGTAAAATCACCTCCTGAAGTTTGTTTTCATAGTTCGTGATCACCCAGTATATTCTATAGTCCACTCCAGACAACTAACCACAAGTATTTTGCATTTAACATCTTCCTTTCTTACATGTGGGTGGTCAGAAAGCCTTAACAAAGCAAGGAAATATAGCCACACCCATTTGACATAAGGAACTTCATCTTTTGTGCAATTGATACGCATAAATTGAAAAGAGTAAGATACTTTTTACTTGTATAACTCTCACTATGCGACATAATACAATAATCTGAAAGAAAATTTGAAATGCTGAAAGAAACTCATTAATATAAGCTCGTGGGAAATGAGATAACATTAAAAAAAAATGAAGGTATGCGATGCTTTAACAGTCATCACTGTATACTATTTAAACAAAAGTTCAACTTCAACCATTTTATTTCTAAAGGAGGATTTACTAATGTAACTGTTTGTATAGCGTCATATTTAATGAAATGAAGAAGGTTGTAATTCGTTTCTGTCGTTGCCAGAAAGGGAGAAACCTTTCGAATCAATTGCGTGTTAAATTCCCTCCTAGTGAATTGCTAATGGAATGGGTAAACAAAAACTGATTCACAATGGACATTTTTACAGATTAGAAAAAAAAATATTATTTTTGTTTTTCATCAAAAAACTTAGTGTTCAACGAACTTAAAAAGTTCGTTACCGAATTCCCTATGTCTGTGTGTTTGTCTGTCTGTTATTTACTATTTTTTTTTCAATTTTGAGCCCTACATTTGATAGAACATCAAAAGCTATCTGAGAAAGTGATGAAATTTTTCGCGTCACTCTTACCATTCTTGAGATGTTGGCCGAGAAATGGTCGATTTCCTTAGATTTAAGGAGCCATATCTCGGGAACCATAAGTTATAGAGAGATGATATTGGTATTGATCAATGCCTAAGAGGATGGTGAATATTCTGGTATCAAATAGTAACCGGTGACTACAGTCCAACTGGCCACCAGGTAATATCGATACCAAAAAGTTTACCATCCTCTTAGGTATTAAGTAACACTATCATCTCTCTATGACTTATCGTTCCCGAGATATTGGTCAAAAAAGAGTTTCGATTTTGGAGATTTAAGGAGTCATATCTCAGGAACTTCAAGTCATAGAGAGATTGCATTGGTGTTGATCAATACCTAAGAGGATGGTAAACATCTAGGTATCAAATAGTAAACTCCCAGATATTGGCCAAAAAAAGTTCGAATTTCGGGAGATTTAAGGAGGCATATCTCGGGAACCGTAAGTCATAGAGAGATGATATTTTGCGAGAAACAGAAGGTGCGGATAAAAAGTTTTACATGTAGGAACAATCACAGTTATCCTTTCTGCTTCATCTCTCCATTCATTTTAAGTTCGTTCTGGCATTGCATTTGGAGCATTCTCAACTGGTCATCACTGAATTCTTTATATCTGTGTGTGTGTGTGTGTCAGTCTGTCTCTCTGTTATTTGCAAATTTCCCAATTTTGAGCCCTCCATTCGATGGAGCATCAAAACCTATCTGAAAGAAGTGATGAAATTCTTTGTGTTACTCTTACTGTTCCCGAGATACTAGCCAAAAATGTTTCAATTTCGAGAGATTTAAGGAGCCATATCTCAGGAACCATAAGCCAGAGAGATGATATAGGTGTTAATCAATACCAGTATTGATTCAATACCAATACCATACTGATTCAATACTGATTCAATAATTATTGCGTCAGTAGATATTGACTCAATAGTTATTGCGTCATTAGACAATTTAATCAAATAAATTTAATTTACAATTTTATATAAATTTCGAAAAAAAAATTCTTTTTAAGCTCGTTCTGGCAGTGCTTTTCGAGTTTTTTGCTGTTTATAGAAAGTGGATAAAATACCATAACGATAATATTTTCTTTTCAAGTCTTAGATTTGATTATTGGACAGGGTCTTTCTAAATGAAGAAAGTTTTATCCTAAGAATTATCAGATAAGTATCTAAATATAGCCATGAATCTTCAATTAAAGCGTAAGGTACAATATTTTCTCATGGTGATTTTGCAGAAAGAAGAAAAAGTATGTGTTAAGGTGAAACTCTTAGATTTGATCATCAAAATGTGTCTTGTACTTAAATTTTTGCCTCCTTATGCAACACGTAAGTTTACGGGCAAATTACCATTATTCTGAACTACGTCCGGGGTTTGAATCTGGTACAGTTGCATAGTTCATCATACAAGAACAACCCTCACAGTATAAGCCCTTTCTCACCACAGTATTTCGCTTCTAAGAGAACTGGATTACACGACAACACCATCCTACCACGGCATATTTAATGTTGTTGTTGTGAGATGATATAAGTTCCTTCAATGTGAAAACAAACAACAATTCTGAAGTTTGAATATCAAAGTGAAAATATTAATAGCAAAGTATTATTTTAAAAAAATAACAAACACGATATTGAAATTTATACTACAAATAGTAATCTTGTCTCAATATGCCTAATGAAATTTAAAATAATGTAATCTAAGTATATATGTAATTTCTTTCCTAATCATAAACTATTGTCATATTTGTTCTTTAATGAAGTATAATATATAGATTATAAAATTTGACTACAGTAATTTGACCATCGGTACTGCAGTTACCTGCATGTGGATTATAGGAGCTAGTACCTTAAGAATTAACTAATACCTTAAGGTTATAACTATAAATTTGGGGGTAAGTTTTAATGCAATTCTTTTACCATTTTCATACTTTAAAATGGAAGGTAGTGTTTATCCTTGTACTTGGTCTCTATTAGGGGCGCGGAACGAGCACTCAAGACCTTCAAAACCTTTTGCGGTTACTCGTAAAGACTATACTAAGTTTATTTATGATTTTAACGTGTGTTTTGAAGTTTTGGCCAACTATCGAAAAAGTTAGAAAAATGAAGGATGGGTACAATTTTATTGATGGTATATTTTAAATGTTATTGAAATAATGTTTTCAGAATAAAATAGCTACTGCCTAAAAAGTCTTACGGAATTAATTAACTTACGTTAATTCACAAAATAAATTTAACATTTATTTCTCTTTATTTGCCATAAGGTATTTTACCAAGGGCTTAATAATTGAAACATTAAACTACTCGTACAAATTTCATTTTTTTAAGTGTGAGAAAGAAAGCTAAAATCGATACCGTCCCCTACAAAAAAGAAAGTAATACAGTGCAACCAGAATTGTTTCAGTCATTGAAACACTGAAAATAAAGTAACAGTTTCTTTGGTAATCAACCAAATACAGTGTGAGCACAATGTCGCTTTCCTCGAAAGAAGTAAGGAAACAAAAGAAAGAACGACCCGCTCGCGAGAGTAATACCCTTGGAAGTATATTTTTTTCCGCGCGCTACCCTAGCCAACTGTTTTAAGTTGGTCACCAAATTTATATCATGGGGGTCAAGGTGGAACAAAACGAGTCCTGTGGGACTTCTAGCACGTTCCTACTCCTCTTACTCCTCCTACTCCCCCTCCTACTACTTATCTGCACAAAAGTAAGCAAATCATTTTTTTGAATATTATTTTCATCTTATTTTAATGAAAAAAGTATTATGATTTTTTCTTAAAAAAATAAAAAAAACTTTCTTTGGGCCGGGTTTGAACCCAGACCAAAAGCGATTTTCGGTAGTAGCATGTACCGTTAGCACGCACACCCACAAAGGTGGACAGTAATAAGCGTTTGATTTCTGTTATATAAATGCTACGTGTCAAGAAACGGATAACGCCAACCAATTAGAACCCTGCATTTCGTTCCTACTTCCTGGGGGCCGCGGTGGCTCAGTGGTAGAGCGTTCACCTCTGGTGCTAGGGGTCTCGGGTTCAAACCCTGCTCCCGCCAAGTGAACTTTGTGGTGGACAAACACCGTGTGCGTGGGTTTTCTCGGGGTTCTCCCGTTTCCTCCCACTTTCTTCATTCCACCATTTCATTCATTACTCATTATCACCGTCTCCTTTAGCCTAACCGGCATAACCGTGGGACGTAAAACTCAAAATTTCATTTTCATTTTCGTTCCTACTTCCGTGAGCATTACTCTCCCGAGCTAGTCCTAGGAAATAAGAGAGCTACCAATGAGCGTTTCTCATGTACTAGAGCTGCCGCTACTATGTCTCTTACGTGTTTTGTTTAAAAGAGTTGTTTACAGAGTGAAGTTGTGTCGAGTAGTACGGCACAAATGAATCGCAAATTAACAAAAGAATAACGGATTTTCGTGCTACAAGCTTGGTAGAAACACAACAAAAACGCAAATATAGTGACAACAGACTTCAGAAAAAGATTTTCGGATGGGGAACCACCATCACATCAAGCTATGATAAAACTGAACCAACGATTCGAGACTACAAGTTCTGTGTATGATCTACAGCGAAGTGGACGATCACGAAATGTACGAAATGAAGGAAACCTAGGACTTGTTGCACAGAGTTGTATATCTAGCTTAAAGAACTCAATCTGGGAATGACATGTACCTCTTCAAGGATTTGAAGATGAAACCTTACCAGCCAAAGCTTCTACATGCATTCCACCTATGTCATCCGGACCGGCGTGTTCAGTTCTGTGAGTGGTTTCTCATTCGGAGCAAAGCTGACAGAAACTTCTGGACAGGAATTTTGTGAACATATAAAATCTCATTCAAGATGAACGGTCGCGTAAACATACGCCATTGGATTTGTTCGAGTGAAACCAATCCACACGAAATTATGAAAGGATAGTTATGGACGTCATACGAACAGTGGTGGTGTCATAGGATCATTAAAAAAAAAAAAAAAAAAAGAACTGTTACCAGTGATACATACCTTCAGATGTTGGAGAAACTTTTAATTCCAGAACTTGAAAATAAACATCGTTACGAATGCATTCCGTTCAGTGGCAACACGATGAGCACCGCTTCACTTTAGTGTTGTTGTGAGGCATTTCTTGGATCGGCATTTCGAAGTACGAGTTGGTCATAGTGGTACGACAGATTCATGTGAACTCACATCATGCCACTTCTCTGTGTGGGTTATTCTCAAAGACGAGGTGTTTTCCGTGCAACCGCAGTATTTGGATCATTTGAAACAGCTAATGAAACAATCATTCAAGAAATTGGAGGCGAATCCTTAATTGTGTCATGACATTTGCAAATCAGTGTTGGAGATCTATCGTGTGGATTGTATATGGTGGGAGACAGTTTGAACATTTTTTGTACTTAGAATAAAGATTTTCAAGTCACCTAGATTTTTTAAATTTTATTTCTTCACATATGGGGGAAAGTTACTTTGTGCTCACCCTGTATACGTGCAACGATTCTTCCAGAGTAAAAACAAATAAAGGTACTGTTTCTTAGGTATCGTATATATATATATATATATATATATATATATATATATATATATATATATATATATATATGTGTGTGTGTGTGTGTGTGTGTGTGTGTATATTAAAATGTTTAATTTATGTAGTATACCGGTAAGTATTCTTTCTAAATACTTTTACCCAAGAGTTATCAAAAAGGTTATATAAATTCGCGTGCATATTTACAGCACTGTAGTACATTATAACATTAAAGAAATATGCCATAGTCTACTTGTGAAAATCAGTTTATTATTTTTTATATATAATTACTCATTATTTCCAGAAAATCTCTCTCTCAACTCAGAACATGACACTAAGAAAACCAAAGCGCAAACTTCTTCGTTTTGTTACGAACGTTTTACACTTTACCCAAGGAGAAGTGTTTCATGAAGTAGGCCTACACCCTCCACTTTTATATCTGGAGTTTATATCCTGCACACACATTGTTTATATTTTGCACTTTCGGGCATAGTTTCTGTTTCTTCAAGTCGAGAAGGTAATTTTTTTTGTAAAGAATTTCAGAAAATAAGGTTTCATTTTCGTCAAAAAGTCACATACATACACTATTCTTATTAGTTGAGCTGATAATACACGTACAAGAAGGAGCTGAGTAATATATAACTTATAAGTGCTTTACTGCAAGTATAGCTACGATTGAAATTGAATGAAATTAATTAGATAATTTATTGTATCACGCTATGAGCTATTGGCAAGAAAATGACACACCATAAATATAAGTGAATAATGATGAATGAATCATGAAATAAAGAATGCGATGAAAAAGGGAGAGTTTCAACGAATGATGTTATCCACAAAAAGCTTATATAACCTAAAATTGAATCCACCCCAAAGGCGGGTACTCTATCACTGAGCTATAACGCCCATTGATTCTTCGATAGACATGCTACGGTTGTATTCCATTCTTAATGCATAACTGTTTCACACTAAGAAATCAGAGAATCGAATCATAAATCAAATATTGTTTATATCTCTGTTTTTCCAGAAATGTTTTTGAGTTATTTCACCTTTTCCTTCTCGTTCGGCAATAAAACTTTTCAATGAAGTAAAAATGCATCTAAACGGCGTTATGTCGACACAGCGAAAGAACACGAATAGATTGCTCAAGATCTCTAAGGAAAGAAAGGAGAAAAATCTTTACAATTTCTGTTCTTTTAAGAACAGAGTTATTGTAAGTGATTGTGTATGTGTAGGTGGGTGGCTGAAAACACCCTTTCCACACATTGCTTTTACATATTCAATAACACTTTATGCTTTACTTTCCTGATAACTCTGGTGTTTATGGCTTCCTAACAGACAACATGCGCTGGTGCGATATATATATTCAGAGAAAAGGATACACACGTTTCTTTAGAATTTCAATTGTTATTTCTTTCTGTTTTCTTAACACCCATTCTTGTAATAGATAATAAGAAAATATCATATATGCTTTTACATATTTATGATCGACATTTATCTATTCAATTGAAACTGTCTGTAACAAGAGTTCGATTCGAGTTGGGTTTATTTTGAGTTTAACGTCCCTTTCAGCAGCGAGGCTATATGAGACGGAACTTACTGATTAACGAGGAATTCGGAAAACATGAGCTCCCGTCAGGAATCGAACCCGGGTCTCTTACCCCCAAAGGCGCGTACGCTAACCGGTTAGCCATGAAGGAGCTAGAGTTCGATTCAAATGTTCGAAAAAATCAGTTATTCGAGAGAACGAATAAGTCGTTGAAAACAGTATTGTTTAAACAATCATATTCCATTACACAAATAAATATTCGAATAACGAATAATTTTGAGAGCACTAATCCACATGCTTGGCAGGCTGTCTATCAGATTTTCTGGATGATATTCATTGAACGGTGCATCTCAATACTCCATAACACGGGTTCATTGTGAATAGGACCATTTCGTCGATTTCCAAGTAAATTGCGGAGCCAGTGATGTAGCTAAGAATTCCATATGCAGTATGAACAAATTATTTTGTGCCAACTTTGAGTTTTCATATCAATATCCTACTATGAGTACACTTCGTGCCATTCAATCGTAAAAATGCCTTACAAAATCATGGTTTATCATTTTGTTAAAAAAATTATAAGAATGAATTATAATTAATAAACTTATTACTTTTCCTTAAGGGCCTAAGTATTTCCTTCTATGGCATGGAATCCCTCGAGCGCGGAGTCTGGAACGACCACTTTACTTTTCTTACCCACGACACTGCCATGAATATGAAACTTCTTGGTAGAACCATTTCAAGAGATAAAACTTGACGAGTAGATATAAGGTGATAAGTTTTCAAGTAGCTATTGACGCCAAAACTGAACTGAAGACATAGATGTTGGGTCATAAACAAGGGGTACACCCAGGGGGAATCCACCGGGTTCGGACATCCCAAAAACTTTTTAACTCAACATACATTTGTACATTTTCTTAATAAAATTAAACTTGTTTAACAGAGAAATGATTGATGTAGCATGAACATATTTGATTTTACACTTCATCTGTACCCCTTTCTTATAAAAACAATCTACTTCTATTATTTATTTATTTATTTATTTATTTATTTTTTTGGAAAACATAGGCGGAAGTATTTTACAATTACTTATCGGGTACAAAATAATACACCTTCAATACACAGACGTAATGGCTTGTAATATTGGACTCCACACCCAAACATAAATTTTTGGCTACGCGCCTCGGCCACATCTGAATAGCTTCAACATATAAATACCGGTGGGTTTATTGCCTTAGATATTGTTTTTATTTTAATAATGATAATAATATAATATTAAGGGGTGCCCAACTAGATAAAGCAGATTCAACTTGGTTCCGTATGTTTAATGCATCGACTTTCAATGTTATTACTTTTTCTGACTTTCTTGGTTCGAAGTCGATATTTCTGCATTCAAGCATTTTATCTCACGACGGTTAATTTACAACGATAATATATATTTTTGTATGTACTTTCTAAGTATTGTTTATATTTACGGGCAAATGTGCTATTTTAAAGGCACAAGCAATTATGAAGAAGAAGAAGAAAAATATAAAGAAATAATTTAAATATTTGAATCACATCAAAATATTTCTTAATTTCATTGCTATGACGACTTGTTTATCTGTTTGATGTTGTTACGGTAACTAAAGAAGATAGAAAGAACGAAGAGCCATCTTGTAAAGACCGTATGTATAATATTTTAATGTGACAAACACGATATATGTTGAAAGTATATATATATATATATATATATATATATATATATATATATATATATATATATATATATATATATATATATATATACATATATTTAAAAGTGAATAACTGTGTTGTGTGATTTATGATATTCTCGTGAACTGTATAAATATTCAATATATAAATTTGGAATCAGGGAATGTAACGTAGTAGAAGAAATAACGTTACAAATTTGAGTCAAAATCTCTTAAACCTCCGACTTAAGAGGGGAATCAAACTTAAGAATATATGAAGCTATGGATGAATTTTTCAGAGAGCTTCGAAAAGAATTTCTGTCAATTCAATTTCGCTACGATTGGTTGTTAAGAATCCTGAAATGCACTTCTCAGTCAACAGCACAGAGAAAATATTAACTACGTAACCGTCATTCATATTAGCAATTTTATTTCCTTACAGTAGTTTGATGTTCCAGGTTTCAGTCTTGTAATATGATTAAATCAGATGCGCTATTCATTTATTTAGTTTATGCAATTAAAGCTAACGAAGATCGTAACACTCGGAAGAAATCAGGATTACATTTAACGAAGACGAACGTGCTAACAACTTTGCCATTTCCGAGTCGCTAAAAGTAAATAAGAGATCTACTTGCAAATGCATTACGATGATACAATGTGAGACTATAGAGACAATTCAATTATCACAAATCAACAAATTTTCTTTTGCGTGTCGTGTCGTATCTACTTTCCATTTTGAAGGAAAGTACTTTACAATTAAACTAAGGTCATCTTGAAGTAACATAGGGTGGATGTAAACTTACGTTATATTTTTAATTAATTGTTTATTTTTTATATTACATATTTTGCCATTACTTACGCAGCTTAATTTGTTGATTGGATTCCAATAAAATTACTAGAAAAGACCTATTGTGCATTGAAGAAATACGTAGTTTGTTGTCTAGTTGCAATGGTGATAAAGGTGGAATGCTCTTCAGAGTGACATAAAAATAAAAAAATGCAAGTTAAACTTAATGTCTATAGGTAACGTAGTGAACATTAAGAGATTTGCCGCATGTGATCTTTATGAAGTCCTTATCTATTTCGCAGTACGAGTTCAGTAGTATCATCCTTGTTTGGCCAGACTCTGCAATTTTGAGAGACGTTGCTCAAATGTCGAAATTTTTTATTCCTTATAACAAATAACAAAGAAAAATCTATTAAATTGCCAGCTTAATGAAGAAATCAAAATTATAATTTTGGAGTAAAACTTGAGCTTTATTTGTTTGAAAATAACAAGAGATTTTTGTTTTGGATTATGATTTTTTGTATATTATACTAGCTCATCCTGCGCTCTCTACACATCACATCATTCACATATAAGTATGAACTTCCTTGTCATTCCTCACATCTGTACATGTCCCTTTACAGACACTGATGAAAGATGTCTTGATAAAAATCGGCAAGAGGTTTCATAAAGGGGAGATTTTTTACAATTATTTTATCAATATCGCGCACCGTTTGCAAGATTTGAGCCTACTTACGGTTGGAGTTTCTAATTCGTGTATGATCAGTGTTTTCTTTCTTCTTGCATGTATGTAGTGTTCATTGGGCAAAACATTCCAAACAATAAAAATTCATCTTAAACTGGAGAAATGGTTATCGTTCCTTTTTCATCATTTGGGCATGAAGCAAACGCCTGAGAGATATATAACCCAGTATACAAATATGTGGTGTTGGAATGTAAACTCGTAGGATATGATACTTTACTTTTTAAATTTTCAACTCTTGCATTGTACCCGTAAAAATATTAATAAAGAAAAAACGGCCATGTTTTTTTAAAAATATTCAATTAGAACTGAACAATCTAAACAAAATTTGCAATCGATCAATGAAAATGACATCCTTTTAGAGCCTATGGTTCCCGAGAACTCACTATCGAAAGGATTGGTCACAAACAAATAAACTTCCACAAATATATAAACTTTTCTAGCATTTTAAGATATAGATAATGTTTTTTTTAATCTACGGAAAGTGTTTATCCTGAATACTTCTCCTGGGCATCCGGAGGAATATATTTTTTTACGCAATACATTATACTTAAAATTCTATAATAGGAAATACCGTATCCATAAAATATATTTAAAATACTCTTTCTGTGTATCTCAAGCAGATGCGGTATTCTGTTCATACTTATAATTACAAAGATTAACAGTTGTAATTAGAAAACTGAGTACGCTATGAAAGTCCCTTGCCATATTTCAAATTGAAGAACATTAGTGAATTGTTTGTTATGTTTTTCAAAATATGAATCCATTTGATCACTAAATCTATAAATAATGATTATTGTATTGTTATTTTCTCATCACTAAATTAACGACACAATTACATTATATTCAAGTTAATGATACATATTAGGCCTATATAAATTTCGCGAAACGTACATTTTTATGCTTTCTGGGCACACTGATGAACACTATACATTTTCATGTAATCTCCGTCACCCAAGTTTATGTTGATTCGCCTGTTCTCCACCGCATATGAATTAACATGCAGAGAGAGTTCGCACTTCGGAGAGAAACTAAATGCGTTTTCAATAAAGTCTTTTGGTGAAATATCTGTTTCTCTTTTTAATTCCAGGAAGTACATTGTTAGATAGATAGTGAACTATTTCTTGTGAAAGAAAAATATACAACAAAACTTTCGGTATATTGAATATGTATGAATTCGAATATGTTAACTACCTACGTTGACATATACATGTGGTATTTTCTTCAATTACCTCATATTTGTATGTTCTTATTCTTTCTTTTTCGTCTTTTTTGTTACACATGCATTCATCACCCTCTTCACACCCGCTGGCCACACCTTGTTATACAAAGATTTCTTGCGGGGTCACTCATAAAGACACCTTCCATATGCATCACTAATTAGGTTCCGCTGTTCTAGAAAGTCTCCACTCTCAAGAGCTCTGAAAGGGGCCCGGAGAAAAGAAAAGAGAGAACCTTTTAATAAATCAACGTAAAAGAGATAAAGAGTCCTGTTAATGTGCGCCGCTCGCTTTATGATCTCTAAATGCTTTGTTCACAGCCTCTTAAAATGCTAATGTACCAACAATGACCGACACAGACAGCAGCCAAAATGTCTTATTACGTTTTTTCTCCCTTTCTTTAGTGAGAATGACATGTGTTAACATGCTTTTATATATTGTGTTCCGTTTCCTTTGTTTTAGTTTACAACAAAAACTACCGAGTATATCTTTCTCTTCTTTTTCTTTTTTCAAAATACTGTAAAAATAGAAAATGAAACATTTCAGTTTAATGTCCCACGGTTATGTCTTTTAGGCTAAGAGAGGCAAGTGAGTGGTGATGAAAGAATTGGTGGAATGATATTATGAAAATGGTGTACCCCGAGAAAACCCACGGACACGATGTTGTCCACCACAAAGTTACTTGGCCGGGGATCGAACCAGAAACTGTAAAAACAGAAGTTAGTATAAAACTTGTGTTCCGGAGCGGTCTTATGCGAACTACTCTAGGAAAAGCATATTGTGATGACAAAAGTTGTTGGCCTCTTCCCTAGCTTAGTAGATAAAGCGCGTACCTTTGGTATACTAGGTCCTGGATTCAATTCCTGAGGAATGGCATCGAACGCAGTGCAATGGCTTATATAAGGTGGCCCAAAACTAGATATACAGTACCCTACTGATGAACTCATTGCATTTTATATAATTTCTTATTGTAATCGATCACGTAGACTTAGTTTCTTTATTATTTGTTCTTAATGTCTTTTTACTTATAACTTAAGCTTGGAACAGCCGAAGCAAATAAACCCATAAACTAGAATGTTATACTTGATGAATTCAGGGGTGTATATCTACTTTTGGACCACCCTGTATATTACTTTAAACTATGTCTTGTTTTATACCGGGCGTATGAGAAGTCTAGTGACATAGCCCAACTCCGTTATGAATAAAAATATGAAAAAAAAAGAAAGAAAAGAGGAAAG
Source organism: Thermobia domestica (assembly GCF_964235325.1). Taxonomy (NCBI): domain Eukaryota; kingdom Metazoa; phylum Arthropoda; class Insecta; order Zygentoma; family Lepismatidae; genus Thermobia; species Thermobia domestica. The sequence continues at coordinate 118,398,557 of NC_137463.1, read as the reverse complement.
TCTTTCGAAATAGGTGGTCTTCAATCTAAAATTGAGGAATTATATCAACTGCAACAACAGCTCGGGGTTCATAACAGTTAGGCGCCCTATATTAAATTAAAAAAGCAACGTTTAGCAGTTCAACACCTTGTTCGGAAAGAACGTAAAGACACGCGAAACTTATAACACGGGGAACGTGCACATTGTTAAGTGAGGGAACCCACAACATCTTAAATTCGTTTTCTAAGAATGCTGTGTGATAAGGACTCACAGGATCAGCCTAAATCAACTATTACAAAGCTGTTAATGAGGTATTGCTTATTATTGATTTATTTGATTCTCATTAATTTGATTCCATGAGTTATGAGACGATATCTCAAGTTACACTGTGATAATATCTCTAAACGAAGGATAAACGAAAGGACAGTAAAAATTGTGCTACGTATCGTCTAGCAGAGATGTCTAAATAACAAGCCTGGCTCTCTGGTTCAATCCACCTCGAACTCGATGAATGAGCGGGAGCCTGTGTGACAATGAGCCATGCTTATAACTGGATTGTAAACCAGAGTTCCAGTCCTAAGGAGTGCGAACTCCAAAAAGGTTTGAATAGTGAGCTTGAGCATGAGTGAGAGCCTTATCGAGGATAATGAGCCCGAGTCCTTAATGAGCGCGAGTATCATTGACGATAATGAGTACGGGCTAGAGCGAATGTTACTCTGAGATAACAGAGCTTCCTTGAGATTACAAGGATTCCCATTGAGGATAGTGATCCTGAACTTGTGCGAGGTCGAGTGAGCCCTGCCTGCAAAACTTCTATATCTGTTATTTAAAAAGCTAATTAAATAAATTGTGCAAAACAAAGCAACATATTTCTTGAAGATCACACATAAGTTTGAGAGATTTGGATCTCTGTCACCAAAGGCAACAAACTACAGGCTACAAAAGACACCGAGGATAAGATAGAGGTTAATGATGGTAATGCATGAAAAGATAGAATGAAGAAAGTGGGAGACCCCAAAGAAAACCCACGCACACGACACTTGTCCACTACAAAATCCACTTTACTTGAGCTGGAATCAAACCTGGGACCTCACGCAGCGTAGACTCAATTTTTCACTTTTTTCTCTGAATTAGTTACATTAAAATTCTGCTGATTCCTATTCGGATATTCAAATAATGAATCTTACAATTATTTGAATAAAATAATTTATTCGATTAATAAAGAATTGTTCGAATGTTATTAAAATAACGAATAACTACTTGAATAACAAATACTTATCGAAACAACAAAGTATGATCTGAAAAAAGATTTAACTGTTCAAATGATAACAAGTAATATGTCTATGTGCCTCATTGGTAGGGGTATGTTGTGTTACTAAACAACAATAGCTGCCATTCGGTATAGTGTATTTTTTTTTTTTAAAAATATAGAATACATAAACAAATTATCTGTTACAGTAGAATAGAAATTATCAACATGTTATTGTCAACTAACTATAAACTTTTTCATGCCATAGAAATTAGTTTTTTTCGATATTCTCGAGTACTACACATGAGAATTTAAATTTAAACAACGGATTTTGTTCAGCTAGATGTCATCTGTCGATTCATATACAGGTCTAATTTTTTTTTACAAGATTATAATTAAAAAAATAGTTCCACCGTTAATCATAATTTTGGTCTATATATGTCTATCCATACTGTGTACTGTTATCTTGCTAGCATCATACTGAAAAACTGGATAAGGGTATACTTCAGTACCGGTTAATAGATGGCGTGGCTTTTGTACAGTATCAATTTTTAGGTTTACAAAAAATTTCTTGATTTTTCAAAAACAACGCATGAGGATTTACACTTACCCATATCATTATGTTCAGCTCGATTACATCTATTGACTCGTGTATTTATTATCTTTGGACAACCTTTTTTTTCGCTAAATGCTAACACAATAGAATTATAGTTTAATAAATTATTTTAATGTTTACTCTGAAGGAAGAACATTATGCTAATAAAATGTATTCGTTAGTGTACTCATTATTTGAGTAGCTAAATCTGTTTAAACAATTATTTGAATAACTAGGGTAATTAAAATAGAGTAATTAAATGTTCTATAACCTATAAATTATATTCTAATTGAGTAATTTTTTCCAGTAATATATAATTCTTGAAATGTTTATCGAATAGCGTAAGTAAACTTTTTAAACAGTTATTCCAATAATAATATTTTTTTTAAAAAAAATAATTATTGACCTATTTTTTATTTCGTAAGTTTGAATAGAATCTTTGAGAGGAAGCAAAGTTGGTATAACTGTGTTCTTTAAACGAATATTTGTTTTTATTAATGTAACCATTTAAAGCAACAGTTTATGTAAGATAACATCGACATCAGTTAATATATTTTCCTTTCTTTTCTTTTAGGGGAGAGGATAAATGGACAGCTGGGAAGTGTTGCTCACTCACGCTACCATCCAGCAGGTGAGGTTGTGACAATACTAATTACAAGAAACAGTCAGCGGTGGATGCAGATGAATGACACGGGGGGAAAGAATTAGCAGATGCCTCAGTGATATTTGGCTGGATACACAGTTTGTGACAAGTGAAGTGTGCAACAGGCTTGACTCTTTTGATACTTGCATTGAGATTGGAAGTTTTTAGTTAATTGCGAGAAATTAATTTGTGTAATGATTCTTATGGACAAAAACCAGTATTGTAAACATTTTTTTATAATTCAGTATAGAAATATTCGAATAACAGCAGATCGAACAAGAATACTCCAATAATTTTAACAGCAGTAATAACAACCATTTCAACTGAAAATTGAATATTGTCTCATTAAAGATTAATCCTTGTAGAATGATAAAAATTGATAGAATAACGTATATTTTATACATGAAGAAATAAGAACAAAATAATAATAATAATAATTTGAATTCTATAAAATTAGAAACAAAATGTTTCCTTTATATGACAAATGTTACATCCACGTAATAATAATAATAATAATAATAATAATAATAATAATAATAATAATAATAATAATAATAATAATAATAATAATAATAAAAAACTAAAAGTAATTACTAGGTGTTGCAGCTTAAAGAATGGTTATTGAGCTATAAGGGAACTTTTTTGCCCTGACTATACTGAATGAACACCCTCAATGCCTTTAGTGGGAATTGAAACCAGGGTCATTTGCACTAGCCATTCGAATAAAACGGACCACCAATAAATTATTACTATTACTAAAACAGTACTCTAATAGTAGCAATAGTGTACTGAAAACAATATTAAAATTTTTTACCAAGATGATTTTTTGAGCCACACTAACTTCCATGAGACAACTTTTTCAGAAAACGAATTTTGATAAGAAAGTTCATATTTATGTATGTCATGCAACATTTTTAGAAACCAGTAGGAACCAGTTAATATTTTTATATTAGAAATGTTCCGATTATTGTTTTATTTTATAAATATATGTATCAAAATCGGATTATACAAGGGTCGTATAACACTTGTAATATCGAAAAATGTTTGCTTTTAGTAAGCGTCATTCCTCACTAGTCTCTTGTTAAAAGTTTCCGCTATATCCGTCACGTGCTTTCGTTATTATAGTCGATTGAAGCAATAAAATTTTATTTATTTAGATAGATGAGAATAAATGAGTTTCGTGCTGTTATTAAACATTACTATTTAATGGTTTAACACCAAAATATATCAAAATCGAGTTGGATGAAGTTCATGGTACATTTCGTCGCTGCGCCACGAAGAATCGCTATGTGACGTTTTTGTCGAAACTGAGTTATGCCGTGCAAATAAACCTGAAAGCTGTCAGGCGGCGTCCCTTATAATGTGATAAGTGAATATCCCATTGTTTCGCCACAACAATGAAAAATAATAATAGATTGAATTATAAGGCTTCAGGTTCTCATCACGCACGTATTGATCCTCTATGTGCTTATAAAGGCGCAAAAGATTAAAAAAAAATGTGCTAATTAAAATCAAAAATAGAATATAATATTGTTGAAGCGAGCTACAACAATGTGCAGTGTATAATATACGCAGAACTAATTTTATTACGTATATTTTACACACAGCGATTCTTCGAGGCGCAGCGACGATTTGCTCCTGAGTTTGCGACTGTTTACAATTGGGTAAATTAGTTTAAACGTGGCTGTACGTCTACAAATGATGAGCATCGTTCAGGAAGTCTAGTGGAAGTGACTTCCTCTGAAAAGCCAGACAAAATCCAGGATATGATTTGGAGTGATCGACGAATCAAAGTGCGCTAAATAGTTGAGGTCACAGGCATATCACAAGGTACAGTGTTTTCAATTTTGCACGAAAAATTGGGTTTGAAAAACATTTCGGCAAGATAGACACCGTGTTTGCTCCTAGTGGAGAATAACGCAATCATTTGATCGATTCGGAGGCTGGTTTGGCGCTTTTTCGTCGCAATTTCGACGAGTTTGTGCATTGATACATAACAGTGGGCGAGACATGGATACACCACTACACTCCAGAAACATAGTAACAGTCAAAACAGTGAGTTTTTAAAGGCGATTTAGCTGCGGAGAAGGCGAAGACGCTGAAATCGGCCGAGAAGGTGATGCCTACAGTTTATTTTTTTTTGGGGGGGGGGGTATGCACGCAGAATAATCTACATCAATTACTAGGAAAAACGACAAACGATAAATGGAGAGTATTATGGGTAGTTACTGCACCGGTTCAGAGAAAAAAATCAAGAAAAAACATCGTCATTTGACAAAGAAAAAGTTCTCATCCATCAAGAAATACAAGAGTGTACACCTGCGTAATTTCGATGGTGAAAATTATGGAATTAAAATTAGAATTGTTACATCATCCACTATATTCACCAGATTTGTCACGTGGTGACTTTATTATTTTCAAACTTGCAAACAATTGCTCGGTGGAAAACGGCTCACATCGAACGAGGTTATCGCCCAAGCATTTGTCTATTTTGAGGGATAGGTGCTGATTGCCACGGTTGTTGACTGCCACAGCCAATTATTGGTGCTGACTGCCACGACTGTCGCTCATTGCAAATATGAAGGTGCTGACTGCCACGAGCCTGGAAGAAAATGTATTTGGAAAGAGAGGAATTAATCTCTCATACTAAATTTATGATTATTAATTAATTTAGTAGGGATTAATTTAGTAATCATCACAGCAAATCTATGTGGCATCCTATAAGTTACAAAGTTGCTCACTAAGTGGAACGACATACACTTGAATGTTTATAAAGGGATTGTCTTTTCTGTTATATGTACAATTTGCACATTTTATTGTTTATATTAATTGTTTTATTGTATTATTTAATGGATATGATGGTCTGAAGCCAGCTGACAAGGGAAGTTTGGGAGAAGCACTCGCCTGCAGAGAAATAAGCATGTCATTTGAAGCACCAATTCTTGCTTATTACAACAGGCAATAAAACTCATGTACGTTGAGAACTGTTCAAGATATTCAGCTTGGAAATTTATATGAGAAAATGAGTGGATGCACGTTTCAATGCGTTAAGTATTCTCACCCATGGCGAAGCCTGATGGTTTCAACTTGCTATTGCTTGATCACTGGAGTCCATTCACAGACAAAAATTGTCCATTACAAGTTGCATGGCGGATGGCAAAGACGTAATGGTTGAGAAGATACCAAAGAATTGCACACGATTTGTGCAACCATTTAATGTGTTTTGATTCCGATCAATCAAAGATTATGGCAGGAGATTTGTACATAGTATGAATCTTCTTCATCTGGACGTTATAATGTACCAACGAAACAAATAAAGTTCGTGTCCATACGAATCACTTCCGATCACCGCAATACATTGGATTGTTTCAGTTTGCGTTCTGCAAGGTAGGTTACGAACAAATTATAGGCCTATAACTTTTGAATCACTTGTCGAATTTGCTTTTTGCTTTGGTTCTGCGAACTGTTCTCTTGACGGATGCAACACAATTGCACATATAAAATGTTCATGGTGCAAGGGAGTATTTTGCTTGCGTCATTTCTTCATAAAACAGAACAACAGTGATCAATTTTCATCTCTAACCTATGATTATTGTAAACAATGTAATGAATAATTGTATCAAACAAACCCGTTAGTTATTGCGAAACACTTTTTTTTTCTGTTACTTCCGATAGCTTTCAATTCGTATGTCAATATTCGTTACTAATTATGTTGTACTTAACGCGTATAAATGCGTATATCCTCATTTTCTCATATAAACTTCCAAGTTGAATATCTCGAACCGTTCTCAACCGTACAGGAATTTTATTAGCTTGTTATAATCAGCATGAATTGGGACTTCAAATGGCATGCTTAGTTTCTCTGGAGACGAGTGCTTTCTCCTGAACTTTCCTTATGAGGTACAGCCAGCAGTGCCTTTTTTGATGGAACTTTCAAGAGCTGCTCGAAACAATTTGCACAGCTGTACACAGTTCATGCTGACATAGGGAGTTCAAGTGAGAATACATAAATCGTACCAATTTTGTACGCACCGCTCCCTGACAAAACTGAAAGTACACTCATGTCCAAAATTATTGTCGCATATCTATAACTGTCTTCTTGTAAGAATATAATTTGATAATTTTGCAGAGTACTTTTAATACTTATATTATGTATATAATCAGGAAATTTATATTTGTGATAAATTTCATAGGAAAAGAATTATAAATACGAAAATCATAATGAGTAAAATAAAATGTAACTAAATGGACAAGAAAATTTTATTTTCGTTTTATTGTTCTTATTTACTGCTCTTTTGACATGAAATTTACCACATACTTGTCTTTGCCGATTATACACATACTAACATTATAAGAAATACCGGGCGAATTCGTTATCAAATTATACTACTAGAACAACATATTTATAATCATGTGACAATAATTTTGGACATGAGTGTACATACAGAGACCTGTTTACCTTTGTTAGGTGTTGGTCTGAACAACACGATCCTAAGGATCGTCTAGTTTCTTCGTGCTTCTTGGCGTCCGGTAATGTTACGTCTAGCAACTTTCTCTCAGGCTCGTGGCAGTCAGCACGCCATCGTGGCAGTCAGCACCTTGATATTGGCAATCAGCGCCAGTCGTGGCAATCAGCACCAATAATTGGCTGTGGCAGTCAGCACCCCACCATTTTGAGAACCTTCCGAAATCTTAATTTTTTATAGATATTTCTAAGGTCTTATTGAACTACCCTCGTAGTATTGTGATTACTGGCATTCACATCGTTAGGATCTTTTCCAAGGGTGGACAGAAGACCAACATACGAGGGAAGTCGCGAATACACACACACAAATTTTGATTCATATATGTATATAATATGGTATTACATGTCAAACAATAGTTATTTACATAAATTGCATAACTTTATTAGCTCTCTGTACATTAAATAAACGTACAGTACAATGTATTTTGAATATTATGCGTAAATAATACAGATATAATACTTTTTTCTCAGTTTAGTAATCCTTTGGAGGTCAAAATTGAGAATACATTTATTGTGATTTGAAAATAATATTATGAAGCCGCACCTGCACCATTTTGTTCGATAACCTTTTTTCTATTTTTCAACAATATTGTAATCCCGTCGCTATATACAGTATATAGCTTATGTTATTGCAGGTTAAAACAGACATGTGGTTTTCACAGCCCTCTTTTGAAAGTAATCTAACATCGTTCATGAAGTTTAGCAGAGATCGAAATACAATAGTGTGACGGTGCCAGGTCTGTGTTATTCGCTAGATGCATTAAAACCTAATACCGTTTTCTCAATTTCTAACAGGTCGTTAAAGATCTATGCGGTCTGACGTTGTCAGCGTGGTATACGATACTCTTATTGCTCACCAGTTCCGGACATTTCTTTTGACTTATTAGGTGCCTTGCATAAATTGTCGACAGTATCAGTCCGAGTTTATCTATCTGCCCGGCAGCACAGTTTGTAATGCACAATGTCCTTCTAAGTCTACAAAACACACAGCATAACATATCAGGACGTCGGTGTGCGCTTTGATAGAGACTCTGGAGTCAACCACGATCTTTTTCGCATAGTGTTCTTACAGGTTATCCACTTCTGATTAATCGTGATGAATTGCTTCAGAAATGTCTCGAGTTCGTTACGTTTTAATAAAGATTCCCAGATAGATATTCGATCGAGTAAATGTCTTTGAATCAGATCATGTAACATCCAAACGTCGAACTCTGCAAATGGTTTAACTCTGTTTGGTGGTGGATGTTTAGGTCGTAAGCGATGTTCACTATAGCTTACATATCGGTCTTGTTCAACTTTTGCCAGTATACGATCCAATTTTGCTGTGATTGGTCGCCCACTGCGACTAGCATCTTGGGCATCTAAATTTCCAGAACAGAAACGACTAAACCATCTTTTGGTTGTCGATTTTGACAACATATCTTGTGCATAAACACACAATTTTTTTCAAGAGCCTGCGCAGCACTTGCACATTTCTCAAAATAAAATTTAAAAACTAGCTCGAGTTTGCGGAAAGTTCACTCACCTTCACGGTGCAGTATCTTACGTCTTATTAAAAGAATTGTAACACATTCTGCACGTTTACTAGCTTCAACTGTCATCTGTCAAACGACGTTAGGCTTGATGGCGGTGAGACTCATATACCCTGAAATTTGGAACACTAACGACATCTCGTGCGTAAAAGATTGAATATTTTTTCGACTAGCTGATATGTGGTAATCAGTGATTTTATTTAAGAAAATTTGTCCAAACTCAGATTTTGATGGCCGGCAACCAAAGGTTTCTACGGAACATGTTTCACATATTCACTATGAAGTCGAGATCTACTTTTATTACAAGTTTGGTCAAGATCAGATGATTTCTGAGAACTCTGTAGGATATATGTTGTTCATATGATTGATTTTTTAAAATAGAAAAATCAATTGAAAGAGTAAAACTATGAACTGGAAGTGAGGCCATTGATGCTAATAGTGCTGGTACAATCAATATTTCGTAAGGTTATTACCGATTTTTCTATTTTTAAAACAAATATTACTTTTTGGACATTTTTTCTATTGGATTAATTGTGAGAAAATTGGAAATAATAATAGTAGAGACTATTCTTTTTTTTTTTTGTAAAAAAAAAGAAAGAAAACGTTAGTGTTTGAGAAGAATCGTATTCTAAGGACATACCAGAATATAAGGTGGAAACAGAAGGAGAAAGGTGAAGAAGAGTGGAGTTGAGGCACGGGCGCACCAGCGAGGCGGTCCAAAGGGCCCAGACCCCTTAAAAAACTTCCTAACTCAACATACATTTGTATACTTTCTCAATAAAACTTTAAAAAAAAAAGAAAAATACTTGTTTAACAGGGAAGTGATTGATGTAGTATGGAAATTTTATCTTACACTTCTCTATTCATTCTTTAAAAAGAAAAAAAGCTAGTTCTATCATTTTCTGTGAAAATATAGGTGGAAGTTACTTATCGTCTTGTTGGTTATAGAAAAATACTCGTTCGATACTATATAGATGTAGTGGCTTGCAGTATTGGATCCTCCCCTCCCCCTCCCTCTCCAAAGCTTGGGCCCCTGGCAACAAAAATTTCTGGGTGCGCACGTGATGCGGCAATATTAAAGCGACTAAGTCCTGCGTGATTAGTTCAGGATTATATGATATAATGATTGTAAACAAGAAAAGGACATATATCCTCTAATTTGTTTACTACATTCTCCATTGTGTTGAGTATATATGTTTCCATTAAAGAACGAAATTGATTTTGTACATAGTATTAATGGGTTTAAAACTTTTAAAAAGAAATGTGAATAATGGATTTTGTAAATGATGCAAGTAATATGTTTTAGTAGTACTTGAAGAAAGTTACGCTGCTTTCTCCGTCAAAGCAAGATACTAATAGAAGGATAGGATTGACAAACAATGAAAGAATATTAAAGATTAGATTGCAACCTTCCCAAGGTCTCGCCAGGGTTATAATTTACGTTGCAACGCGAAAGTACAGTTAGATCAACAGACCAGAAAGATGGTCGGGTGAATTATTACAGGGCGGGAATTGTATCTGCAATACAATGTAGATTTAGTCTGGAAGAATAATATTAAATTAACATCTCAATGACACTTATTAACTTGTTGATAGTAGGAACACTATAATTACCTCCTTGTTAGCTGTATTTTTTCTCTTCCATTTTCTTCTTAAGGGATCAGTGTGTTATTTAATTTTCGTTGCATGAAAAGGAAAAATAAAGGAATTAAAGCATGATTGTTTCTGTTTCTTAAACTAGCGTTTCTCAAACTGTAAAAACTAATCAGATGTTTGAGAGCAGGCGCACACCTAGAATTTTTTCCTGGGAGGGGCACAAAGTTTGGGTGACCTCTAATACTACAAGACAAACATATATGTTGCAGTGAATCGGTGTTAATCTATGCCCGAAAGATGATAAGAGATTGTTATGTATTGCCAGATACACTCTCAGAAAAAAATCTAAAGCTACAGAGTGTCCCAAAAGTCACTGTCCGGCTATTTATTTAGAAAGGTGAAGGTTGTATTAGTTGGAAATTGTAGCTCTACATGAACAATGGGGTGAAGGACATTTGTCGTGGTAGCTACAAACCACGGCCACCATCTCGCTATCCGCCATATTGGAATTAGCTCAAATTTCTTAAATGGAAAGGTACAGTCTTGTTTTAAAAATTCTGATCAACCACTTCTCTTTGAAAGATCCTATATCCTTACCTACGGTTGAAATTACATCAAACCAATGGGGATTTTCTTTGTCCAATTGAGATTTATATTTAGGATCAAATTATTGAATTTTCTACGCACGGTTGTCAGAATATCACCTTCTAAAGCAAGGTGAATGAGTAAAGATTTTTTTGAACATGGCTGTACATATTCGATACATGAAAGAAGGCTAGGATTTCCTCCGGAACACAACAGTGAAGACAGTTTTTTCTAATTCGTAGAATTAAAAAAAATATTGACAATTACATTGTGGAAAATCAGCAAAATATATATTTGGTACAAGATGCTTAAGATCGGAAAGTATGAGAAACATGATCCTGAATTATATAATGTGTTCTACTGGGTTCCCTTCAGTATTGATACATAGTTGATTCGACTAAAAACGCTTGCATAAACACGTAACAAAACCTCTAGAGTGATAGATGTACGAATGAGAACAGGAGCTTCCTTCAGTAATTTTAGCACGATGAAACCCCACCTCATTAGAACTTTGTGTTACCAAGTGACTAAACAATTTCCAGGGCATTGGATTGGGTGGCACTTAATATGCCTTTACAAAAAGAAAAACAAGTAATAAACACGTTTAAAATGTGAAAAATATTAGAAAGCTCAATCCGTTTTTTTAAAAAAACATTGTAAATAACAGAAGGACAACGAAGAATAACAAAAATGTAGAAAGTATGCCAGATGGCTATTATATGGACCAATAATTGTTTTCAAAACTTTTGGCATAGTATATACATTTGGGTGACCAACAATCATTGTCTTAAAACTTTTCACCCAAATTTCTGGTTATGAAAAAATGGAAATGGTTATTACTTTATTTAACAGCATTTGTAAACACTACCCGCTTATAGTCTACATTTTTATATTCTTTACTAGGAGAATGTCCGTTCTTCGTACGGGAAGAATACGTTTCATTTCTACATAAAGAGCACCAAAATTGTCACCAATCAACTTAGAGACGCCAAAAACAATAAATTCGATACTAATATCGGTCATTTTCAATTATTTTTACATGTTACTATCGCCCATTAGGAGTACTAGTGGGGAATGAATTTGGATTTAAATGGCATCGGAAGTGTCACTGTTCGTCTCAGCAACCTCGAAAACTATGGACTTGACGCTAAGATTGGTTATTTTGGATCATTTTTATAGATCTCCCCTCCCCTCCCTAAGTTACATCGTCAAAGTGAAATAAGAAGAACCATCCCAGGCCCGAACTTCATTTATGTTGAAAAGTGCCTATCCGGTTGCAATGATGTGGAGAGATGGCAGAAATACAGCTCAAATGTAGAAGAGACTATGTAGATTCTATATTCGGAAAGCAAATTGTCCTAAAATGGATGGAAGATAGTCATAAAAAGCTCGAAACATTAACATTAATGTCAATGGAAAATCAATGATAAACAAATAATTCATCCACTTATTTCAAAAAACAAAACGAGGGATATGGCTGAAATTCACCTTAAATATAGAACAGAATACGTAGATTCTGAAACAGAAAGCACGAAACATTAACATTGATGTCAATGGAAAATCGATGAATATCAAATTATTCCTCCACTTATCTCAAAGGTATAATACGGAGATGGCTAATTCAAAGCTTATTGCAAAGACATAATGAAGAGCTTAAAAATGATATATTCTGTAGCACGTAAGGCAATACTGAACATTGTGACAAGTTGTTCGAGTAAAATCAATAATAATGATAAAGTATATGCACCTTTTTCGAATTACTCAGGGCAAGCCCACGCGGAGGTTACGTGCTTGAAACCTCTCACATCTGGATTTGGAATTTCCAGACTGGATTTAGTACCAAAATCACCTGATCACGTGACAAAGTCTGGCCCTTATTGCAAAGTGCATAGACTCTTTGATCGAGAACGGTCGAATGGTTCAAGAGTTATTAAGTCACAAACATAGTCACTTTCATTCTTATTGGCAAGATTGTCTTTAAGTTACTTACTAAAATTTAAAAAGTGGAAGTGGTTAAAAATTAATATACTTGTACGTATATAGAGCGCCTGCTGCTTATGCAACCTGTCTCATGAAATTTTGATTAGATGCAGACGATTTAGGGTACCTAGCACAACATCGCCTTTCCTAAGATTCACTCAAGAACTGACTGGACTTGAAACCATCTTATAATAAAATTTGAAATATATATATAATAAAATAATCGTGAAAGGTAACTTTCAGGTAAAATAAATGTTTTTAAAAAATACACTAAAAACAAAAAATAATTTTTTGCTGGGTTAAAATGAAGATATTGGACTAAGACTAAAAGCAATGGCTGCTCCTCCTAAGGTTGAGAACTAAAGTTTTTTGGATATGAGGAAAATGCTTCGCTCTTAACCTTTAAAATCAATCACGCTCAATAATTAGTCGAAATTGAATTTGAGTTCCTTCATGGCTATATGATTAACGTACGTGTTTCTGGCACGGAAGATCCGAGGTCGAACTCATTTGATTCCACATTAAGCTACATGTTAGCGTCTTACATAGCCTTTTGGCTGAGAGGTACGCTCAATTTCTATCTAATCCAAAAAACTTAATCCATTTTCTTCATTTTAGCACACACACACACACAATACAAGAATAGATCTAAATATTAGTGAATTTTATAAAAGCATTGTAAGCAACATAATTTTACGATTATTACCATGTAAGAAAGCTTCATGCATTTACACATCCTAAATACTTCGAAAAAATCTGGAGGAGCAGCCATTCCATAAGAGATACACGTGCTTAAAAATCGCGAGATATATTACATAGATTTTGCTACGACTCGTCATAAAAATTGTTTTTGAATTTCTTTTCCATGACATTCCATCTTCCTCTGTTATGTTCAAAAACAACAACAACAGCAAAATAAATGACCTCCCCTTCCGCAGACGAAAGTTCAAGCCAACTACTACTACTAATAATAACAAAAAGAAAAATTCAAAGTTCAAGTTTCTTAGCAAAAGAATCGATAACTCATTTCACGAAAACTCTCTCTTTTCCTCTCTCTCTCTCTGTCTTTTGAAGTTCGAGAAAGAAAGTTTCTTCCCCCCCCTACTTTATCCTTCTGCCCTTCCAACTGTCAGTCACTCAAAGTCTAAAAATGAAACGGGCTTCCTTCCTTTCTTCTTTAGTTTTGTCGAAAACACCATTTTTTTTTCTATTGACGCTCTGAAACTAATTTCGATGCCTCCTCAACAGCGAAAGCAACAGAATTACTCCCCCATCCCCACCCTATGTCCTCTGCTGCTATCTTTTGTAATATATTTGGTTATTAAAAATGAAAATAAATTAGAAAAAAGAAAAGAAAAAAAGCCTTCATCAATAAGTTTTCTTTACTTTCTACACGCACCTACGGCTATTAAAATATCGTTTTGAGGGCGACCTTAGTATGTAACTTAATGTTGTTTGGTATTTTCATATCTAGGATTTTCAAATATCTAGGATCAATATTAACAGACCAAAACCATATTCACGAAGAAATTAAACGTCGACTAAAAGCAGGGAATTCGTATTATTATTCAGTTCAAAATCTCTTGTCCCCGCGAATTCTGTTGAGAAATTTGAAGCTTAAAATATATAGAATATTAATCATGCCTGTTGTTCAGTATGGTTACTTACTCTGAGGGTAGAACGTCGATTGAAAGTATTTGAGACGAATATTCGGACAAGAGGAACGGGAATGGGGAACGGTGGAAACTTCATAACGAAGAACTACATAATTTATACGGTTTACCGAGCATTGTTAGGGTCATCAAGTCTGGGATACTCAGGTGAGCAGGTCATGTAGCTAGAATGGAAGAAAGTAGGAACGCTTTCAAAGTTTTAGCTGGAAAATCAATCGGAAAACAACCATTAAAAAGACCAAGGAGCAGCTGGAAGGACAATATTAAGATGGATCTCCCAGAAATAGGGTGGATCTCACAAAGTAGAAACTGGATCCAGTTGGCTAAAGATAGAGGTCAGGTCAGTGGATAGCTTTGGTGAACGCGGTATTGAACCTTCTGGTTCCATAGGCCATAGAATTAGTTAGGTAGGTAGGTATAACTACAATTATACCTAAATACAGTATAACTACAATTATACGAAATCTAGTAATGTGGATCGCCAAATATTTTTAGTAGATACAAGGAAATTTAAAACATACATTAAAAACAAGCATTCAATAGAAAAAGAGTACTGCTAACATCAAGAAGTGTGTCGTTGGACGTTCGAAAACGATTTATTAAGACCCTGGTATGGAGCGTAGCGGTTTACGGATCAGAGACGTATACACTGAGAAAAGCTGAAATATTCAAGCTGGAAGCATATGAAATATGGTGTAAGGGGACGCAGAATGCTGCCCGTATCATGGACCGAAAGAAAAAGGAATGAAGACGCACTAAAGAAGGGTGATGAAGGAAGACAGATCTTGAAGATAATAAGAAAATATAAGAAAATAGCATGCTTGGCCATCTTATTCAGCACTCCGATTGGATCACCGTGCTGATAGGGGGCAAAAGCAGAA
This sequence comes from Thermobia domestica, assembly GCF_964235325.1. Taxonomy (NCBI): domain Eukaryota; kingdom Metazoa; phylum Arthropoda; class Insecta; order Zygentoma; family Lepismatidae; genus Thermobia; species Thermobia domestica. The sequence goes on along the minus strand of NC_137463.1, from coordinate 118,383,319 downwards.
GGTAAACCAAAGAGTAAGAAAAAGGATAGAATATCTATACATTATTCGGCGTAAGCTCTAAACTCCGATAAACAAAATATTTGTATCCTTCCGCTTGTCACAAATATGATTGGCTAGTGATGTATCACTCCCGACGGGGAGGAGCAAATTATACACGTGCATTTTGACAATACTGTCTCGTGTTGTCCACATACCTACAGCAGCAGCAGAAAAAAAAAGAAACTCGAAAGATTAAAAAAAAAGTATTTGAATTTCGCTCGTAAACAACTGTTGCTTAGTGAGTAAAGGCTTGCCTTGTTGGTGTTTCACCACAACACTCGCGAAACTGGGATTCATGCCAGTCATCTTTCAGACTTTAAAAGCAGAACACCCGTCCACAGTTGAGTTGGCGCCATAATTACTGCGCATGCGTAGTGTTTATTTCTATTGTTTCATTAGCCACACTCGATTGCAGTATTATTAGATAATCCGTATTATATTTTTGTCATTTATAATAATATAGCAGTTTTATATGAAGCTTCATAGTAAAAGTAATAATGCAATCACATGAACTATTTTGCGGAGGAGTACAAGCGTTGGTAGGACAACAGCAAATCAGCGAGATTTAGTTTCACGTGGCTTTGTTTATCGCAGTTTAGAGCTTACGCCGAATAATGTATAGATGCAGTTACGAAGAAGAGACCGTATAACAGTATAAGTATAAAACAGCTCTCTCAAGATAGAGAAAAGTTTTAAAATTTCCATGTTGCGTACCAACCATGTTGAGGTGAGAAAGAAGAAAAAGAAACTTATTGAAATAAAGTAAATGTACTCCTTCTGAAAATATTTCCTTTAAATTTCTGTTTGAAGCACGTTATTAAAACATATCTAATTCCAATTCTATGACCTTTATAATAGTTTATAGTAAAAGTGATCATACTTCTAACATGTATTACGTCTATCAGTTTATTAAACAAAAGTGATTTTAAACAATTATTGTAATCTCACGACATATATTTTTATGATCCGCTTTTCTGCATATTCGGATTACGTCCAGAACTCTCTAATCCGGAAAATGATATTCAATGTATTGTCTCGAAATTTAGAATCCCTGCTTTACTCTCCCATCACTCTTTCTCAATAAACACCCTAATGACAGCGAACTTCAACAAAAGCGAACAAAACCTTTAAGATTGTTAAATGGCGAGTCTTCTTTATACAGAAATTTGAATACCTAACATACAATGCCATAAATTATACTTTGAGCTTTCCATGCTTTAAGAGAAACCTAAAGCTGAAATTAAATGAAATCTTTGAGTTTAGGATAATAGTCTCCATCGAACTCCACAACACTCTGCCACCTATCAATCAGTTGTTGAATCTTCTGGTGCAAAAAGTCACCTATTTTGGAGGCAAAGAACTGGATCATTGTTCGTCACATCCTTCTCATTGCAGTGTTTCCCCAGGAAGACGATTTTGCTGGATGCGAAAAAGATAGTAGGTCTAGTTTATTCAAAATGCCGGTTAATTATAATTTTCTCACAGCCACATTCCTCAATCTTAGCACAGGTCCTTCTTGTTATGTGTGGGCTAGCTTTATCACCATGGATGAGCACACCCTTGCGATGAACCAGAGTAGGACGTATCTGCAACAATGTAACCCGTAGGTGTTCAAGCTGCTGTCAATAGACTCTGTACTGATTGTCTGGTAACACGGCAAGAGCTCCAAATGGTTATCTCACGGATATCTCATCACTCAACATCATTTTGCAGAGGTGGAGGTCCTGTTTAGACACAGTTCCTGCCGCCCCTCCTTTAGGTACCTACTGACATTTGCGTGTAATGCTATGGTAAAGTACCCATTTTTCATCTCCTGTCACCATTCTGTCCAGAAATGTCTTATGTCTGTGACAGATGAGCATTGAACTACAGATGTCTACTTGCTGTTGCCTATGTTGAGGCATTAATGCATGGGGTAACCATTTACCGAGTTCCGACACATCCCCAAGGTCTTGTAGATGGTGAACGGCTGAATAGGTGATACGGAATTCGCTGGCAAATTCTTTAACAATCTGAATTGGATTTGCTTCCACTGCTGCTTGCAAGACATCGTTGTCCAGCTGAACAAGTCTTCTCGTGGTATATCGGCGAGGCTGGTGTCCCCAGACCGAAACATCTAAAACCTCCTCTGGCACTTACGTACATACACATCACCCTGACCATATACAGCATTGATGTTTCGTGTCGCTGTTCTGAATGAATGTCCGTCGTGAAATACACACAGCACAACATGCTATATGTGCTCCTCCTACACTGCCATTATCAAATACGAACCACAATTCCAAAACATGGAGTAGACTGTTCTCCGTTTAAACAATGCTGCACAATGAAGTGCTCTATATGTCACAGCTATGGTACATGTCGTGTTTTTCACTATTCGCTCGTTAGATGGCGTGATTGCAGCGGTAATTGTAAAAGCGACATTCTTTATGGGCTTATATTTAGCGGGATGAATTGATATTTAGCACTTCGGTCGAGTTGGATTCTTACCATTGCATTTTGATTAAAACTCGCATTCTAAGGAGCTGACAAGGGCATTCATATAAACCTTTCATATGCCTCATATATCTCCTCCTTTGACGCGACACTCGCCCCGCGGTATGACGTTCCGTACGCCCCTGCAGTTCCATCTCTCGGAGGCCGTTACCCCATTTTCTTACTATTCATACATCTTCACTGCACTGGAACGGGCACATCTGGCAAGTGTTGATGTCTGGGTTATTTACGCACCTGTTGCTCGGGCATCCACAATCATACTCTTTTGGAATGCAGATAAATCCTGCCCACCTCACACTGTAACAGTGTGCTATCAGTCAATATACAAATGTGTGTATGTAGCCTTGAGTGTGTTCTTTCTCTGGAATACTCCCAGTCGGGGTAGATTTTATCAGCTCGGCTCTGGCTACGCTTCCTTTATGGAGGGATGGTCGGAATTCAGTTAGCACTCAGTATCTTCTTTGTAACAGTGCGGAGATGATTTTCCTGAATTTGAAATTCATGCGGATTCCAACTCGCGCCAAGTGATCTTTGTGGTGGGCAAACACCGTGTGCGTGGGTTTTCTCCGGATTCTCCCGTTTCCTCACACTTTCTTCATTCCACCATTTCCTTCATTTCTCATTATCACCGTCTCCTTTAGCCTTCCCGCCATGACCATGGGACGGAAAACTTAAAGATTTATCGACGTTCATGCGCTATTCTTTTCTTGTTCCCGTGCTTCTTTATTGGATTTTTTTCTTCTTCTCACCTTCAACTTCATACTGATTGTAAGTACTTGTACTGGGACCTGGAAGAGATGAATCTGGCAACCTTTGCTTGGGAGGAAAATAAATTGGATTCACGATTAGCAACGGAAATTGGCGTGCCTTCATTTTCTCCTTCGGCGGGGAAATCAATGATTTTTTTTCAGCGTAAAATTGTGTAAGTCCCATGTTCTCTACAATCAGTATCTTTACAAAGTAGTTAGTACACAGCAAACAATCACAACGAGACAACAACGCAAAGAGTTAAGTTTGCTACTAAATGTACACAGTTTGCTACAAATACGGAATCAAATTCGAAATCATCCACATCAATTTCAAAATTGTCACCTCCAGTCTTCGTCTCTTGAATATTATTGGAAGATGACTGATGATATTCTAAATTATCGTTTAATTTCTTTTCCTTATTTTGGATTTCATTCTGAATACGAGACTTTAAAACACTCAGAGTACAACAGCTAAAGAATCATCTGTATCACTGTTTTCGTCTGATGTTTAAACAGCAAGAATAGTTCCATGTTAGAATAACAAGGAGACCAATACTTTTACTTTACTTTTAGTTTCCATAAAAAAAAATGTCTATAGGCTCGTTCTCACTTTGCTGAATTAGGAAAATTTTAAAGTATGCCTTATAAGCCGGTAATTTTGGTGTGCTAAAATTTGTCAATTTAGATTTTAACTGATCACAACTTATTCTAACTGATTTTGCACTTTTAAATGGAGTACTAAGTCGAGAGCAACGTCTTGAAGGTACATTGGAAGAAGTTCTTTTTTCTTTCTGCATTCCACGATTGTAGCAATGCCAGCTGGTCAAAAAGAATGAAGAACCGATCGGATTTTTCAGTGACGTGTCCTGAGTATTTGGTGAGGTGGAGAATGTTAAAGGAAGGAAGGGAATTTTGTTCAGCTATATTAGCCATCGTATTCTCTGGAAAAGTCTGAATCATACATAAAAAAAAAGAAAATTTTGCTAGTGTTAAGTTTCGTGGGAAGAAAAAACACTAAGTTCACTGTTTACAAAAATCACATACCTATGAATTTTACACTGTTAAAAAAAATCACATACCTATAAATTTTAAAGTTCACTTATCTGGTTGATTAAAATAGTATCCGGTAGAGAGATATTCAGTGAAAACTGAGTCGGAAACGCTTCTACCATGTAAAAACTTCTTCCCTTTGAAGGGGTAGGTAGAGCTAGGTTAAGTAAATCAAAATCCGGAATCGACTCCCTCTACTGGTTTTTATCATAAAACTCCTCTAATAATACATCAGCATTTACAGAAATACTACAATATAACTCTCTCTAATGCGAGGTAGAAAAAGGCAGCTCAAGACTTTACAGTCTTAGGACAGAATCTCTATAGAGCTCCGGACAAGCTAAATAGAGTGGTGTAGGTAACCCCAATGTTCCGAAGCAAGCAGTGAGGGGGTTAAGAGTCACAGAGCCCCGAAGCAGGCTAAACAACTGAGGTTAGGATCCCGAAAGAGCTCCGAGCAAGCTAAGGCAAATAGAAGGGAAGGCTAGACTCCAGCAGCAGACTAGAGGCTTTGAGGTTGGGTTTCTCCTAGAGCTCCAGGCAAGCTAGAGGAAGGGAGACCAATCGCAGACTGGTGTCTGTCCTTAGAATCTTTTTCCTTATATAGGCGCTCCGGGCGGCGGTGGCGTTGTTGATCCCATATCGTAATGTGACTTGTAGGTGGTGCTGGCGGTTCGTCGTCTGTTTCTTGCAGTAATACAGCGTGAGGTGTAGTACGGCATCGTAAATACATCTGGTTGATGTTTAAAACCGGAGCACTTGTGATTCTTTATAAACACAAACACGTGGTACATTATACATAAGCACGTAGTACATTACAATATAAACGACAATCATGCCTGTTGTGCAGTATGGTTGCGAAACATGGTCGCTTACTCTGATGGAAGAACGCATACTGAAAGTATTTGAGAATAAAATCCCGGCGAATATTCTTACCCAAAAGGGATGGAAATGCTGAATGGCGGAGACTACATAATAAGGACCTACATAATCCTACCGTTTACCAAACATTGTTAGGATCATCAAGTCTAAGATTCTCAGATGGGTAGGTCATGTAGACAGAAGAAAAAAAGTAGGAAAGTTTTCAAAGTTTTAACTGGAAATCAAATCGGAAACAACCATTAGGAAGACCCAGGCTCAGATGGTAGGACAATATTAAGATGAGCCTTGCAGAAATAGGAATACAAAGTAGAAACTGGATCCAATGGATAAGAACAGATGTGAATGGAGACTCTTTGTGAACGCGGCATTAAACTTCTGAATTCCATAGGTTATAGAATTAATTAGTTAAATAGATAGCTAGTTACGTATTAGCCAGTATATATGTAATCGCAGCTTTATTTAACTTAGCTATAAGAAAGAGGGTGTTTAGCCAACCCTGGGGAAAGAACAAACCTTGCCGAAAGTATGACTGGAAGAAAAGCTGGTAAACAGAGAATTATTTAATAATTTACTCATAATTTTCTGTTAACGTAGAGCCAAAACTAAAAAAAAACATTCGTAATTTTTTTATGGGCCAAAGGCCAGTAGTAGAAACAATTACTGAGGTTTTAAGGGTAAACAATCGAAATATATTAAGAAAGTAAAAGAAAATGAGAAATTGCAACAAAAGTTTGTTAACATACATGTATGTGTTTTCTTTGAAATCCACAACATGTTCTGGTGTAAAAGTGTGAATTCCAACACGAACCCCTTAGACAATTATTCCTGATATGAAGCAAATCAAAAATAACATAAATGTTTACGTAACGAACTTCTGTACGTTTTCCTTTGTCTTGAAAAATGCCATAGATTTGTAGCCTTGCGGAAAAAAAAAAGAAAGAAATTGAAGTAGCTCATGCTTTCACTAACTTTATGTTTGAACCCATCAACACTATCGTAGATACTGCGCTGATGAAAAAAAGTGATATAAAATTAATAATTCTCTCTTCTATTTCCTTTAAATTTGGATTTTTCATGAGCTATTTATTTCTTTATATTCCATATGTTATGTCATAGATAAAAGTAGGTATTTTACGTGATCAATGTAAATAACAGTATATAATAACTGCAGAGAGAGAGAGAGAGACAGACGAAGAAAGAACATTTATAGATTTACTTTCGATCGACAATAGAAGTGAAGAGGCTTGTGATCGTGAAAACAAAATCGAATGTGTACTTCTACTGGACTTATCATTTTACGGTTCTTACTTGCAGAAAAGTTATTTTAGGACCTCGTCTGTCTATCTCTCATTCTCGAGACATTTCCAAAAAAAAAAAAAGTAATTTACAGTGGTTCTCAACCTTTTCTGATTGATGACACACTTTACAGAACGTCCAGGATACTTGTTTGATATTTTTATTATAAGTAATGATAATAATATTTATTATAATAGTGAAAAAAGTAGTTTTTATAATGACACTATATAACATTGAGTATTATTGCTACCGCTGGTGGTGTTGGCTGGTATAGTGTGTCTCGATTTTAACTAATTATTATTAAGTTCTTTATGATTTCTTAGACCGTAATTTAAAAAATTCGAGACACACCTTATGGGACTGGTATGGTGACACACCAGTGTGTCTCGATACATCGGTTGAGAACCACTGTGCTAGAGGTTGAAAATCGAAAATAGTTATACCTTTCCGCAAAACACTCTACCTATTTCGTTTGTACTTTATAAATCAACACTTCGCACTACCCTAGGAATTGAAAAAAAATGAAATGAAATCTTTAAGTTTTACATCCTACTGTTATGCTGGTTAGGCTAAAGGAGACGGTAAAGATGAGAAATGAATTAAATGGTGCAATGAAGAAAGTGGGAGGAAACGGGAGAACCGCGAGAAAACTCACGAGCACGATGTTTGTCTACCACAAACTCCACACAGCGCGAGCTGGTATCGAACCAGGGACCCCAAGCACCGGAGGTGAACGTTCTACCACTGAGCCACCGCGCCCCCACCAGCGTAGGAATTTAGTATACAGGAGTTAAATACTAACTTAAGTGATAATGAACAATGCCTAAAATAGCAGATGAGAGTAGAATGCTGTAAATTTTATGAAAATTAAAATAATATAAGGTAGGTGCAGGTAAATACGCCACGTTAAGGGTGTTGAATTTTTTATTTGGCCTCAATTTTAATGGAACACAAAAAACAAGACATGTGCGTTGCAGAATAGCCTTTCCGTGTGTAGAAAAGATGTGGCAATGATGCGATTCACTTCTATTTTGTATCCAAGGTAAAAGAAAAAAGTGTTACGAAGTGGCGTATTTATCAACACGTGCAGGTAATTACGCCAATCTAGGATACTGCTGAAATCTGTAATAAATATTGCAACTTCTTACATTGTCTATATTATACGAACTCAAATATTGCTACACAACATGGCTGAAGCAAAAAAATAGAATAAACAAAGTACAAGATGAAGATAAAAAGTAAAAACGATAATCTCCAAAGTTGAAATGAAGTTCCAAACTAAAAAGTTTTAGTCCATAAGAAGATAAACAAACAGTATTACTGTATTGTGACTTAAAACCACTACATCGATATTACATGGAACATGTGGGACAAATAGAAACATCTTTGTCTTCTGCAGTCAGTATTGGACAAGCCCTGGCGTATTTTGCTGTATCATGCTTGGTATTGATTTAGTAGCCATGGAATCACACTGAAATTACACTTACGAAACAAAGTGTTCCTAGACGGGCACGAAATAAGGTGGATATCGCTGTAAACAATCGGCAATGTTCTGAGTTAGCACGGTGCTAAAACGGACTTTTACCTCTATTGAAATAATAACGTCCTTCCACGGAACCTTCCCGACGCAAACAACATTGTACAGCGTGGCGGTCTCAGTGCTGTCTCCCTGAGTATTCGTCAAATCGGACTTGTTCAAGACCGTGGCACATATTGAAGGTGCATTCAAGCGGATTTCGTCGGAAACGTCCCAGTACTGAACACTTGGCTATTTAGCTGCACTGGCGTATATACCTGCAGTTACCATACCAAACGAAGCACTGTTGCGAGTGACGGAGATTTATGTGCTTCATTGCATTGTACGGTGCCGCCAAGCAAGAAGATAGGGTAAGTTAGAAATGTTTCGAAACCCAGTTAACAGGTTGGTGTTCGGTTTAAGATTCAAATCGAATGTGTCGGATTATTTTAGAAACCGAACCGTAATTTTGTTCGGTTCGGTTTGAAAACAGACACTAGATTGATACTTCTCACTTGTCAGCATATCCTTACAGTTTGGAAAAGTTCCGAAAGATGTGTAATGATTTGAACGCAAAATGAATGAGAAGGTGGGAAGAAAAACAATTTTAGACGTAATTTAGGGGAGGAGGAGGAACTGGTTGGGACGTTGGCTGAGGAGCAACTGTATTATGAGGGACGTGCTAGAAGGTATGGTGGAAGGAAAGAGAGGGACGGGTGAAGGATACTGTAGTTGAAGGAAGGTATTAAAACAGAAAATTGCTATGTCAAGACGAAGAGACTACTAAGGACCCCCCCCCCGTCGAAGCTTCTCAGTTGCAGCAAGTGACTTGCCAATAATGGCAGAATATCTATGAAGATGATGATGATGATCATACATTTAGACCAAGACTCTTGCGCTCATCACTAACCAAAAGAACAGTCATTCCTGTAAAAGCGAACTAAAAGTGGGTAGCAGTCCGAATTTCCGACACTGTCTGCAATGGCTAATGTCCAGAATTACATTAAGAAAGGAAGCCGAAAAAATACAGTAGTGTACTTTCAATCAAGTACACTATCTAATCTTACAGTGTTAAATACACTACGTGATACCAGGGCACGCCCGGAAAGTTTTGTTAGGAGAGGTTCAAAGTATGTGAGAGGGGTCCAATACTACAAGACACTATGTCTATGTAAGCATAGTACTGACTACTGACCCGGTGTTATTCTTTACTCGAAATAGTGTTTTGTCACCCATATTATCAGGAACAATGATATAACTAGGTTTAAAAAAATAACAAAAGAAAGAGTATAGATGAAGTGTAAGATCAAATCTTTATGCTCTGATAAACAAGTATAGTTTTATGAAGAAAGTTTACAAATATATGTTGAGATGCTAAGTTGTTGGAGGAGTTTGGACCCGGTGAATCCCCGCGTAAGTGCGCTTCTGCCTGGTGATATATATTTACAGTAATATATATATATATATATATATATATATATATATATATATACACTAAACTGTAAATATATACTATAACACAGTAAATTCAACATTTTTAGTTTAAAAACATAACTTTCAGACTAAATCGATAGCTTCGGATTTTATCTGTTGCTTCCGAAGTCAGTAAAATCAAAGAATGAGTGCACGTAGACACATCGATGGTATACGCTTTCTGCAAGTGTGGCAGGATGTGACAGACATGGTAGAAGTGATTTTCTTTTTCCTTGTACTTACGCTCTCATATATTCACCAATGTGGCAACGTTACACATAACGTATTAGTTGGATATCGTGCATACACTTTCAAATTTTGTGTATCCAGGTCTGCGACTAGGGTTGTGTCAGAGCAAACACGAAATTCAGCGCAGGGGGCCGCGGTGGCTTCGTGGCGTTTAAAATGGTGACTGAGGTCTCGGGTTCAAACCCCGCTCCCGACAAGTGAACTTTCTGGTGGACAAACACCTTGTGCGTGGGTTTCCTCGGGGTTCTCCTGTTTCCTCCCACTTTCTTCATTCCACTATTTCATTCATTTTTCATCATCACCGTCTCCTTTAACCTAGCCTGCATAAACGTAGGACGTAAAACTCAAAAATTTCATTTCATTTTTTTCACGAAATTCAGCGCCCTTAATTTATATATATTGCCTTTTAGGCGTCCCTCCAAGCACGCATACGGATTACGTGCACTGCTTGTTAGTTGCAGTTTCCACATAGATGGCATTATTAAGAGTACCAATACTTCCACTACCGTAAACTGGGTATACTTTGGCCCATTTTTTTTTATTATCAGAATTTCCATTCTAATATTCCTAAGATTAGGAATGTAATTTAATGACATTTCTCCTTGTTAAAATGCAAACATTTGGATTTCTTTTGAAAGCAGTAAATAATCGGTGTGACCAGGAATGATTATTATAGTTTCGATTTTTTGATGCCATGCAAGATTTTTCATGGTTGGGGTAACTTTAGCCCATTTGTCACAATGACTAATTAATACATGAAAATATTATTGTAGCACTGTATTTAAGAAACAGAAGAGAAGAACAGGTTATTATAAACACATTGGTGAATTTATCAATATTTTTACTCAATTTAAATCGAACGGGAAATATCTTTCAATGAAAATATTTGCATCCTAATTGGGTGAATGCGAAACATCTATAAAAGAATGCTACAAATTTCTGAATGCTTTACTTAAAATACAGGTATTACAAACTCATGAATGAAATCGCTGTGTTGAATTTAGAGGCAAACATAAATATCATTCAATGAAAATCTAAGTGGATGAATACTTAACATCCAAAAATAAGAGCACCATATTCTTTATTGCGATAGAATATTTTACCGGTACCACACTGCTAAGTTTTAGGAAGAAAATTCTTGCAATTCAGGCACTGTTAAATATCCTCGTTTAGAAGCTAGTGGGAGATTAATCTTCTTTATTATATCGCACCACTTGTACACAATCTCACCTTTAATATTGGACCATATCCAACATTTACAAGGGACGTATGCAAACAGCGACAGCTAGATATTTACGAAAATTGGTACCCTGACTAATTGTGGATCGCTAATTATCGTGGTAATAATAATTCGGTGCGGAAATGCCTTGTTTTTCCGCTATGTATAATACATATACCAAATCGGGAGAATGTGTGCCGAGTTTTACTCCAAAAACGCCGGAGAAAACCAGAAAATGAAAAACATATGCAGATAACCTGATACCTACGGGAGGGAGACACGTGCCTAAGAACACGGCAGTGGTGTCACACAAGCAGTATTGCCATTCCAATACAAACTTATAGATTTTTCAAATTGAAAGTATACAATTTATGGCATTAAAACAATTGGCATAAACGTGAAAGAAAATAAGAAAAAGGGTTATCAGTGTTCCAAAAAAGGGGGACATGAGGCTGTAAAATTGAGAAACTATAGGGTCCGTACAGAAAAACGAACAAATGTACGTACAGAGAAATGAAAATATGGGCCATATTTTCTTTGGGCCAATGTTAACCCAAAAGTTTGGTCAAAGTTACTCCACGCAATCCAACGCTTAATAGTTCTGGCGTAATTGAACGAACATATAAGGCGTTAGCTTATCAATATTTGCTAATGAACATATTTTTATATTCTACTTAGTAGCGCACTCAAAATATGTCACTTTAATGCAACTAAAGTTGTGGGACTTGAAATATAATAAATGTTTACTTGCTAACAATTACTCGCATCTTGCTTCCCACGTTCCAGAAACAAATCACTAGCGCCAATATTTATATGTTCTCAATGCTGCAATACTTCGATCCACAACTTTTCTTACTGATAGAAACCATAATAACCTTGTAGAGAAGAATAAAATCTTTCTCGTCGTTTGGGCCAAAGTTGCTTTTAAAGGGCCAAAGTATACCCAGTTTACGGTACTCATTTTTGTTTTCTCTTGCAAAACTATTTTTTTTTCACAGAAAGTTAAAGAAAATGGTTTGTAGGTTAAAGTGGAATCCAATCAACTCTTGGGTTTTTAATCGAGACAAGCCCTTCGCTGGTCAGACAGAAGGCTCAACAGTGGCAAACGGACAGGTGGCCAACTGCCAACTTTGATCCTACGTTGTAATTGGCCACTTTACCGAGTATTTGCCAACCTAGTTAACTACTGCGGAAGAAGTAAAACTGTCATTAGCAGTGCGAGGTCGAAACTGTTGGATAAAGTTCTGTTAAATTGTTGATTGGACAACGTATACTTTAAAGTACGTTGGGTCAACGTACTTTTCATTTTAATTTTGCAATTATCAATTTCCAATTATGCGGACCATTAGCATACGTTATGTTAGGGCCGCAGCATAAACACTGCGACACTGGGGAGGATAATGTTTTGAAGGACTAACTTGAATTCACATTGCATTTTTCTTTGCTTATTTATGTAAAGAAATCACTAAAAGGTCCAGGGACGGGCAGAAAGTGGTCGAAAGGGTCTCGCCCTCCCCGGACCTACGTAAGGCCAACCAAGTGTGCTGCTAGGAACACTTCCATCTGAGATGAAACAGAGATCAAGCCAGCTAGATAAAAAGACCGCTTTATCATCTGATCATGAAAACGACTTATAAAATGCTTAGTGTGGAGTATTGTAGAGTATGGGCCAGAAACAAGGTCATTATGTAAAAGTGATGAAAGACAACTGAAAGCTTTCACAATGTAAGTGTGGAGAAGAACGCAGAAAATTAGCTGGGTCTAGCGGAAATCAAATGAGAGGGTGTTAGAAATTATGGGGGAGAAAAGAACAATTTTAGACAATATTAAGAAGAGAAAGAGGAACTGGTTGGGATATTGGCTAAGAAGGAGTTGCATCATGAAGGACGTGCTAGAGGGTATGGTGGCAGGAAAGAGAAGTGAAGAGCGAAGGAGACTACAATTACTGGACGATATCAAAACGGAAAAATCGTACGTGAAGACGAAGAGGTTAGCAGAAGACCGTGGAGCTTGGAAATTTCTCAGCTGCTCCAAGTGACCTGCTAATAATGCCAGAATCCTTATGATGATTATCATCATCATCATCTAGCTTCTTAAGCTTACAATCCTTTCTTCCGCGAGTAAAATTAAAGATTTGAAGTGTTCTTTTAAGTTTTGTGTCGATTATAGTATTGTTATATTCTTTCTACTCATTAGTTTGTATCTGGTTCTTTTCTACACCCTGTAGACAAAAGTTTGAACATAGTCAATGATCGATTTATTGAAGTGTTAAGGAAGATTTATTCAATTTCTAACCATATAGTAGATATTATTTTATTTGAACGAAAGAGAGGGGGGAAGGTACAATAGGAAGGCAGTTTGTATAAGTTATGAGAGAGAGAGAAAAAAGATGGAGAAATTGACAAACGAAGAAATATATTTGATTTGGTGACCCACTTTCGCAGGAAGAAAATTGCATGGAACCATAAGACTGTTGTGCGTGATCTGATATTTACGAAGGCTGCCTGCCGGTTACTTCCAAACCACATCATTTGGCATTACCTCTAACCCCTCTGGTCCGCCGAAAAACAAAAGAAAAAGGTCTGTAATATCCAAATGATAGAAAAGATAAGGAAAAATATTTTTCATGACCGAAATATATTCCGTTCTCTTATCCAAATATAAAACACCCATCACTCCGATTTATTTTTATTTTTTATTAGAGCAAAATGCACGTGAAGGAATTACCATATAATATTATCTTGTAACAGAGAAACCTTCGTGAATGCATTCACGAGATATTCCTAGTTTGACCTTGAATAATTTCTCCACTCCTAAAGTTTTTACAGCCTCTATACACTATTCAGGTCAAAACTTAGGGAAATCTCTAGAACTTTAGAACAATACTTTATGGCCCCTTCGCATACAGTTTCTATTATATTGTACCACTAAACTTTTGGTTATGACGTTTAGTGGTCAGAACTTGATCTAATTTTCTTACTATACAAAGAGGAACACAGTCTCAGTGGTAGAGAGCTTACCTCTGGCGCGTGAGGTCCCTAGTTCGATCCCCGACCAAGTAAATTTATGGTGGACAACATGGTGTCCGCGGGTTTTCTTGGGGTATTCCAGTTTCCTCTCACTTCGTCATTCCACCAAATTCTTCCATCATCATTCACTTGCTTTAATCATTTTCTCCCTTAGCCTAAAGAGCATAATCATGGGTCGATAAACTAAAACGCTTCATATTCATTTCTTACTATACAATATTTGGAGTTCATTGAAATAAGTGATAATAATGCCATTATTGTTTATGAGTAAAATTACTCAGGGGACGAGATGGAAAATAAGATTTTCACGTCTCGTCTCGTCTTGATTCTCGGAAAGCTTTTGATGTCTCGTTTTGTAAATAACCTACAAAATTTATGCTTTGATTGCTTTCTCAATTTCATCTAGAAGTTATGAGAATCCTCTCGTTTTACAAGAGGTCCACGAACAGTGGGGTATAACGACATTTAAACTACATATATTATTGAAGTATGAGCGTCAAGCGGTTAGCGTACGCACTTTTGCCCGTGGAAGACTCTGGTTCGATTCCTGGCAGGAGCTCATCTGGTTCGGATTTCTCGGTTATCAGTATGTCCACATCTCATAATAGCCTCGCTGCTGAAAGGGATGTTAAACTCAAAATCAACTCAACTCAACTTATTATTAGAGTATAATTGTGTAATGACTTGTGTATCGTTAGTACGCTAATAAATGACCTTTATTATGTTCATACAAGCCGTTTATCAATTTTATAGTTTTTATATTATGAGTATGTAGCACTAAAATAATGTCTGAGATCTAAGACATGAGTGACTAGCATTGCTCACGAGGCTCGAGAAATGTCTTGTCTCTTCTGGACCCGCTACATACCTAGATGAAACTGATACCAAAATACACTGGTGTCCTTGGCTTCTAAATTTTAGTGAGGCATGCTACATTTCTCATGCGCAAGTTATTCTTTATCCGCATACTGTGTTTTAGTTTAGTTAAATTTGATAGCAGAAATTTAATGATTACCGTAACTCATGTAGTGAAAGAAAAACTCATTCATAAGCTTACAAATATACCAGAAGCGAACCCACGGGCGGTTGCGAGATATGTCCTTTCTTCCCCAGAAATACCAAGACGATATTCCAAATATTGGATTATAATGCGAGATTAAACAATACCGTAAGAAAACGATATTTCTTTTAAAAAAAGAAAAAAATAGAAAATAAAAGAAAGAAATCCTACGTTCGTCCGTGCAAGTACGTACAATCTCGAAGGTCTAACAGAACAGTTCTACAAATTTCGCTGTTTTACCTGATGAGAAAACGTCAAAATGATATACATTCAAATAGAAGAGGATCAGTTAACTTATGAAATGAAGAAACGGCAGTGAATCTTATTTCTCAATGTCCAGTATCAAACTATTTTCTTCTTTGAAGTAAAACTTGCAGCAACTTTTTTGTTGTCAACGCAATCTAAAGGATGTTGATGTATATGACAAACTGCCACATTTAGTCTCTTCTGAGTCATTGTAGAATGCAAATATTTTCAAACAGCAAAGAGCACTGAAATTTCTTTCACAGTTTGAATTCGATAAAATCAACAACAGTCGAGGAAGCAAGCATACCCATATTTGAAATTAAATTTCTTTCTTCAACGATCACTTCACATTTCACGGAAAGCAATCCCTGCGTCCTTAAGATTGACGATATTTTATTCTTCAGGAACAATTTCAACTTTAAATTTGAAGATAACGTATCAATTTTCGGATATAACTCTAGATCACCGCAGCTCTTCCCCGTTAGTAATATATTTCCCATTATTTGAGTTCGCTTAATTCCTGGCTTGTAGAATTTATTCTGGTCAAAATTCCCAGAAGAGCTTAACCACTCATCTCGTAGTATTTTCTTCTATAGAAAGTCTTCTGTAGATTTATATGCATAATGAGGTTGAGATCCTCTAAGTATTTTCGGGAGTTTCTTCAGCCTTGGAAAGATCACTGGACGAAGATGAGATGCCTCAATGTTTTTCTCTCAATTCGCAAATACTGAACAAGACTCATCTTTAGAATCAAAAGAACTAGAAATTAAACATTGATATACAACATGACTTTGGTTGGCAACTCTCAAAAATGAAATTGCTGCCCCGTCCCCTCACAAATTGCCTATGATATAGTCCTACCTTAATCAAACTAGCACCAATATCTCTGGTCCTATTGGTTAATTTGCAAAGTTGGAAATGACACAAAAAATTATTGGCTGGGACATGTCCTACTCGTCCCCTCCCTTAATTTAAAGATGCCCGTGCCAAAGTGTACTTTCGTCAAACTTTTCATTTTGGTACTAGAAACATGCCAATACATATAACATCGTTAACAGATATAGCCCAATAATTATGTTAACTCCGAAATTTTGTTTAAGTACAATACTGAGGAAAGATAGATTGATCAATTGATAGATGACATTGACCTGAACAAAATGAATATTCTCATGAGTAGTATTCGAGAAAATTGAAAAAGATGAATGTTTATTGCTATATATATCTTTCGTTGTGAATAATAATTAAAATATTTTATTGGAGCAGATTGCTTATTTATATACCTAGGTATGTATTGTATACATTTAGAAAGTACACTGTTAACTACTACATTGTATCTAGTGATGTTTCTTTTAAGAGTGACACAATTTTTCTAAAAATAACACACAAACTTATAATTGTTAACACCCACCTTAAAAATGAAACAAATATAAACAGTTTTAATTGTACTTTATACATGGCATTTGTGAGTATGAAATTGAAATTTGGTATTGTTTTCATTTCTACACATTATGTATTTTATGTAGAAGCAAAACATACCTGGTCACTGCGTAGACCAATTTGCCTTAAAATGTAACATGTTACATTTAAATTACATGTGGTTTGTCCACGTGTGCCAAAACTACACTTTAAATCTATGATCTTCCGGTAAAATGGCAATTGCTTTTAAGTTGTCAGAAGAAACTCTTTTAAGAAATATGTTTTGTTTCGTTAAACATATTGATATTTCATTTTAAAAAATAAAAACGAGAAATTACACAAGAAACTGCGTTCCTGTAAGTAGTATTCTTGTAGTGAAAAAGTGTTAATTTTAGTACAATATTACGCATAGAAACTAAATTTCCCAACCCAACATCCTACAAAGGATAATACCAGCTTATATATAAGCAAATAGTTCGATGTGATATGCGATTAATAAATAAGGTCTCAAAATGGATACTATGTTACTCTGCTGGTAAAATGCTGATTTTTCATACCCCTGGAAAAGCTTATCTTTCGCAGAGGTTTCTCATAATAAGTACATCAACGGGCTTAAAACTTGCAGGGTGTTGTACAGGGAAGTTGCTTCCAATATAAAATTTTCACGAACTCTGTGTAGAATACTGCATTTCAAGAAACCAAAATATTTGCATTCAAGAGATACACACCACAAAATTCAAATTCTTATAAAATATCATGTGTTATATGTATTTTTATTTATTAATTTCGAGCGACGAAAGGAGGGATGAAAGTATGGTTGTCGTGAAAAAAAAAATCGAATTTGAGATTTTAAAGCATTTATACGTTTCATAGCCTATATATACAAAAAAGTGATTTTTCGACATCTGTCCGTCTGTTCGTCCTGATGTATATCCGCCTAAAGGCCAAATTTTAAATTTAAGATTTTTATGTGATTTTCCAAGGAGGGTTTTCGAATTTACTTCCTATCCCTAAAATTAAGGGTACTGAAAGGGTGAAAAAATGAGATTTTAGAAGCGGCTCTAACGATTTTGTTTGTATTTTGTAAATCAAATTTTCCATAAGAACCTTATACTGTGTTATAACTAAGCTGTAACTCTGGGAAAAATCGAGAAGGAATAGTTTACACTTAGGGGGGGGGGGATTTTCTTTCGGACAATTTTCTCAAAATTGACTCAGCCATTTTTTTTCAAATTTCATAAACAAACATTTCATTAATGACTTGACAATATAACATAACTCATTTGCCCTGGGAAAATGTAAGAGGTGTAGTTTATTCCTGAGGCGGAGTTTTCTTCGGACAATTTTCTCAAAAACGTCTCAGGTGACTTTGTTCATATTTCATTAATAACTCTATAGTATTGTGTAAATTATAATTCTTCCTTAGAAAAAAATCACAAGGGGTAGTTTACTCTTGTGGATGAGATTCTTTCAGACTACACGGACGATTTTAGTCATCTATTATATAAAAGAGAACGTACAAAATCCTTTGTTCCCTCATCACGCTAATACGGCTGAACCGATTTCTTTCATTTTTGGGGGGTTATTAGGATTTGGACCCTAGATGGTTTTTATCATATCACTTTAATTTTTAATTAACAATGTCTTGAGATAATTGACCATTCAGGTGTCCACAAATCCTTTGTTATTAGTTCATCGTATTTATATGCAACCCGCATGACCGTTAACTCGGCGGGTTAACATAAATGACAGGCGATATACAGCGGAAAATAGCTTGAATCTTCTGTTTAAAATTTTTTAATTGATTTGCTTATTTTCACAGACACTTTTACAATATGCCAGCACCGGGATGACCGCAGCGAAGCGGGGCGGGTTAACATAAATGACAGGCGATATAATGTTAAGATTTACTGCAATCTTCTATGGTTTTTATCATATCACTTGAAAGCGAAAAAGTAAAAATTATCTAAGTAACAAAGTTTATTGCGTTCCGGGGTGACCGCAGCGAAGCGGGGTGAACGCTGCTATCTATTATATAAAAGAGAACGTACAAAATCCTTTGTTCCCTCATCACGCTAATACTGCTGAACCGATTTCTTTCATTTTTGGGGGGTTATTAGGATTTGGACCCTAGATGGTTTTTATCATATCACTTTAATTTTTAATTAACAATGTCTTGAGATAATTGACCATTCAGGTGTCCACGTATTTATATGCAACCCGCATGACCGTTAACTCGGCGGGTTAACATAAATGACAGGCGATATACAGCGGAAAATAGCTTGAATCTTCTGTTTAAAATTTTTTAATTGATTTGCTTATTTTTACAGACACTTTTACAATATGCCAGCACCGGGATGACCGCAGCGAAGCGGGGCGGGTTAACATAAATGACAGGCGATATAATGTTAAGATTTACTGCAATCTTCTATGGTTTTTATCATATCACTTGAAAGCGAAAAAGTAAAAATTATCTAAGTAACAAAGTTTATTGCGTTCCGGGGTGACCGCAGCGAAGCGGGGTGAACGCTGCTAGTATTTCATAAATAAATATTTCATTATTATTCTTATACAGTTACCTGAATCACTTCCATGAGAATATCCACAAGGAGTAGTTTACTCTTGGGGTGTTTCTTTTTGACAATTTTGTAAAATACCACTCACGCTATTGTTTATTTTATAAACAAAAGCTTCAAAGTTATTTCTTATGAAAAAATTTAGAAGGGGTAATTTACTTTTGGGACTGTATCTTCTTTCGGTAAAGTTTTCCGAAAACTCCGTAGAATTTTGTTCGTATTTCACAAAGAGATTTTTCAATTAAATATAAACTAATTATTTGCTGAGCAAAACTATATATTTTCATTAAAATTCAACACGT
Organism: Thermobia domestica; assembly: GCF_964235325.1. Taxonomy (NCBI): domain Eukaryota; kingdom Metazoa; phylum Arthropoda; class Insecta; order Zygentoma; family Lepismatidae; genus Thermobia; species Thermobia domestica. Next base: position 118,363,721 of record NC_137463.1, on the reverse strand, counting down.
GTTACTGTTTCACTAACTAACTCTTTGGTTTCATCAGACATTATGTGATACAGGATAACCGTACAATTGTATATACATACAGCAGCTAAGATATCTTTCTTCTGATTGGCTACTGGCAGCAGCAAATCCCTTTCAATTATACTTATTTGAAAATTTCTATATCTTTCATTAATAACTGCAGCAGAATATGATTTAGATTAAGGAATTGGAGGGAGAAAGTTTAGTACAGTGGTTCGTACCTTTTATTTGCTTATTGATTTATTATTTTAAAGGAAAGTTTAACTAAAGCTTAATGAAACAAAATTTGCCTTATAAAACGGCTTACGGTAACTTTAAGACTACTCTCCATTAATCCTAATACAAAGTTTAACGGATTTTAGTATAATTTCATTATTTCTGAGTAACATTTAGATTGCAGAATCTTATCGACTTGATAATCTTTAAGGGATCTAAAAACCACGAGAATCAGGGGCAGATAAACAAACGTAACATGTATTAATTCAGTTTCTCGAGATCCAGACGCTTTCTTATAAGCTTTATACAGTTTAATATTATTTATTTGAATTTTATTTTTATAATCTCATTTTTGTTTTGTTTCTTGGACAACCGTTTGTGCTCTTCCTATTTGTCTATCTTTCATTTTCGTTCCTTTGCTTCCACCATTCTGCTGGTAGTGAATGCGCATGTGTTTCAGTTGCAAGTCACAAGGCGGAGAGTAATTTTGATTGATTTGCTTGTTCTCCACTCCTTTTCAAAGAAAGTAATCAACTTTTATTATTACTATTACTATTATTATTATCATTTCAGAGACCATGAAATGGGAGGGACTGTCATTGGGAAGGGGCTGAGGAGGCAAGGGAAGGTCTATTTCGTCTTTTGCTTCCAGAACAATGTTCAATTGTTGGAAGCGTGATAATAGAACATAGATTTTGTTTGACCGGCGACATGAAAGACAAACACACACTCACACACACACAAATTTCATGCAACTAGTGATTTCTCCACTGACATATGTGATGCAACTCACTACCGAAAATAATAATAATAAAAAAATACTCAGAAAAAGAAGCAGTAGATCTCCCTTTTCTTTAAAATTTCCGCACAGTGACGCTCACTATATTTTATAGATATTGGAAGATACCTTAACGTACAGAAGAGGAAAGGAAAGAAAGAAAATCAGTTAAGTGACATAGTAACATGCAATATCAATAAATTATATTAAAAAGGCACGGGGAAAATGTATGCGGAGACTCTTTTAAGATTAAGTTATTTATGGAGTAGTTTTGTTTTATATCTAATTATTTCGACAATTGTAATAGAAAGTCCTTTTTTTTAAATGTTACAAATTATTATTTATTTGAATTATGATTTCGAATGACGATAGAAGAGAAGGAAGTATGGGGATTGTAAAAAGAAATCGAATTTCGAATTCGAGATTTTAACGGATTTACACGTTTCATGGCCACAACGTGTCGAAAAAGGGCATTTTTTTCGCTAACTGTTAATAATAATATTGTAGAATATAAGATATGATAATTAAACAGAAATATGCAATTTTCCGAAATGCCAGTTCATTTTCTTCAAGATATATCGTAAGTTTATAAAAAGAGAAAAGAAGGTTACAAAAGTGAATAAACGACAATTGGTTTTTCCGGTGTAGAAGACGGAATCGAATGAAACCTATATAAACTCGAGACTACACCCAAACCTTGACCAACCAATGAATTTAGGTCTTTCCTTGCACTCGAGTACTCTTGACCAGTCATTCTGCTGGTTCCTTTGTTTGTAAAGGAATTGCAGATACACTCTGTTGTTACTGTACTTTGGGACCATTGTTTTAACATCCGCACAGATTTTTTTAAAACTAATTTTTAAAATTCTTGCTCACTATTGAATAGATTTAAATATATTTTAGTCTGAAACTGAAATAGCGTACATGTTTCATACTATAACTATATTCTCAGTCTTATACGGTACTGCTGGTTAGGAAATATAAATAGGCGATAAAATAATTTCATGAAAATGGCGTCAAGTAAATAAATCTGTAATGTGTCAGTTTAATTTCGTTATTACAAACAAACTTACTTACAAGGGAACCTTCCGAAAATGATAGTTGCAGTGAAAGATGTGGCCTATGCCAATTGAAAGAGATGTAGCAGAGATGAGCATTCCCAAAAAATTAGCTTCCCATAGCAATAGGCTCAAGAAATATAAGGGGTGGAAGTTCGGGAAACAGCAAGGTTGGACAGGGGGGGGGAGTGCAAATTCCGCAAAAAGAAGGGGGGCACGGCAAAATACAATGCTGACAACTGATGTATAGAAAGAGACTTGCCACAATACGCTGGTGAAGTAAACGTCATTTCCGCTTCCTGTTCAGCTAGCTGGTGACAAACAAACCAGCTTTAAGCGGGTTATATGAAGAAGCTTACACGGTACTCGCCTATGAAAATGATTTGTTTCGTTTTCGGATATAACCATAATAGATTAAGATGTACATGCATTTTTTTTTGTTTGTTTTCCCAAGAATGAAATTAGAAATATTGTACTATATAAAATATTAAAGAGAAACAAAAACAAAGCCACATTGTACAACAAGCGATATAATGATTAATTAGTTATTGGGCGAACAGATATATCTCAATCTCTTTGAAGAACACTTTCTCTCCTTGCATATTCTGCCAGAAAGAAATTAAAATACACATTTTTAGCAAAAGCTCCTTGCTCTTTTTTTTCGTTTGTTTGTGATATTTTTAGGCTAATTTCGCTGTTTAATATATATTAATACTCAGAACACTGTAAAATCGTTTCTTAGTAAACTGATAATTGAATCACACCTTTAAAGGCATACTATAATCTTCGACAATGTCTGCCCCAGTATGGAGTGTGATTCTCACCTGCCTCCGCTCTTTCCGATTCTCACCAGCGTAAGTTCGATAACAATTTTACCTTTGTGGTTACATATATGTGTAAAAATTTAAAACTCTTGATACAATTGAGATTTACAGGCAATGGATGATTTTAAAATTGGTAAATGGCGTTACACATATATGTAAGACAACCGCATTTAAGGAATCACAAGCTAACCTAACCTTACCATATGAATGTTGGTACAGGTAATATAGTAAAGTTTAAACCGGACTTGTTACTTTGTCTCATCCCGTTTGACATAACATATAATTGCTCGATCCTATCGATCTACGCTAAGTATGCATGAAAAATACAGGATCATTTTTTGAAAAAGTATATGTAAAATTTGTCTAATCTACGAAAATACTTCTGTGCAAGAAAATAATATATGTAGAGGGAAAACATAGAGACAGCGTTAAAAATGTGCCATGGTTTGAAATACAAATCCACTTGTAGCGATTACTAGCCCTGGCTAGTGTACGCTTTTCGTACCTGTCTTTCTTTCACGCATGCCCAACTTCACTGATCCACCTGATCCCTACAGATGCATCCTTATATCGCTTGAGCTTCAAGCTGCCCTTAATTATCATAGATGTAGTGTTACGCGAAGTGACCACCAGTGTAAGTTGGTACGTATTCTCCTTATGAATTTTAATACATGTATAGTCTGGAATGTTACAAATCTGTACGCCGTTTGTAGTAGACGCAAGAAACAGATAACATTAGGACATTATATAGGATAGTTAGAGAGTTATACCTTTTAAATTAATTATTTCTGGTAACGCATTTCAATTTTAACAGTGCCAAACAAAGAATGGACACCCGCTAACAAAAGGATAAAGAATAAATTAGGAAATTATTTCCACGAAGATGCTAAGTTTATGATATTATGTATTCGTAATGTATATTTTAAAATACATTGGTTATTCTAGCGCTGCATTCCTTTGTTCCGAATATCTTATCACTAATTTTATAAAAATCAAGTTTCTTCCATATTAAACATTTTCACTGAAGCTAAACAAACAATATGACAGAAGTACATAGCATAACAATTTTGAATCATTTTAAGTGAACTCAATCTAAAATTATTATTAAGGGGCGCTCATATACATGCGTGGGATTCTCACTCACTTCTTGTCCAGCAACTTATTGGCGATTGAAGGAATTAAAATGTAGAGCAATTTTGTTTCATATTATGATAAATATGGCCTTTCTGTAAGTATAAAGTAAATATATTCACTGCTATTCGTTAAATATGTAGTCTCATATTCATAATTTTAAGTTCGTCTTTCACAAGACTCTCAACTGCCACAACAACGCCATTGAAACTGCCTTAACAACCACCTTAGCAACGGATTGTTTGTAACCAATATGGCTGCGCCCAGTAAAATCCACAGCAGACGACTTCAGCAGCGTATAGGGAACAAATGAAGGCCACCAATGGGGCTAACAGTGTTGCCAACTGCAATGAAAAGTACATGTTTTGCAAAGAGCACTATATGAAGTGAGTGCAATATTCAGTGTCAACCTGTCATGTAGAACATAAGATATGGCGTTATAATCAGTGGTACAATCTAACAAAGGAAAATAGAAAAAAACAGAAGTACGAAAAATACGGAAAAGACGGAGTTGGCCATAATGCGCCAGATTTGGTCACGGGCTGTGCATATTAGAATGAACAAAACAAGAGGCACCGAATATGCAGGAAACCGACGTACCTAGAGTCGAAAAAAAAGAGTTCCAAAGTTGGCAACACTGGCCATGAACATCCAGACAAGTCTAATATAGTTAAGCCACTTTATATTAAATTAAATTAATATAGATTAAATTTGATTTTCTTTTAAAGATTTAATTTGTATCTCAATTATGAAATTAAATTCTATCAGATAAATTCTACCGAGCAATCATTTCTATCGACAAAAATGAGCTTTGTCACGTGTAGGCCACGTGGAGGAGTTTGGATTGTATGGTGTGATATTTCCTCAATTATTGTCGAGACCGGAAGTGGTAGTGATATCTACTACTTCCGGATTTAGTAGTGAGATTAGAGTGGAAATGGAATACAAGTATATTCTTGGGGCGCTTAATTGACTGGAGAAAATATCTTTTCGCTAACTGTTAACGTTTTTATTCTATAGTGGTCAACGACGAACGGACATTTAAAACAGAAAAAATATATAAATGTGTTTTGGGGTGCATATACGCTACATTTTTGACAACAGTCGAGCGCATACCTACCAAATCTTCTAGCGTTATATTACTGGATATGCATGTTATGTCCTTTCTCTGTTTTACTAAAGGGAAGAACTGATACAAATTCTTAAGTTTTAAAGGTACAGAATTTATTAGATACATTTGCTTCTGTTGTTTAAACACAAAAGAAAACGATGCCCCGCACGAAATAAAGAAAAAACAGAACAGAACTAGTAAATAAAATATAATGTGTGAACATAAAAAGCAAATCTTTTGTAGACAACAGCTTATTCTTTTTGTCAAATCGTGATTCTCTGTGGCGCAAGAGGTACTTTATCTTATTCTCTTGTTATCAGATCCCATTTTATAATTAATAACTCTTCTCAACAATCATGGACTTTGCTTGCTCCTTTTTTGTCTCAACGAAAATAAAAGTTGTTAAAGTTATTTCTACAAGCACAATGATCACGAATATGGCCTAATATCTTAGTTTCAATTTCTGGCTCTAGATAGATATTTTTTGTTGCAACAGCCCTGTTTTGCAACCAGCTCTTATATAACAAACCATTGAGTTCAAATATTTTCAAATAAAACATCATTATTTACAATAGGATCTTTCCGTGTCTTTTTTGTTCTCATGCCTATTTTGTTTCTATTACTCGAATTTTTTTTAAAAAAAATCACAATTCTTTATTGTATATTTAACTTAGTTTTATCATCTTAATAGCATCTGAAAGTGTCTCCTTATTCCTTATATTACCGGTATATTCCTTCAATTGTTTAGCAGCAGCTACGTGTTTTGTGTGGGCTGACCAGAGGTGATGCCAGGGTTGCCAACAGCAGATGAAGTGTAGCACCGTGTAGTGTAGTTGTTAACGGTCTCGCCTGTGGTGCGAGTGGTGCCGGGTTTGATTCCCGATGGGGACACTCGTTCGAAAAAGTGTAATAGCTCTTTCAGGCCAGCCGTTCTGAGTGAGGTTTTTCTATGTTTTTCTTACTCACACCAGGCGAATGCCGAGATGGTACCTAACATAATAGTCCCAGGCCGTTTCTTTCTTTCCCCATTCCTTTCTTCCTCTCCAATTCACCGTCCAGTGTGATTGCCCAGGAACATCATCGTTCATATATGTGTGACGGCTATAGATGCTGAAAGCTCCCCAGAAATCTAATTTCTAATCCTAGAAGACGAAGTACAGTCGCTAGATAGACAAGAAAATAGCCAGTTTACGGTAAAATGAAATTATAAGGTCCTAGATTTGTTGCTAAACAAGGAAATGATAAGCAAATACATCTTAAAGAGTCTATTACAACTAATAAGGTACTCACCTACTCAGGGTCCCTGCATAACCTCGAATTCTTCAAACACCGTGTGCGTGGGTTTTCTCGGGGTTCTCCCGTTTCCTCCCACTTTCTTCATTCCACCATTTCATTCATTACTCATCATCACCGTCTCCTTTAGCCTAACCGGCATAACCGTCGGACGTAAAACTCAAATATTTCATTTCATTTATTTCGAATTCTTCAACATCTTTTGCTCTCTGAAATAGAGGGCTGGAGTGATACGGAGGTGTATGCAGTCATCGTTCCAATTAATCTTAACGATTTCTTTTGAAATTTGTAAATGTTAAAGTTCAATCCAAGTGACTTTAAGGAATGATACACTGTTAACATGTAATTTAGTATAGATACCCCAAGCCTATTACACAGTTTGGATTTTACTATGATCATACTAGTAAATACTCGTTCCCATTTCTGCGTTCAAGTGAGGAGCAAATAAGACTGTGAAAGCTAAACTGCACTGAAACTGTGAAAACTGTGAAAATCACTTAAATGAGTTTGTATACCAATCGTGATATTTGCTTACTTGTATCCAAAATGGCACAGTATCTTCTATGCCCTCTGATTGTAAATTATCTATTGTATCTCACTGTTGAGCAACCAAGTCAATTTATTAAAGGACTTTTTTTTAAATGTATTTTTGTCGCCAAAATTACATTTTTTAAAGAAAGTCGCCAGATTTGTCGCTAGGCGATAACTTTTTTTATTTTGTCAGTACTATTCCTCGAGTGAAGAATGTAGTACCGAGTGCGAAGCAGAACCACTGTTATACTAATCGAGAAGCCTTGGCTACAAAGATGCCTCGTAACGTATTTGATGGGGTACTTAAGATTATAAATTGTATTAAATCTCGACCCTTAAATCCCAAAACCTTCTCAAAATTATGTGAAGAAATTTAAAGCCCTCATATGCAATTAGTTTTGCATATAAAAATAAGTTAGTTATCCAGATGAAAGATTTTGCAACGATTACTGTGAGATGATCTTATAGTTGAGTGATGAAGTACAAGTGTTTTTGATTGACACTAATTCCATGTGTCACTTGAATAACCTCTCTTGATTGTATGTGACTGCCTGCTTATTAGCAGATATTTTTGAATTCTTTAATACACCTAATATGAGTCTTGAAGGTAGTGGTATGAATAATTTTGACACTGGAGACAGGATTGAGGCAGCGAATATAGGTAAGTCGAGCTAAAGGTTTTATAGTCTCAGCACCTTCACAACATTGAAGTGATTTCTGGAGTGCATTGATGAAGAATTACCGAAAGAATTTCAACATGCCATCGTTGAGCACACTAATGATATAGCGACTAGGTTCAGAAATAACTTCCCTCCACCAGATTCTGAAAACTTATGAATAAAATATCCTTTCGAATATGGTGTGGTACAATTAACACTTTAAGGAATAGCAAGATGAACTTGTTAACGTTACTTGTAATGGCTCATTTAAAATATTTTAAAAGAATATAAACTTGATCAGTTTTGAATGGAGGTATTTTCTAAGTATAACGAAACAGGTAGCAAAGATATTGAAGCATCTAGTTCCATTTTGTAGCACATATTTTTATGAACAATCATTTTGTTTCCTGAAAAACAAACAGAAATATCCTCTATGTTCAACCTGATTTAAAGCTAAAAGTAGTAAACATTGAACCAGACGTGGAAAGCATTATCCAAAACAAAAAGAGATTTTCCCCATGATATCTAGAATCTGGTATATACTGTATACCGTATACTTGTAACATAATTAAAGGATGATAATTTGTTATGATTAAACTGCCATCTATCTTTCAACCCATACCAAAATTTAATGATGTGGGGGTCCGTAGCTCTTCTTAAATTAAAAAGGGGTCTACAACTTTAAAGTAAATGGGAACCATTGTTCTAGAGATTCAGCATATAAACTTGTTATTTGTATGACATTTTAGAACTTGGTGTATGTTATATAAATATTTATATAAAATACGTAAATCTTAACATGAAGTGTGGTATATACTCGTGCTATTTTATGAAGGAGTCGATTTCTTGATAGTACAAGAAGTCAGAGTATCTTATATTGGAGGAATATTATTTCACATACATGAAAGTGAATATCTGTATAGTGAAGTCATTACTACTTTAGTTCATATTCCTGATTCTAATTCTTAATCCATTTGTCTACTCCAGTTTCTAAATTTCCAGTTTTCCATACCGATCTAAACAACAGGACAAAGAAATTGATGATTCTATTCCTGCTTCACTGGCTTAATAGTATCCTAGGTAAGGTTAGTAAATGGGATGGAATGTCTCTTCTAACAAAACACTTAGGCAAGAAAATTCTAATCATGAACAACATATGTAAGCATGTGAATTCTATATTACAATCATAATGTATTATTCGGCACAAATCTAATATTTTACTAGATTAAACTGGGAAAATTCGCATCGAGCTCTTACTGTCATGACTACTCATTTATGATTTGAAGTTTCTAACTAGAATTCATACCTAGTGTGACTACTTATTCATGATTTTAACTTTCTAACTAGACATGCCTAGTGTTCTTACTCATACTCAGTGTTGTTAAAATTCGAATAACATTTGGAATAATTATTGGAATATTGAAAAAGTATATTCAGATATATTTCAACAACAGAAGCAAAATTATGTAATAATTTTCTCATACCAGCTCACTGATAGTCATTATGACTATGTGACCATGCTTTTAAATACGAAAATTAATTAATTTTTCTAACTTTACTCTCTAGCATATAGGGAAAAACTGTATTTAGAGTCTCTTATTTAACAAGGCAATGTGGACACAACTAGTATGAATGAAGAGCCTCGAGTTTGCATGAGCTATAAAAACTTTACATTCTCGGCTCTGATATGAAGTTTTATATACAGGATGTTTCAAAACAACACCGACAACGTTTCGGAGGTGAATCCTGACACCAAGATAAGACGAAAAGTATAGACCAACCTGGGTGCACAAATGCTTCCTTACGGAGTTAAAGGCTGCCGAAAACATGAAAAAATTATCTTTGAAGGTCCATAGCTGCAAAATTATGGGACCTACCGTAGTCCAGTCAAGACTTTACTTAGAAACTAATATGTGCGCTATCCAAAAATACATGTTCCAGAATAATAAGGTACGCAACAATTTTTATAGAGGCAGTTTAGCTATGGGCATATAATTTGAAGTACTCACCAAGTACCTCTATGAAAACCGTTGCGGAAGTATTGCAGGATTCTGAAACATGGATATTTGGATAGGACACATACTAGTTCCTAAGTGAAGTTTTGAGCCGACTACGGTAGGTCCCATAGTATTAGAGCTATGGACCTTTAAACTTTATTTGTTCTTGTTTTCGGCAGCCTATAACTCCGAAAGGAAGCATTTGTGCACCAGGTTGGTCTATACTTTTCGTCTTATCTTGGTATCAGGAATCAGCTTCCAAATGTTGTCAGTGTTGTTTTGAAACACCCTGCTAGCTATACCCATAAAAGTTTCACGGGGAAAATTAAAGTTTTAAATTATTATATTAATCAATTTCCTTCTGGAATTTTTGGTCATTAATATAATAAATTACTACTAAAATATGTTAAATCAACTCTCTCTCAAGCCTGTCTTTCCTAAATTGAGTTGTTCTGCCATTCTATCTTCAGCTCTGAAGTTTACTAAAGAAGAATTCTTTGTCTGACTCGTCAACACATCCTTATCAAGTTACGATAGGTAATTGTTTATGGTATCAATTATGGAAACCAAACGTTTATATGCAATTCAAGACTTCTATATTTTTTTCTGCTGTGGTCTCTGAATGCTTAGTTCTTTAAGCTAGAGATAAAACAACTTCGTGATAGTGAGTATGGAAAGAGATTTACAGTTGCTATCCATTACTAGATCACTAGTTGGAAAAACAATTCGTAACATTTCTATTACATCTCTATGGAAAAACAAGTTACGTCCTCAACGAGATTTTCATGTACGAGCAATGTATCTAGCTTATTAGTGGAGATGTTCTTCAACTTTCTCCAGCACACTAACTCGTAGCCAAACAAGGAATATATTTAGGAAGATTATGGCAGATAATTATATTAGGGACTATAGGGACCAATCCCATCTGTCATAATGTTTCTAAATATACTTAAGTAGTTGTAATATTCCTTGTCCAGATATGATGTAGTGTACTAGATAAAATTGAAAAACAGATATACTAATAAGCTTGAGATTTTCTTGTATATTAAAGTGTTATAGAGAACGAAATTTGGTACTGATTGTCTATATAAAGATAATAACCGTCCTCACTTGTTCAATATCAAATTTGTATTACATTTATATAATGTGGGCTGTATGTAGACTCGACATGTGTTGCATCATTCTTGGAAGTTTGACAAAATACATGAACTACAAGACCAAACGTTTCTCTATCTATTTCCATGCAAATATTACCGTGTATGTACATTCTCTGTATAGAATGAAAATGGAGTCTTACATGATGGTGACTTCAGTGCCCGCGTTCCCATCGCGTGGAGTGCCACCACGATCGAGATCATGAAGCGAACCATCGGAGTTTTCAACGGCAGAGTACGAGGAAGAATTGTCAAGATGAAGCGAGGATATGAGAAGATGGATGTGATTTCTATGATGAGATCTAGAAAGAGAAAGAAAACCAGAAGAAACAATGCTATAGAAAGTGGAGGGAAATGATATCAGAAGACAATAAAAGTCACAAGAAGAAATTAAGTCACAGTTATAAGTGTACATATTACATAAAGAAAGACAGAATTTTGTAAAGAGGGTGGTGTTAATTTTTCATCAAACCAGCAGAAATATCTAAGAAACAATACTTCCGAATTTCAAATACGGTAATGGTCAATTTGATGACACGATCTTACAAAGATATGATTTGAATCCCCAATAAGTGTTTTCGAGATAGAGATGTTACACTTCAAAAAATTGAGCCTGATTGTTATCTCATATAACAACATTAACATGGGGAAAGAAGTAAGTTCTTCCTTATTTGTTGACGAATGCAATATTAAACTTGTTTATACATTCCTTTATTAGTAGTTTTCGTGTGTACATGTCACATTGCTTTAAGTTCCTATTATTCAAGCAGAGAAAGTCTAAATGAGTCCAAACTATTTCACATGCCACTAATTTTCTTAATGTTTCTCCCTTTAAACTACGTATAACTTACTGGTACATGCAAATGAAATCTTACCAACGCAATCATATAGTCTGTGTTACAGTTTAGAGCATACACCATTGTCTTCATCAGACACATAATTTTATTTAAGTTTGATGTTCTTCTTTGTTTGAAAGCTATTTTGAACACTGCTTTAAAAAAAGAAAGGAGCATTAAAGCAATTAAGACACTCTCAAACTTGCCTTTCTGAAAGAATGCTGCAAGTATGATTTTGTTTTTCAACTACAATTTCTTGTAGATATAAATTTTCACTTAATTTTACAAATGGATTAAATGTCTACCACACACAACCGAGCAATCAAATGCTTAGTACAAAACCTCGACTTGATATGATTAGAATCTCGAGTTCGCTTTCTTCAAGAGTTCCCTGTCTCTATTAGTGTATTGCGGCGTTTCTGAACGTGGGGGGCCGGACCCCTAGGTGGGTCACAAAAGAAGGTGAAGAAGATAACTTGTATTAGGATCTAGTAGTGGAAAAACATATTTCTATTTTTAAACATTATTTTGAATTTCTATTTGATAGGCATATATTTATTGTCAAATACAGAAAAGAACATTAAACAAATAAAGAATCGTTTAAAAACGACTGGAGTGAAAGAGTGATGGAACTGAGGCAATAATGATTCAATAATGCAGATTCAATAATGTTAGAAAGCAGTTGAAACATGATTTACCAGTTCTGAGCCTGTTTTTATTTTCTCAAGTCTAACTGAAAATGAGAAAAAAGGAGAATAGAGAAACTCTGGTGAAAAGTCCAAGTAAAAGGAGATTTTACCTAGAAAAAATAAATATTAATCATAGTTCTGGAAATATGCTTACTTTCATGTTTTTTTCTGAATCCGAATTTTGTTCTACCTTCCCACCAAAAATTTCCCTGCAACACTAAATTTTGAGAACTCCTTCCAAATCATTTTTGAATATTTTTTCTCCTTTGGAGGGAAAATACCTAGAAATTCGAAAGGGAGACAAAATATGCAACAAAAAAGTTCTAAGACATTTTGATGTGGTATTAACGGAGAAGATAGAACAAGTGCACTGCAGAACATGCATCTCTGCGCCACGTGCGCACCGGTTATCAAACAGTTACCCCATAGATGTCGTGATTTTGCCTACTCATCGCTCCCTCGTCTTTCGATTTTCTTGGGGAAAAAAATCTCCTGCTACATTTATTGAGCTGCCCTACTGTTGTCCATGGGTACCCCTTATTTATCCCGGCCCCATGACTCACCATCACATACCGCTTGAGAACTCCGGTCACTAAAAGTACAATATAATAAAAGCGTAGGTCGAAAATTAAACATCTTTAGAACACAATTCATCTAATTTTTGTTTTTACTTCGGCAAGATTTTGCAACTAAGCAGTCATTAAAATAGATTGTCTTATCGATTAACGAATTAATCCATGTTAAAAACTGGACTTGGAATAAATTTTATATTTTCTCACACATAAACTTAATTTTCAACTCGAATGACAAATAGTTCCAAATGTTTCAAACTTTGGTAAAACAAACTTAACAACATTTGACGGATCTGACAATGATTCAAAAGACATAGATGAACCTGAGCCTTTCGCGCCATCAATCCTCGCTTCGAACATGTGCTTTTTCTCTCCAGTGCGCATTCCCAACACAAGTATCTGACAGGAAAACGGTCTCCTACCATTATTTTAGAAAAACGGTAAACCGTATATTTTTCATGGTAGGAGGCACTTATTTTCACGGTTATTGGTTACAGTGTAAGCTCAGAGCTAGTAAATCATAAGTCAACCGTCTTGTAACATTATTGTACAATACGTATAAATTTTCGTGTTTTTTTATCTGGGTATTCCAGACTAGGTATCCCGTTTTAGCACGGACAGTCCTGGATTTACATTATCTGTTCATCTGTCCCAAAGAAATTTTTCGGGACATTAAAATGTCTTGATTTCTCTGTAAAACATAAGCTAATATCATTCCTTCCGATAAAATAAAAAGTCATTGACAGTAAACTGATTGAAATAATGTACTGTCTGTCACTCAACAAGATTTGTGCATCTGGAAAATCTCTGCAATGTGTTAAATTCCTGCTCTATAAATGTTTCTGTAGCCACTTCGATTTTGTTATTTCCTTTGAAAAGAAAAATAATAATTTTCGGCAGGACCCTTGAACGCCTCAATTTTTGGGAGGGGTAGTAAGTCCAAGTGATCCGATTATTACTTTTCTTCCCAATTGATATAATCTTTTAGTGTAATACTAGCTGAAAATGCGCTGTCTACTCAGCGTATCGTTCTGTTACGACCATGAATCTCCTTCCCTACTGTGCATGTCTCCTTACACACTCAAATAGACAGGACAGGACAACTCTTAAAGAAAATGAACATACAAACATAACATTTCATATGTAGATGTTGAAATGAGTTTGTGGCAGATTTGTAAAAGTGACATCAAATTGAAATATGTTTTTCTTATAAATCCATATCCGTGTACGCCTCAATGTGGCTCTTGCCATTCAATTTCAGCAAAGCGCCTGCAATGTCCGTCAACCCGCTGTACGTAACTCTTCTACCGGTTGCCTAACATATATTAACTTACCTTCTCCTTACAATATTAATCTCATGGGCTCAAAACAGCCCCTAAAGTGTTGAATAGAACAATGACTGCACACTTTTTGAAAATTTGAATGCAAACTGGTACGTCTACACAAAATTTGAAATAGACCAGTGAAAACAGCGCGTTTCTAGAGCTTGTGGTTTTCGAGATCTCATTCTCGATAAAAATTGGCCACAAACATATAAATGGAATTGACCACAAACATATAAATGGAATTGACCACAATCATATAAACCTAGCATTTTAATATACGGTTAAATAGTCGTTTATTAAACTTTCTAATGTAATCCTGCGAGAAAATGGTCTTAAACGAGAAGGAGAAGATCAAGTTTCTTCTTTTTTTACAAAAACTTTAAACAACTCAATTTCACAGTCCGGTTGACAATAACAATAATCTAAAATATAAGTATATATATAACCAAAAACATACTGAAAACTTTCATACAGTTTCTCAGCATTTTAGTCTAGAAATATGATAGCTCTAACTATGACTAAACTGTAAATTTTGATAGAATGTCCCGGCTGATTACTCTGAAAATCTAGATAACATATTTTTATCACAAATTTCGAAATGTAAATCTTTAACTGGAAAAACATCCTGTTTCTCCCTCTCCCCTGTTCATCTTCTTATGCTTGTTTAGAAAGAGGTAGGGGTTTGGGAACTTTTAGATGCTGAAAACAAAAGATGAATGAGGGAAAGAATGAACCTAAACGACATCAATGGTTAGTAGCGGAGTTGCGTAATTTAACATATGCAGTCTTAGAGCTTTGAGGCACATGTTTCGTGGCGCGCTAGCGCCTTCCTTGCTCCATACGTGAAAATGTTATAGTATAATTTTCGTTGCAAATTTTGTCTACTTTCGGAAATTCTAGATATTTTTCTCCAAAATAACAGAAGAACTAATTTCTTTGAAAAAAACTTTTTTAGGGGGAGATTTTTTTTTTCAAAACTCAGCGACCCAAAAAAGCACAAAGTAAGCCTGCTTCCACAACTATCATGAACCTTTCCAAGTAAAATTCCTATTATCTGCATCATCAGGAAACTTTTTCAGCAGTTTGAAGACAAATTTTCTCATAATTTTGTTATTTTAGTCTTAATTTTTAAAACGTACACGAATTTATTGGAAATTTGAAAAGTATGTTGAAATCATCACTGCTGGATAGACATACATTTTTCTTGTCATTTTTAGAGATGCAAAAAAGCCGGCTTTTTTGAATCGATGGTTTTTTTCACATAAAAAGCCGGCTTTTTTGAAAAAAAAACGAGAATTTTGGAAATTTTGGCTTTTTTCAACTTCATGATTTTTCTATCTAAATAGCTTTCTTATAGTATATTCTATAGTTAGATAAGAATTCCATGACCTGAATGTGATATTTTGCTCTGAAATTCACCATCAAGATGGATGGAGCACATGTTTTACGAATTAAAGCTAACATGAAGAATGTAGAATTTTTGAGGGTAATTTTAGAGGCTATTTAACTTTATTTTAACTTTTGAGTTATCGACATCTTTTTTCTTCTCTAGTTTGTCATCCGTGTTTCATTTCTAAGAGCTTTTAGTACTCTAGCTTCTAGCGCAAAAGTTAAACTTGCCCGTTTTTCTATTTATTCGTCAAAGCGACGTTCTTCAATATATCCGTCAAACCGTACTTCCACATTTCTGTTATACTGTAGCTGTGAAGTGATTTAGCAATAATTTTCCGGACACAACCTTGAATACCGATTTATAGAAATAATCAGTAGCGGATTTAGGAAAGTACTTTAGGAGGGTTTTTTCTGATTGTTTCGTTTCCTAATTTTATTTGGGAAGTGCTTGAAGTTTATGAGTACAGGCATAACTAATATTTCGTTTCGTTTATATGTTTAGCAATAATCTTCCGGATACAACTTTAAAAATCATATTATACTGAGAATCAGTGGCGGATTTAGAAAAGTATTTTGGGAAGGATTTCTTACTAATGTTTAGTTTTTTAAACATTCGTAATTTTTATTTGACGGGAGCTTAAAGTTGATGAGTAAAGGCATAAATAATAGATATTTTGTTTGTTGCAGACATTCCGTAACTTTGGGGAACGGGCTTCAGTCCGAAAGACCGGCCCTCTAACCTCCGCAAAACCGTCACTGCTGGTAATTAGTAATAATAACGATTTAAAAACAATAAAAAAGGAAGTCGCCCAATTCACAGTACACACACTATTTCTACATTCACAGATGGAATAAAGAAAAGCTTTGTCAGAATGGTCGAATGCTGGTTGAATCCCGGACTTCCCGATAGAAGCGCAAAAGCTAATCACTCAGTCATGTTTGTTGTGCAGTTGTATTTAGCTTAACTTAAATATATTCCGTAGTCTTTTTTTTTGGGGGGGGGGGAGGGGAGTTCCGTAATGATATGTTGAATCCCTCTTGTTAAAAATTCAGAAAACTTGAGGATTGGGTAAACTGTGATGGTGGTTCTATAAAACTTAACTGTAGAATTTCAAGAATATACAGAACCAAAAGCTCTAGATGTGCAGCCTTTAAGTGTATCATATAAATCTAAGTATTTCTCTTATGTTTTATTTTAATTTTATTTTGTTTCAAAAAGAGGGTATGGAATATTTTGAAGTAAAAATACTACATACTATTTTGCTAGTTATTTGTGAATTCTTTAAAAAGAAGTGTTTACTTTTAGGGTTGGCTGGTTTACATCAACTTTTTTTTTTTAATAACTGGTTTAAACCACAAAAATAAAAAGAATGAAAAATGCGAATCGTGTGAACTTCATGGTGACGTTTCCCGATATCAAACCACCTGTAATAGTTTTATTTCCCTTTCACCTTTTAATCAAGGTGTCCCATGTTCAATTCTCGGTTGAACCACAAACCTTGTTTCATGCGTAACCCAAGTAGCGGTTCGGATGTCAGTTTAAGCGAAAGTCTTCTTCTTGATAACCTCGGTATTTCGTAAGGATGTTAAGCCTAAATATACAAAACAAACCAAATTTTATATTTCTGCATGCCTAAATGCGTGTTGTTTTATAAAGAAGCCAAGATTGCTTAAATATATTGATAGAAATTGGCAAAATTTATCGATTGCCTACCTAGCTTCCAACATTAGCTTGGATTGGACTTTCAATGATATCTACGTACTAAATTTGTAATTTAATACCTCAGTTTTAGCGTACTGATTATGGTATGTTGACCTTTAAATTTTACATGCAAAGCAATAACAGGATTTTCCCGTTATTGTCTTACATTTCAAGTAATGACAGGATTTTCCCAATGGCTAGGGCGGGAGATTCTCAACTTAAGAAATTTATTGACCGCACTTTTTTAAGCTTATGGGAGTTCTTCCGGCATAACCCCGCTGTTGCATAATAACATCAAGGCGAAACAAACTTATTTCTGTGAATATGTAATATAAATACATAAAGCAAAAAATCTAAATCAAAAAAGCCTGGTTTAAACCAAAAAAGCCTGGTTTAAACATCCCCCAAAAAACGGGTTTTTGGCATTTTCAAAAACAACCACGGTTCTTGCCAACTCTGCTTACTTTTGTATATAGGAGGTTAAAAAATTCTTATTATATACATTGTTTAATCCTGTGGAATTCATAATGTAAATATGTTGAAGAAAAATTGTTTGAAATATTTTTTCGAAATTCATAGTTTATTTTCGATGTTTTATATTATTATCAGCATCAACCACTAATTAAATGATTTTTTGTGTTATAGAGAAGCGATACAAAGTCTGTTTTATCAATTTAAAGCAGTATTTTGAAAAAAGCCCAAAATTTCCCAAGCAAAAAAGCGAAGCAGAAAAAAACGAGTTTTTTTCCAAAAAAGCAGGTTTTTTTCCGAGCCCTTGCATCTCTAGTCATTTTACACTCGGAATTAGAAAAATCAGTTTGAGGCACAAGCCACAATATCAAGAATAATATTTGTACAGTGCACAAATTTTTAGAATACAATTGACCTATTTTCATTGATTTTTTTTAAAATTTTGTTTTCTACTATTTCTTGTAGAACACAGGAGAAAATATCTTCTTTTAATCAAAGAGGAAATTGTTTGAATGTGTAGGTGTGATCAACAGAATCTAACAAAATAAAATTTTTGAGAAAAGAAAAAAAGAATAGAAAGCCGTGCTGAATCATTTTCATGGCATTGTAGCGTGTCAAGTAGTCGTTCAAAGGGAACCGTTAAACATTTGTTCAATTTCTATTTTTTCTTTTTCTTCTCTTTAAAAAATCTTTCTTAATGTTCTTCGCTTTCTCACCCCACCTCTCTAAATCGTCGCCCTCCTTTTTTTTACCCTCTTCCTCTTTCAGTCGCAGGTTAATGAAAGGAAGTAACACAGTTTACGGTGGAAACAATTTCTTCTCCACCACACTATTTAGGGCTAATCGTATATTTTTTTTGTACCCTAAGAACTTTTCAGGCCACCCTCTACATCACGAAATATGGATTAAAAGACTTCCCTATACTGTTTGCTCTCATCTAAAAGCATCAAAATACACACAAAATATTTCTTGAAAATTTATGACTTCGGTTTCTGTTAAGTTAAATTTTCTACAATATTGTTAACGTATAAGGAGAAAAATGTCCGAAAGTCAGAAATATAACAATTGATAGATCTCATTAAGCTGATCAAGGTGATATTGGTGAGTTATAAATTCTCATCCGTAGTTTTAGAGAATATCGAATCTACTGTATATAAATGAAATTGATTATGTGTGTGACTTAATAACTCTTGAACCACACGACCAATCTCGATCAAATTTTCATCATAGACGAGGTCCTGGCCTTCTTGACGGTGCAACTTAGGGGAGGGGTAATGACTGATATTAGTGTTGAATCCGTAGTTTTCAGGGTCGCTGAGATGAACAGTGTCACTTCCGATGCCGTTTAAATCCAAATTCAGCCCCGGGGGAGAGGGGAATTATATATATAAAATGATCGAAAATGACCTATATCCGAGAGCGCTTCAGTAACAGTAAAAAGTGACTGACTAACAAGACATATTACTAACTTTTCTTATTTTAACCCAACAAAGCAGGTAATTGACGCTAGTTTTTAATAAACCTCAAAATTGATACTTAAATTGATGTCATCTATTTGAATAAATTAGAAATATGTCTTCATCAAGCTTTTATTTATGGGACTGGCAAGAAGAAGACAGTACGGATAGTTAATAAGATATAAGCATCAAACATTAGGATTAGCTTTTAAATTTTAATTTTTGTGTAACACTAATATTCTCCAAACATTAGACACATGCCACATCTAGCTGAAGAAAGTGCGTCGTTTTCTATAAAACCGAAAACGCTCATTTTTGTGGCACTAGAAAATATGTTCTTCGAGTCTAATATTTAATTGATAGATGTTATTCTACTGTAACAGATTGTTGATTTATCCGCTGTATATGTGCTTAAAGAACGGCGTTAAGTACTAGATTGTTTCTTTTTGTAAAGGAGATACACGTATTTCTGACAGTAACACAACTAACAGTGATGAGTATAATCTTAACAATGACATATAGTCTTAACAGTCATGCGTATAATCTTAACAATGACATATAGTCTTAACAGTGATGCGTATAATCTTAACAATCACATATAGTCTTAACAATGATGCGTATAATCTTAAAAATGACATATAGTCTTAACAGTCATGCGTATAAACTTAACAATGACATATAGTCTTAACAGTGATGCGTATAATCTTAACAATCACATATAGAGTCTTAACAGTGATGCGTATAATCTTAAAAATGACATATAGTCTTAACAGTCATGCGTATAAACTTAACAATGACATATAGTCTTAACAGTGATGCGTATAATCTTAACAATCACATATAGTCTTAACAGTGATGCGTATAATCTTAAAAATGACATATAGTCTTAACAGTGATGCGTATAATTTTAACAATGACATATAGTCTTAACAGAGATGCACGTACTCCTAATGGTGATACAAATCCTACTCCTCTCAGTAATACATATACATGTACTGCTTGTAAGTCTTAAGAAACACTACAGTTAATAATTCAATAGACTCTATTAATGCGATCTCTGGTTAATACCGGTAGAATCAATTCAATAATAACGCTAAAAATCCATGGTCTCAAGGCTCCCAACATGGCTCTATTTATCTGAATACGCTGTACTTAATATGTCTAATATGGGCTAAACTGCAGTCATGCGTGTGATGAAGCTATTATTATAATGGCGCAATTCTAACATAGTTTATCAAGAATTTTAGAAATAATTCAAAAAGAAAAAATGGATCAAAAGATTGCGATCTTGGCCAAGAATTAGTTTTCGGATTAGAGGTTACAAAATATTTGAATAGCCCCTAAATCGAGTTTTCGTATTTTCTAGGGAATAAGCACATCATACTCAGTTAAGTGATAGTTTGGGTTTGGCTGCACTATATGTAGTTTTCCAGATATAAGGCGTATAAGAAAATTTTTGATTGAAATATATTGGATCTTTTAATCCAAAAATGTATTTATTCAACTCTACTGTTACATTCTGTGTGTTGTTTACCTCAATAATATGCTAGTTTAAAATTATAATGAAGAATATTCGCCAAGGTGCAGTATTTTGATTGCCTGTGGTAGTCAAAACAACACAAGTCTTCAGAAAAAAAGTAGTATATATTCTACGAAAATAAAAAAAATATGAGTACGGCGGTATGGATGTAAGACATAGAACTAGAAACGCAAACAACTAGATACAATCTAGTTATTAAAAATGTATTGGTTTTGCATATATATATATATATATATATATATATATATATATATATATATATATATATTTGCATTAAAATAAAAATTATTAGTTATTATTGGTAACCAAGGACATTTTTTCTAACTCCATAAAAATTCGATTTTCTCGATTTTTCAAGCACTATAATCAGAATTTTCCCTCTAGAGTGTCATTTTGTTCAGCTTAATGCCATATGTTGATTGATCTGTAAGGCATCTTTGGACAATATTATAAAGGGTGTCCTGTAGAGAACGCAACTTTTGAAATGTCCGCCATTTCAGTTATTCTAGTAAGTTGGTAATACTGAACGTTACACGATTTTCATCTGTTGTCTTTTGCGGTTTGTAGTCACAGAGCGCCGAATAGCGGATAGTCGTCATCTGTTTTCTGTACGGGTAGTAAGAGAACGCTTCACAACGGAACCACGTGTTGTTATAGTGGTGAATATTGTGCGGAGACTGTTCGCTAACTCCGTGAAACTCATGTGATATTCGGCGCAAGTAACTACCAACCACAAGGACAACAGATGAAAATCGTGTAATGTTCAGTGCTACCAACTTACTAGAACAGAAATGGCAGTCATTTCCAAACTTGTATTCTTTATGGGACACCATTCACGTAATCAAAAACTAAAGTTTAAGAGCTAATTATAATTTTAAGCTATACGGCCCATCTCATTAACCATATTGTGTACTGTCGTCTTGCAAGTATCATAATAAAAACCTTGACGATGATATATTTCAAAATCACTTTCATCACAATAGAAAATGAAAATGAAATCTTTGAGTTTTACGTCCCACGATTATGCTGGCTAGGTTAAAGGAGACGGTGATGACGAGAAATGAAGGAGATGGTGAAATGTAGAAAGTGGGGAAACTCCGAGAAAACCCAAGTACACGGTGTTTTCTTGGGGTTCTCCGTTTCCACCCAGTTTATTCCTTCCACCATTTCCTTCATTTCTCATCTTAATAGATGGCGGGGTTATCGTACAACATTAATTATTAGGTTTACAAAAATATTTTTTTTTTCGAAAACAACTCATAAGAATTTATTCACTCATATAATTTTGTTTACCTCTATAAGATATGTCAATTTGTATGTGTCTCATTTTTAGACATTTCTTTTGCATTATACGCAAATAATTTTGTAAATTTTTTCTCTGAACAACTTGACTAATATACTTTTTTTTAAAAAGTTTACTCAAGATACAGTATT
This sequence comes from Thermobia domestica, assembly GCF_964235325.1. NCBI lineage: Eukaryota > Metazoa > Arthropoda > Insecta > Zygentoma > Lepismatidae > Thermobia > Thermobia domestica. The sequence continues at coordinate 118,341,533 of NC_137463.1, read as the reverse complement.
TTAGTTAGTTTTGATGGTAAAAAAACAATATCATTTTCACTTACTAAAAGTGATTCTCACACTGGAGTTATCAATGAGTTCTCGGAAGTTATGATTAGATAATATCTGTAAGTTTATCTAAAAGTATTAAAATAATTACAACCTGTAAAGAAATGCCATCAATTCCATCATTAATGCCATCATTAATGTGTAATCTTAATTTCGTACAAAAATAATGAGTGAGTAAACTTTGATCAGGTCAGGAACTATAATTAAACATTACAAAAAATTACCAAATTATATGTTAGCGTTTTTTAATAGAATATACTGCGCCGTGAGATTGATAGTAAATTGGTGTTTTTATACATATGGACCACTTGGATGCCAAGTAGTCCAAAATTGAAATTTTTCAAGAAAGAACTTTAAACTCCAATGTCTCACACAAAAATTGCATCAAGAGATCAATCCCTATTAGGATTAGAAAATAAACTTCATAATTGTGTTTTTGGTTGCAACTATTTTAAAAAACGAATTTTTAATGATATATTGAACTTGAAACTTCTGTCTTGATCCAAGCGGTCCATATTATCTAACGAAGCATGATTCGAAACTATTGGCACTTATTTTTAAAGATGCGTTTTTAGAGTCATGTAACTGGTGTTACAGACTACGTAGTTAAAATTTCATGTATAAAACCTACCTAGGCCTTCATTCACAGTTACTAGAACATATAAGAAAAATGCCACATTGTACGAATTTAAACTTATAAGGAATAAAAGCATATTTTGACAAATGTTATTTTTAGTTATTACCAACAAAATTTACAAAACAAATAACATTTAGTTATCCAAAAATTCTTTGGGTGATGATTGATATAATTGTCACTATATCTAAACAACGATGACTTCACAGTTACCAAATTTGAAATTAAAGTTAAAATTGAATAACAAAGCATTGGATTGTCAAATGCAGAAGATACTAGCTAATGATGATTTATTCTAGACAAACTTAACAAATTGATTCCAATACAATATTACTTTAGCTTATATATCACTGTTATTTCAATATCTGAGACTTCAAGTCATTATACACAGATTATAGTTGCTTGTTTGACTAGAGTAAATGTTAGTGCAGAATAACACTATCGATATGAATATTACAGGAAAAGCTAATGAGCTGTTTTTTTTTAAAAAAAAGTAAGTAGTAAACGTCTTAAAATAACAGATTACACTATATTTTATTTTCCATGTTTCCATTATCTCTCTGTGAGATGTTACACTTTGACGTAATTATGAGGGTAATACGACCGCGTGTGAAAGCGAATTTATTTAAATACAAACTAATTATTTGCTGAGCAAAACTATATATTTTCATTAAAATTCAACACGTGTTACAGTTTCACCAACTAACTCTTTGGCTTCATCAGACACTATATATCTGATGAAGCCAAAGAGTTAGTTGGTGAAACTGTAACACGTGTTGAATTTTAATGAAAATATATAGTTTTGCTCAGCAAATAATTAGTTTGTATTTAATTATAACAAAGCAAAGCTTCTACTTATGGAAAATATCACCAATTTATTTGTTTATTAACGAGTTTTATCACTATATTAAAGTATACACCACTTTATTGGTAAATATGATTTGCATATCTAAAACAAAATATTCTTCTAAATAATAGTTATTAATAGTTCACTTTCATAAACTCATCGGATCTTGATCAAACTTGGCATGGAGATAGTTTTGATTCACTTAGTACATGTGAAATATTTTTCTGTTGCAGATTTTTGGTTCCCTTGTTATTGGTCGTTAAAATTCGGATGGGATGTGTCAAACTTCAGCTATGGTATTAGCTCCTATTTAGAATAAGAATTACGGAGGAACATATGCAACAAAAACCTCTCAAATGTTAATTTAAACTCAAAGGTTAATAAAATGAAATGAAACTCTCAGTTTAACGTCTCACTTTATGTCCCTTTAGGCTAAGGCAGATGGATGATTAAGGAAAGTGAATGACGATGGAAGAATCGTAGAATGAGAATGTGGGAGAAAACGGGAGCATCCCAAGAAAACCCCGCAGACATGATATTGTCCACCACTAATTACTTGGCCGGGTATCGCACTGAGCCTCCCTCAAACGTTAAGTAAATGCAATGCTTTCTTATAATTAAGATGTACAAAAATCAATGACCGACGATGTTTGTTTGCTTTGTTTAATTGTTGCATTTTCGTATCCTGCTATTATAGGCAATCCTAACCATTCGTTCGTTTACTATGGCAACCTTGTCATTTAATTAAATTTTGTTGTTCTTGTAACTTTGCTGTACAGGCTTTAGTTCAGTTACTATATGTATTTATTAACGGCACGGTGGCTTACCTTTGGTGTGGGGGAATCCTGGTTTTATTCCAGGCTATATGAGTTCGTGATGGACAACATTGTGTTCGTGAGTTCTCCCATTTCCTCTCTAAATGAATCTAAATGAATATATATAATATAATTCCTTCACTTCCGGTGAAACTGAGTTATTAAGTTGAACCATAGAACAGTGTGTAGGTAGTTTAATTTCGTAAATGTACCTCCAGATGGCATGAGAAGTTTGTTTGGTATATGCCATTGCATTGAATTGCATGGAAATGTTGTACTATGTGATTTTTCCCAGTTTACTTCAAACTTAGAAAATGCTAGATACCATTATGTTTTCCTGAGCCACTCACATATATAGGAGATGCCGATACACCTGCGCCCATATCTTAATAATAATATTTTAATGCCCATATGTCCACACTTTATAATATATGCTACGTACATGGGTGTAATACAAACATTACCAATGATGATATGAATTTATCTTAATTAGATGTCGGTACTTCGTGCAATTACATATCGCCAAAAATTTCCATATTTTTCGCATATGTCGCAGTTATTTTCATACAGCTGCATACAGTATACATGGCGTATTTACAAACTTTCATTACATGAGAAAGTGAACTATCCAAAGTTAATTTCTCTTTCGTCAGAAACGTAATCAATACGGTGAAAAGATTACGTGACTTTCGCTATCAAAAGAAAATGAAGATTTTTTAAAAACCTATACGCAGTCTTAATGTACTTGCGTGCAGGCAACAATGATTGTGAGTGTAAACGTTTAATGCAGGTCAATGGAAGTGCATAATAAAATTAATAGTCAGAAAATACAATATTATTTTGCAGGAATTCATAATAATTAACATTGGATTTTGTATTTTTCTATAGTTTACGAACTTTTACTGTACCCTTAGTTCAAGAGAAAATGTGAACTCTTACCTAAGTTCACAGTGTAGTTATATTGAACAGAACACGTGCACACCTATTGACAGTGTTCTGTTCAATATAGAACACGTGTTTACATACATATATATAGTTAATTTAATATGCTAAATTAAGTGCTCAGAGCATTGTTTACATGTACATACGTCAAATATGTTATTATAGAATATTTTATTTGGACATCATCACACATATACACATTCTTCTAATAGATTATACACATGAAGCGTTCTTATGCTATGGTGATGCGTGAAATGTTAGTAGTCGCGAACGTATTTTTCTGTTTGGAACATGATAGGAGATTACTACTAATGATATTGGTGAATCCTTCTAATCATGAATAAGTTACTTTAAAAACAAAAAACTTTTTTTTTTTTTGTTTCACTAGAATGCAATAAGTAACGTGCCAAAAGTGTAACATATGTTTTTCATTTCGAGGATAGACTTCTTTCTGTCTATAAGTTAAGGCTCTCCGTTCTACACTTTTTAAAAATTCTAGTGAATGATTTAAAGACATTCAAAAATATTTTCTTTAAAAATGTAGAAAATAAGCCAGAAAGTATCTACAGAACATTATCATTACCTTCAAATATTTTCTCATACCCAGAAATTTGGGTACGCAATTTACGATGTCATAACAGTCGTGCACACAAATTTATCCAAGGTGTACTCAAAAAGTATGGTGAGTGTAGTTACACAGTGCCACCTATCGATGTTCTATCCATTTCAATTAATAAGCTGAATAGTCTAAACCTTTGGGACAGTCAGTGTCGAGTTTAAACGAGTTGTGACATGTTAGTTGGCTTCCATAGGCAGGAGAGTGAGAACGTGTTAAGAGTATCTGACGTACACCAACATTAGGTTTTGTTCTAAGCTGCAAAAAAAAGTGCCAAAGTAGCTCACGAAATGTCAAAATCAATGTATGGCCATAAAACAGTGATATTGAAGAATGTTTACAAGTAATATGACCGATTCAAAAGCAACAAGAAGTCGATTGAAAAGGAGCAACGATCGAGACGTGTTTCGATGTCAAAATCAGATGGAAACGTGCAAAATAGTGGCACAAACGATGTGTTCAAAGAGACAAATGACTATTTAAAACTTTTCCGAAAATAACTATTTGAAAGTTTTCCGAAGAACTAAACATCCCGTATGGGTCCGCGAAAAGCATTTTAACCACCGACTAAAAGAGCAAGTGGCTTCCTTCTCTACGTAAACGCAACTTGCTTTTGCGCCACGAGATTTCGGCCGAAAAATAATCCAGTCCGTCTACATTCGTTATGCTCACCAGATATAGCACTATGCGATTTCTGTCTCTTCCCAAAAATTAAAACCGTGCTTAAAGAAAACGTTCTGACACCATTTTTGATATAGAGAGTACCACAAGAAAGCAGTTGAACGCCCTTCCAAAAGAAGCCTTCCAGAAATGATTCCAGCATGGATTCAACGTTAGGATAAGCGCATTGCTAGCCAATGACAGTTCTTCAAAGAAGATTAAATCAAATTTTATGTAAGTTTATTACTTTGTTTCGAATAAAATTATTCACCTTATTTTTTGATCACACCTCGTACATTACACGAAAGGTCTTGAAAGCAATTATTAGCTCAATTAATAAAGTTTTGTAGTCGCTACTTTGCTTACTTTCTATATGTTCTATATGCTTCATTATGTCCTTAAATTACTCACCAAAATTCAAGAAAGTATAGTGGTGAACTTACCGAAGAGTCAAATTTGGATTGAACTGACTATAATTGGTTTACACATTCACGATGCGTATTCTATTTGGGAACTTACTGTCTTGTTCAAAAATCTGATCTGATTTGAAAAGCACTGCACTCTTACCTATTGTTGTAATTAAATTTAACAAATTCGATTTTCTTTGACCAATTCAGGAGACGAAGTATTAGCATTTCTTACATACGTTTGCCGGAATATGGCGTTTTAAAGCAGAATAATGTGAAGATTTTTTGAACAAGACTACACATACGCAGCATGTAGAATTTTAAGCACATTGATGTAATATTTCTTTTGTGGGCCAATTCTAACCAAATTTAAAACATACAATATCAATGAAATGTAATTATAAATGTCAATGTATTTACATAAATAGGTATACCTTAAATTGGACCTAATTTAAGCTGAAGCTACGGTAATAACAGAAAGAGTAACATGAAATACTTATTACGCTTATGTCATCAGAACTATTCTGTCCGCATTGACTGGTCACTTGCAGCAAATTACGAAGCTTTCATTCATTAATTAACAAGAACTTCTTCGTTCTCACGTGCATCAGTTGCCCTCCTATATCGTCCATCAACTGCAGCCTCTACGTTCTCTTTCCTCTTTTTCACTATACATTATATACACTATTACGTCCTTCAGAAAATGGTTCCTCCTCAGTTATCCCAAGAAAATTCTCTCCCACATTTTCATTACTCAAATATTGTATTCTTTTCGTACTATACCTAGCACTTGACCATAACATTCGACTCCGCTCATTTTCTCAATAATAATGAAGAATAAAGTAATTAATAATAACTGTGGCTTGATTCTGTAAATAAAGAGCTCCTGTCAAACAAAAGAAACTCGTTCAATTGAGAGATACGATAAGGCAATCGACTCCCTACTACATTATTTCTGATTTCTTAATGCACAGTCCACGTCTTATTTTAAGTAATTCTCCCCTTGAATGATATGAATCGAATTCGGGACCAAGAACTCCAAAGTTACACGTGCTAATTGGATACTAGACCTTTCGGACCTGATGGTAACGTTTGTGTACATCATATTTTAAGATTAATATAATTATTCTGGAGGATTCAAAATGGCTGTGTTTTCATGTCAATATTCTTTGAACTTGTCTAAATCATCTTCCGCTATTTCTCTGGTGCTTTCATCTGTTGTCAGGAAGGAAAGCACATTTATTTTAGAGAACTTGCTGGGGCTATCACGATGGACAAAGCTTAGCCACGGAGGTTGTTTTATTCTTGGCGAAACAAACTATTTGCAATAAATTCTCCTTCTGTTTTAGTGATGTGTTTTGAGTTTCTAAACTATGTAGATCACAATGCTGTTTTCGATTAATGCCATTTTGTATTTTACATACGTATTTCAACCCTAGTGCACGCAAAATGTTTGGTCCATAATTCTATAAATATGGCACGCGCAAACAAATTGACGGTTGTATTTCATATGTTAAGTCAACAAGAATAATAAGACAAAATAAAAATAAAATCGGAGAGTAAACAAAAAATCAAGTCTAAAAGAGCTAGAGAAAACTATAAAGTAATTATACTAAACGAAATTGGCTATACCTGCTTCACATAAATAATTGACATCTTTCATTATTATCTCTTGGCATTTAAGAGATTTGAATTTTTTAAAAATGTGATCACATTACAAAACTTAAACATTGTTCATATTTACACAATATTGTTTGAAATAAAATTTATTTAGTTTCTATGATAGAAAAATTACACTGCAATAAAGATAACCAAGACAGTTTTGTCTCTTTTTCACCTACTACCTTCGAACATCGATACGTCACCTAAGACGTACCTGGAAGATCAAAAATAGACCCCATCAGCATCGAGGACCTTCTGCCAACGTTCTGGAAGGCCATGGATTGCATTCCGGTAGAACTTGGTGGGCCGTGAAGTGAATTTTGCACCTCTATTAGGGATTTGAACTGGCGTCCTCGAAGGTGGTTTTTCCAGGAATGGAACAAGTGATAATCGGACAGTGCAATGTCCGGGTAGTATGGCAGGTACAATAGTATTTCTCATCCAAGGGGTAGAATAGTGTCCCGGGTCATCCTGGCCATGTGGGGCTTAGTGTTGTCTTGTAACACAAGGACCTCTTGGCGATTCAGAAGTGCAAAGCTCCACATTGATTTTTTCTCCAGAGTTTTGAGTTTTTCTTGAACACGGCTCAACTGCTGACAGTACGCAGTTGCATTCATGCTCTTATCAGCTGGTAGCAACTCCCGATGCACGATGCTGCGAGCAATCCACCAAACACACAGGAGGACCCTTTTCTGGTGCAGTGCTGGTTTCGGCTGTTTTAGAACAGGTTCATGGGATTCTAACCAATGATAACGGCGCAGTGGAGCTTCGTACAAGACCACTTCTCATCACATGTCAATATCATGTCCAGAAATGGCTACTTCCTCAGAAAGACAGCAGAGAAACACAGATCTTCCGGCACGTGGTGCATCTTCAAGTGTTTTGTCACCGTCCTTAAACTTGTTAAACCATCGCAGTACTGTCCACGTAGTCAGGATACCCTCACCAAAGGCCTGGCATATCTTCCGCCTCGTTGCAGCGGCGTTTGACCCCAGTTTGAACTCGTACAGCATACATGCCCTTATGACGCTCCGTGGAGGTCCCATGTTCACTCTGTCCTCACTCAAGTTCACTTTGTAATTGAACTGCCACAACTAGGGATGGCCACAAAGTTCCGGTTCCGCCAGAAACCGGTTCTTGGAGATCCGGTTTTCAGAACCGTTTCCGGAATCGGTTGCATACTTGGATCCGAAAATCCGATTACGAAGCCGGATCTTCTAGAACGGATCCGTTTAGAGCAGAAAACCGGTCCCACCAGAAACCGGTTCCGGTCATTCCTAACTCAAATTTGTTTTAAGAGATATGTAGCAAAGCAATCAGCAGAGGGTGAATTTTGTGCCAGAAAGGTTTTACATTTTTTAGATGTACATGTTAGTGAATAAGTACATGTTTGTGTATAAAAATAATTGTTTGGTGCACAAATACTAAAATTTAGTGCAGTGTGAAAACAAAAAACTTGCTAGGTTTTTTTCTGTAGCTGTAGGCCTAATTTTGCCTTTGCATTGCAATGTATTTAGAATTTGCATTGAATTGAAATTGTCCATAGATACATTATTGTGATAATTTTTCACCGGAGATACTTAAATATACATAAGAAAATGAAAGTTATTTCAGTAATGAAAGCTCGAATGAGTCCGAGATGTTTATGTTCAGTAGTAATTTTATATTACACCATTTCTTTCAGAGCTCATTTGCGAACAATAAAATCAGTTGTAGCTTACCCACAAAAAACTCCTATTCGATTATGTTCACACGTTCCTCCTTACGAGACGACATCGTACATAAATTCAGAACCGGTTCCGGAACCGGTTTCAGACTTTGATCTGAAAACCCGGTTCTGGAGCCAGATCTTAGGAAAAGGTTCCAGACCTTGAACCGAAAACCCGGTTCCGGAACCGGATCTTAGGAACCGGTTCGAGACCTGGATCCGAAAACGCAGTTCCGGAACCGGGTCCGTTCAGAGCCGAAAACCGATTCCACAAAGGATCCGGTTCCGGCAATCCCTCCCACAACCATGTAGTATGTGGATATACCCACACCAACAACTGACCATTCGCCTTATCTCCACTCGCATTCAACTCACGGTGTGAGAGCCAGTTGAACACAGACCTCCGCAAAAAGCGACAGAACTTTCTTAGTTACCTTTATAGTTCAATGTGACGTTACTATTGATTCAGTGATATTTGGAAACTGCTATAAACAACTGTACGTTTTTGCTTACTATATTATTTCGTGATACGCAGTATAATACCAGTTATCACGATTTATTATTAACATTTGTGAAGTTCGCAAAGCATAAATAGTCACTTAAATCCATTTTCGCTTTTCGAATCTTCTCTATCAAGTAGAAGATTCCGTTATATAAGTAAGTATCTGTATATAAAAGAGGCGTTTGTATAAGATACAAACAGCCGAATATAATAGATATTTGCACTTTAATATAATTATTTTAACTACATGATTTATTGAAAACATTTTTTATTACATCAGTTGAATTATTCGCGTATTTCACATTTCTTAGAATCAGAACTGTTAGGTTTCAGATTCTATAAATCCCTATATTTCAATGAGTTCTATTTTGACTTTATTTCCGAAATTGTGGAATTACTCAAATTGTGGAAATTTGTATATAACAAAATAGTTTTGAAACTAAGATTAAATTGTTTAAATTGATTTTCCCCTTGCCAATATATTTATTCAAAAACTGTTATTTTTATATATGGTCAACAGTTTCCGGACATCACTCGTAAAGAGTGTTTTTTGATGTTGATACAATGAGGTTATCTATCGTGTGACACATAGACTGTGCCTGAAGTCGTAATGAGAAGACGCGAGAGTGAAGCGTGGGTTATTCTGTGGAGTTTACGGATTTTCAAACTTGTCAGGCGATTGTGTCATATTTGTAGATCTCAGGAATTCATCACGGGAGATTTCGGCTCTCCTAAACATACCCAGGTCAACTGTTTCAGATATCATACAACCGAAGTGGAAGTGTGATGAAATGTCTACAACTCAAAAGTGAAAAATTAGACCTTACATTTTGAACTGCAGAGACCGCTAAGCATTAAAAAGTGTCGCTCTGAGAAATCGGCAACTACCTACCACAAACATCACCAAGGAATCTAGAGTGAATGAGAATCTACTCCTAGCATTATGGCTGTTCGGTGTGAGATATGGAAATTTGGTTTCCATGGCCGAGTAGCCTCCCAAGAGCCCAGACCTCAGTGATAAGTCCTAAGAGTCTCTTACATATGAAGTGACAACGTCCCTGGACCGCAGGAAAGAGGAAAAACGATAGAATGTGACGTTCAGATGAAAACGTGTAGGTTTAGAGAATGCCTGATGAACTGCATCTAGCGACCTGTGTAGTGCCGTCAGTGGAAAATAGAAGTATGGCTAAAAAGTCTAGTCCTGCTTTTCATGCAGAGGCCTTGAGCCTGGTGTCATGCCAGAAGGTTACAAGCAATTCTAATTGTTAATTTGCTGCTTGTAGGCATATTATTTGGTTGAAAAATAATTACTGGTTATGTGTTTCCATGCAATTAGTGATATAAAAGACTATGAAGGGAGTTTACTTACCGATGAATTCTGTTTTCCTCGAGTATGATAAGTGTTAATGGTATGAAATGTATGACATTAAGATAAGAGTGAAGAATTTTTTTTTATAAATGTGATACAACACGAAGTTCCATAGAATTACATAGGTCTGTGAATTAAAATTTTTGTTTTATAGCATATTGTGAAATAGGTAGGTGTTCCTATCTAGTTTTGATGTGCTGATTTCAAATCTACCGACTAATTTTCCCGTATCACTTAAGAATTTTGTCCAGCACGAATATTATCTATGATGTGTCGTCATGTTTAGGCATTGTGAGTTGGAAACCGTTCCAGATATAAACAAATAAATTAGTCTATTAAATTGCTCAGAGATTCCATTGTTGTTTGATTTCCCACATTACCCTTATCTCCTTGAAAAATTTGACGTCTATCCAATCTGGTGGATTTCAAGATGGCGATCCAAAAGTGCCATAAAACACATACTTTTTAATACGATATAAGTGATTGATGTTAGAATTACTGTTGTCGCCCCTGGTTCAGAAAAAAAAAGGGTTCTGGAACTACTGCATCACAGTGAAGGTCGCTCTCCTACACTCACGATTCCATTTGCATTTCCCATACTTCTAGTACTCATTATTAGCTAAAATTTATATCAATATATTTTATTCATATCTACTATATGTCAGTAGTTGTTTTATTTTGCTAAGTCATCAGTGAAGCGGTGAGATCTATTTGTTAGAAACATCGAGAAAAGTCTATGGGAACGAAAGAGTGCTATTAGCAGTTATTCACAAGAAGATAATTTAGAGTTAACGATCAACGAAATTCTGGCTTACCATGAGTATCCATATGTAAAGATTTATTAGTACATCTAAGAAGATCAGTTTTGAGAAAAGAAGAAGCAAAAACTTCACTAATAGTGAAAAGAGGCATTGGCCCAACCTACGTATAAAAGCTTTCCAAATAATGGAAACGCCTTACTAGTAATCGATCCATTACTACCAACGCAGGCAAACCTAAGTATTAATGTGAAAGATAATCAAAGGTATTGGAACCTGCAAAGTCACATCAAGATATAAACATGACACAAGAAGAAGGAGAAGAGTTTGAGTGTCAAGAGAAAGAAAAATTAATAACAAAAGAACAAGAAGAAAAGAAACAGTTGATAAGAAATTCAAGAAAGGACGAGGAAAAGTTTGAAAGAAGTCTCGGAACATGAAAAATGAATTTGTTAGTGAAGACCAAGGATGTTATAAATAGAGGACCTGCCCATATGTATCTTCATCCTATTAAATCGGTGAAGCCAAAAAGCAACCGAGCATCGGCACGTCTGATTTGCTACTCTCGTTTCTGCCATCGTCTGATTGTCTACTTTCGTTTCCGCCATGATTGTTGGCTCAAAACACTGCGATTCTATTGGGCGGAGTGGACAGAGTAGGGGTGGCAAAACTGTGACGTATGGCTTCAAGATTTTGTTGTAAGAGCAGATCCTCTATTTTATAAGATCCTTGTATAATTTACAATAAAAAAGAAAAGAAAAAGAGGAACCGATAAATGTAAAAAAGGAAGAAGAAAATAGCGGACAGAATGTGGGCACATTATTTGGTTAGAAAATAACTGCTGGTTGCGTGGTGTCATGTAATAAGTGATACAAAAGAGAATAAAGTTCGTTTACTTGGCTTCACGATGGATTCTGTTTTTGTGGAGTATGATAAGTGTTGATGATACGAAATGTATGGGGGAGAAGAGATGGCGCTGTAAACCATAAGTATCGAGGAGCTTTGCTCTCACTTTTTCTTTAATTTCTACTATTTACAATTTTTACTTTTGACAATTTAAATCTTTGTTACAATCTATACACTGTTTTACATTTTCAACATGTACACGCGCCACTTCTCCCTCTTATTTACAGTAAGAATGGGAAAAACATTTTTACTATCAATAGGCAATTTCGGCCATCTTCATATATATATTTATTTAAAACAATTTTTAGAGATGTAGCCGATCAGGCTGTTAGAGCTGCGGATTATAAATATAATAATACCTCGCAAGAAGTTCAAGAGATAGACATAGAAATATATGACATCACAAAAGGGTGAAGCAATTTTGTTTCAAAAGAAATGATACAACACGTAGTCGCATAGAATTGTTCATAATAAATGTTAATGATAATATAATGATAAATATGGTAAGTGGTGAAACGTTAGGTGCTAATTATATATGGTTACCATTGTAATTTAGGATAGTAACCAATTCATATTGAAACGTAGTAAACCATAATATTACAATCTCTACACTGCCTACCACCAAAAAGCATTGATGGTAGGCAGTGTAGAGATTGTAATTCGGTGATGAGCATTGTGTATATCACCATGATAGTGCACCTGTCCATACTACACGTTTTCTGGGGGAATGGTTTAACAACAATAACATATTGGTACTATACTGGGGTGGTCAGAGTCCATTTGAATCCGATTGAATATCTAAAAAATGTTTTGGACAGCTGATTTCGCACCAGACCACAGAGACCCACATCATATCTGCTCTCATTGCATCTTTATGTAAGTAATGATTTGAAATTCTCCGGGAAACCTTTTACCATCTGATCTAAAATCTCAAAAGGGGAGACGCTCATAAAGAGAGGGACTTTAATAACTTCGTATTTGATGTAACTATGAAAAAGATCCATGAGCAAAGCTGCTACTTAATTTCAAGTGGCTATTTGAAATACCGGATATTTTTTCATCATATACTTGATATAAATACGTATTTTGGTCTTCATCACCTTGCTTGAGTTGTTTGCTTGAACTAATGAATTCTGAATTACATTCGGTGCCTATTTTATTGATATAAAACTTAAAATATTAATTTGGTAATGTGGCTAGCACATCTGCTCTCACTGCCGTTATTTTTACATTCTGGATGGACTACAGTATTCCTTCATTTCTAGTACCTCTTGAACTTAGTTCAAATAGATCAAGATGCTGGATAACTACAATTAGAAAAACTTACACAAAGGAGTAAAAAAAGTTGTTCTATATAATTTTTATTTTACATATAATTTAGAAACCAAAGCTTTGCATGCACACTATATCTTACAAGTTTGTGGATCAGGTCAATGCCGACCACTATATTAAGTTTAAGATCGGATGAATTCGGTTGAACTCGTTCAAGAAAGAATCAGATGGAGAACGAGAAAAATATGTTTCCATCGAGAATTGAATCCGGAACTACACAAGATAACCTTTCAGCTACCTACTAAGGAGTAGCAGTGTGATAAATTAACCTAAAACCATGTAGTGAAAATAATGGTGCATTAGTTTGATGCACTAATTTGATGTGATTTATATTCAATGCCAACATACGTATAATTTATTGTTATTGATAACTATTAATGACGCTAAAGGACAGGGAAGTTTTCCAGGAAATAAATTGTAGCATCCATGCTACAAACAAATATCAAAAGGAAAGAGAAAATTATTCTCGGCTCTCGATGAAGACCTTTACCTTAATATAGCCATTAGCCATTATATTTATAAATCAAGGTCTGTTGATTTCCGTCGATTTTCTTATTTTCCAAAGCGAGCCTTCAGTGTTAAGTGCAATTTTTTTCTTTCCTACATTAACATTAATTAGGGACTTCAATTATTTAAAATAAGCAAAATTATGGCCCCATTACTGCTTTATTTATTAAATTACCGAAAAATTATAAGCCAACTATTATACACAACAATCTAGTTAGGTATGTTATTATTGCTACTAGGTATAGACATTATTACTAGCGAAGATCTGAAATGTGAATAAGAAATAAATGCGAGGGTAGGGATGCAGAAAGATGCCTTTTGAAAGAAGAAAATAGAATTTTAAGGAGCGTTGAATACGGAATGATGAAAAATACTTGTTCCTGATCAACGTTTCGCATGACGTACTTTATTGTATGAAGGAGAATTATTGACATTGCGAAACAGAAACTAGAAACGATTATAGATCTTCGAGATTTTGGACATGGGAACGGGACACATGGACAAAACTGTGAGAAATGAAAAAAAATGGCAGAAATAGTAAGGGAGAAAGAAGAATATTGGATAAAATATATAATAAAAATTAATGAACAATTTAAATGTGCATAGTCGTAAAAAAATCGTCTATTTGATTTTGATTCTTTTCTGTCTAACACAGGCCTTTAACTGTTACTTAAAAAGTATTTATCACGTTTTTATGATGCCTAATGAATTGATTTAGAAATTTGTTTGTACATAATTTAGGAACCAGAATTCCCCATGCCATTAATATTTCACACGGTTATACAGCAAAGTCACCATAATAAGTTTGGCCCTGATCGTAAAGTTCGGTATGTGTTATTATTATTTTTTATTATTTAATTTTTTGAAAATATGAATTAACATCTGATTGACAATTGCTCCGGAAACAATAGCTTGCACAACATACTATTTCACACCCTTATATTTATGCAGCATGTCAAACTCTACCATCGTGTCAAACTTGATCCCGATCGGTTGAGTTTCGTGTTCTTCGTTTCTGTAAATCTGAATCAAAATTTGACAGCCTATAACTCAGGAACCAAAAGCCTATATAACATAATATTACACTCGCTTGTAGCAGTCAAGATCGAATACTATACCAAGTTTAATACCGTTGAATTTCCCCTCTGACGTTACAACCCATGAAGAGTAGTTTTCCGTTAGATAATGTATGTTCAGGACTTCGATTACATTATCGTTATTTCTACCGTAGTTTGCTACCAGTTAATTCATTGCCTTGCAACACTAAGACAATACCACAAATTCAGTGTACCTTAGGAGCCGATATTGGGACCGCACGCATAATATCTCGAGCACTAACCATTCGGCTATACATGAACATCGTGCACGGTACCAACAGTTGAATTGATTGAGATAAACGATACTCTCCGTTTCTGTAATGAAACTTTCTCGAGATACGGGGTATGCAAGATAGAGGAAGAGAGGCAAAGAATTTGCTACATTCATACGTCATTTCCCTTTGTAATTAGTCAAGCGGCAAGGCCTACGGAAGTGTCCAGTTTGTCCAGTCATGGAGAGTTTTGTAGATACACAATTTTTATTTCTTCAATGAAATTGAACATTTCATCACTTGTTGCTTAAAAAGAAAGATTTCACAAGAAATTGCATAAGGCATGTTGGTATAAAAAATACGGCGAAAGTAGAGAAACACTTTCCTTTTTTTCTTTTTGTACAAAGGAAAAATATTTAAAGATCTTATACTATATATGAAATTGATGCACACAATCTAATAATAAATGTTATTTGCAAAGGAATCAGAGTACATTTTCAAGATTACGTTTGTGTTAGATAAATTATACAGTTGTATATTGCGTAATACAATCATGCTTTGCTCAACCTCCGGGATTAAGGATTAAAAAATCTACAATATGATTAGTGAGTGTATAACTTCATGCGTAGTTTTCGAGGAAACGGAGACAAGCGTTTTTCTAAAAAAAAAAAATGACGCTGTACAAGAAAAATGCTATTTATTGAGGTGAAATTGATACTGGCACATATCCTCATTAAGTTCTTCATTTTGATACTATCAGAACGACAGCACATTATATGATTAATTAAATACAGCCTAAAATTATCCTTAAATCTTAAACTTCAATATCTGTCCAACTAAAATATCGTTCAAAGGTAACATATACATTAGTCGATAGATCGTATTAAGCTGAAGAAAATGACATGCTCATTGGTATCAAAATCTCAACTGAATGTAAAATTGTTTAGATTTCTTAAAAGCTTTTGATAAAGTTAACATAACTATGTATTTTCATAATTATCCAATAGATTTAGCTTTTGATAAAGTTAACATAACTATGCATCTTCATAACTAGCCAATAGACTTAATGTACATTGTCAACTTCTTTTTCTGCTAAATTATTATCTGCTTTGCCAGATTAATCACCCAATTCCAAATTTGTCCCAGTATTTGAATTTTTGTATCCGCAGGGTAATGCTTTAGGAATCCTATTGTTCCTTCTTTAGATAGGGTATTTCCTATTATATTTCTCTTTACCATCTATGAACACTCCTCTTTGTTGATGATTGTAAGCTTTCCCAAAATATCTCTTCTAAAGACAAAAGCAGTATTTGGCCAACATTTCCGTGGTAATTTGATTCTCAACAAAATTCAAATCCAGTAATTATTCAGCAAGGTAATATCAGGTTCGAAATTAGGGAAAAAAAAAAACACGAAACCTTAATTTGTGAGAATTTTTGGAACAATCAGAATACCAGATATATTCAATATATACTGTATATGCCAACATGCAACGTATATCAATACTACTTTTTTATTTCGCCCAAATCCAAAATTGTGTAAATTTTCCCCTTTACAGTATGTGATCTCACAATGCTTATTTTCCGTTTACAGGAGGATATCTACAGTACAAGGCAAAAATAAAGGATTTAAATCATCCATAGTTTTAATAACGATTTTAGTCGTTTATTTTTGTCCTGTACTTTACTGATTTTTTCCAAAAAATCAACCTTTGACAAAATTAAAATGTAATCTATGCTTTTTAAATAACGATATCGTAAGAAATTTTTCTCTCTTGCAACTAGGGACATACGCATGGGGTGGTGCTACGGGTCCACACTCCCCAAAACCCTAACTTTTTTTTTGGTAAATTTAGTATAATATTAGGGGTAATTTTACAAAATTTTAGTATAATTTATCCTCATTGGATTTGGATCCCTCGAAATAAATTCCTATTTACACCCCTGCTTGCAACTAATGCAAGACGAATAAGTGGTAATTTCGTTACTTACTTCCGACCTCCACTGAAAACACAAAGAAGCATTTTACGAAAAAAATACGAATATATACAATCGAACAAATATATCCTTCTAGAATTAAACTTACTTTAGTTCTATCCCTCTAAAATATTTATGCAGGGTGGGCCATTTATCTGGAAACGTGTTTGTAACTTTTAAACTATGGACAGAAAACGCTGAAATTTTGTGCCGTAAAAATATCGGCAGGGCGACATTGTTTTCCATACTCTTCAATACCACAACGTTAACAATATTGCCAAGCCAAAATAAAGTTTTATTTTCTCAAATGGCACCACGTCAGATTATTACACATTTCAAATGTAAATGTAAAACAAAGAAAGAAAACACTTATCATGTAGTGTTCCAAGCTAAAGATAGTACAGTATCACACACATAGAAGAACTATCAAGTTTTGGAGGGTTCTACAATAATAATAAGGAAAGTGAGGTAGACAGGGTAATGAACATGCAAAATATCTGTAAGTCAAATTCTACGGTCGTCATGCGACGCGTTTTCAAGTAGAAACGAAGTTACAAGGAATTGAAAATTAGACTTTTACGAAAGGCTTAGAGAAGTATCGCATCGGATTATGTACTTGTTTTCAATAGGCATAAACATCATAATGCCGTTTACAGCAATTTGGTATCTCAAATCATACGGGAAATATATATAAAAAATGTAAAGTTTGATATATTGCTTAAAGTGACGTATTTGTGATAACTTTTTAAAACAATTTTTGGTTTACTTTGCTTCTATAACATTCACATACTTTTCGGTAGGTGTAATTGCAATAAGTTCTCGAAATTATATAAATTTAAGCAGTGCTGCAAACGTTAACAGTTTTTATCATATCTCCAGAACGATTTGAGATATCAAATCACTGTAAACGGCATTGTGACGTTCAGGTCTATTGAAAACTATCGATGCAATGCTAATGAATACCGACACACACACAAACTACATACAAAAATACTTAGTTTATATTAGGTAAACTCATTGGCACTTCATAAAGCAGTCATGCCATACAATACCTACTTTACTTCTACACGAGATAATAAGCATTTGCTTTAGTTTTTTCTGTTGTCTGTCCGTTATGATGTTCAGACCTGAAACAATCGTTCATCTACCTATGTTTCAAGATCATATTTGAAGCACATACACATAGCAAGATCAATTGTATTTTCCATATATTTGGTTGTCAACAATGATTTATCCCCTCCCATTACAAGCGTAAATATCATATCTCACAGGTGATCCTTTATTAAACGTTAACGGCGAGCAATAATTATAAATTATATTTCCAGTGAAAATGTGGACAAAAATTAAGAAACAAACAATAAAATTTTAAATTTGGCCAATAATTACAATAAATGGTATTTATTCGAGATTTGTTGTTTAAAAAAATGGCAAAATATTTCAT